>NC_045960.1:90187402-90487402 GCF_010909765.2 Amblyraja radiata
ACAAAGTGCTGGAGTAATTCAGCGGGTCAGTATCTCTGGAGTACACGGGTGTGTAACGGTTCGGGTCGGGACTCGGGACCCTTCTTCAGACAGCCTTGAGTAAAACTCAAGAGAAGTCTTTCCAAGGCTTGCGATGCAGTCCCCTCTCGGAGTGCTGTCAGAGTCGTTCTGCGAGGCGGGTGGCGGTTCACAGGCTGATCCCCCGGGAGCTGGGGGCTGTAGGCGGGCACGTTGCTCCCTGCAAGGGAAGCAAGGTACGGTTCAGTGTGGACCTTGCAACAGGTCCGTCCCCCGAAGCTGCACGTTTATAGACACAAAAAGCTGGAGTAACGTCTATGCCTGTCTTGCGAGGGACACGAACTAAATTTTACATTTCGGCTTGGCGTATATTCTGTTGTCAACTCTTTGCAGCACAGAATAGTGCGGTAGCATTTATCAGAACACACTTTGGATTCTTCGAGCAGCTTGTATGGATTCTAGAGCAGCTTGTGCTGGAGCCTACCAGGGATAAGGCAATTCTGGATTTAGTGTTGTGCAATGAACCGGATTTGATAAAGGAACTCGAGGTAAAGGAACCATTAGGAGGTAGTGACCATAACATGATACATTTTAATCTACAATTTGAGAGGTAGAAGGGTAAATCGGAGGTGTCAGTGTTACAGTTGAGCAAAGGGGAATATGGGACCATGAGGGAAGAGTTGACCAAAGTTGACTGGAAAGATACCCTAGCAGGGATGACAGTGGAACAACAATGGCAGGTATTTCTGGGAATAATACAGAAGGTGCAGGATCGGTTCATTCCAAAGAGGAAGAAAGATTCCAACGCGAGTAAGGGGCGACCGTGGCAGACAAGTGAAGTCAGGGAGAGTATAAAAATAAAAGAGAAGAAATATAGCATAGCAAAGATGAGCGTGAAGCCAGAGGATTGGGTAACTTTTAAAGAGCAACAGAAGATAACTAAAACGGCAATACGGGGAGAAAAGATGAGGTACGAAGGTAAGCTAGCTAAGAATATAAAGGAGAATATAAAAGCTTATTTAGGTATGTGAAGAGGAAAAAAATAGTTAAGGCCAAAGTTGGACCCTTGAAGACTGAAAAAGGTGCTCCCGGGGGGCTCAGCCTGTGACCCGCCACCCGCCTTGCAGAACGGACCGGCCTCCCTCGACTCTGAAAAAGGTGAATTTATTGTGGGGAACAAGGAAATGGCAGACGAGTTGAACACGTAATGTGGATCTGGCCTCACTAAGAAAGACACAAACAATCTCCCAGATGTACTCGTGGCCAGAGGACATAGGGTTACAGAGGAACTGAAGGAAATTCACATTAGGCAGGAAATGGTGTTGGGGAGACTGATGGGACTGAAGGCTGATAAATCCCCAGGGCCTGATGGTCTGCATCCCAGGGTACTTGAGGAAGTGGCTCTAGATATCGTGGACGCATTGGTGATCATTTTCCAATGTTTTATAGATTCAGGATCAGTTCCTGTGGATTGGAGGGTAGCTAATGTTATCCCACTTTTTAAGAAGGGCGGCAGAGAGAAAACGGGGAATTATAGACCAGTTAGCCTGACATCGGTAGTGGGGAAGATGCTAGAGTCAATTATAAAAGATGAAATAGCAGCACATTTGGATAGCAGTAGCAGGATCGATCCGAGTGAGCATAGATTTACGAAGGGGAAATCATGCTTGACTAATCTTCTGGAATTTTTTGAGGATGTAACCAGGATAATGGACAAGTGGATGTAGTGTACCTGGACTTTCAGAAAGCATTTGATAAGGTCCCACATAGGAATTAACGGGCCCCTTTCAGAATGGCAGGCAGTGACTAGTGGAGTACCACATGGCTCGGTGCTGGGACCACAGCTATTTACAATATATTTTAAAGCTTTGGATGAAGGGATTAAAGGTAACATTAGCAAATTGGATGGCAGTGTGAACTGTGAGGAGGATGCTATGAGGATGCTGGGTGACTTGGACAGGTTGCGTGAGTGGGCAGATGCATGGCAGATGCAGTTTAATGTGGATAAATATGAGGTTATCCACTTTGGTGGCAAAAAGAGGAAGGCAGATTATTATCTAAATTGTATCAAATTGGGAAAAGGGGAAGTACAACGGGATCTTGGAGTCCTTGTTCATCAGCCACTGAAAGTAAGCATGCAGGTACAGCAGGCAGTGAAGAAAGCAAATGGCACGTTGGCCTTCATAACAAGAGGAGTTGAGTATAGGAGCAAAGAGGTCCTTCTGCAGCTCAACAGGGCCCTAGTGAGACCACACCTGGAGTATTGTGTGCAGTTTTGGTCTCCAAACTTGAGGAAGGACATTCTTGCTATTGAGGGAGTGCAGCATAGGTTCACAATGTTAATTCCCGGGATGGCGGGACTGTCATATGTTGATAGATTGGAGCGGCTGGGCTTGTATACTCTGGAATTTAGAAGGATGAGAGGGTATCGTATTAAGGGTTTGGACACGCTAGAGGCAGGAAACACGTTCCCAATGTTGGCGGAGTCCAGAACCAGGGACCAGAGTTTAAGAATAAGTGATAAGCCATTTAGAAAGGAGATGAGGAAAAACATTTTCACACAGAGAGTTGTGAGTCTGTGGCATTCTCTGCCTCAGAGGGCAGTGGAGGCTGGTTCTCTGGATGCTTTCAAGAGAGAATTAGGTAGAGCTCTTAGGGATTACAGAGTTAAGGGATATGGAGAGAAGGCAGGAACGAGGTACTGATTGTGAATGATCAGCCATTATCTCATTGAATGGCAGTGCTGGCTCGAAGGGCTGAATGGCCTACTCCTGCATCTGTTGTCTATTGTCTGTTGAAAGAGCTGCTCACATGGCCTACAACCAATTAGATCATAGAATAGTACAGCACAGGAACAGACCTTTCGGCCCACAATGTCTGTGCTGAACACGATTCCAAGTTAAACAATTTTTTTCTGCATGCACATAGAATATATAACACAAAGCTGTACAGCACAGGAACTGTGGCCCTTCGGCCCACATTGGTTCTTGATTTCCCTACTCTGGGTAAAAATTGTGTTAAAAATTGTCACCGTATCAATTTCTCTCATGACTTTATACACCTCTATAAATTACCTAAGCCTCCTTTGCTTTAGGGATAAAGTCCTAGCTTGTCCAATCTTTCCCTCAAGTCCTGGAAACATCTACGTAAGTCTTCTCTGTAGTCTTTCCAGCTTAAAGACATCCTTCCTATTGCAGGGAATTCCAATGTGGATGTCTGTCCTGAATACATTCAGCTACTGAACCTCAGCAGACCTCTTAAATGGACAATTTTAAAGACTCATGCACCCAGAGTGAGAGAACTTTGTCTTATCTCTTACTTTGAAATTATGAAGTCTTGTATTTAACCCTCGAGTCAGGGAAAATACGACCGGTCCACTTACCCTGTCAAACCCTGGAAGATACATAGACAATAAGTGCAGGAGTTGGCCATTCAGCACTTCGAGCCATGTATGTGATCATGGCTGATCATCCACAATCAGTACCCTGTTCTTGCCTTCTCCCCATATCCCTTGATTCCGCTAGCCCTAAGAACTCTTTTGAATGCATCCAGTGAATTGGCCTCCACTGAGGCAGATAATTCCACAAATTCACAACTCTCTGGGTGAAAACGTTTTTCCTCATCTCAGTTCTAAATGCCCTACCCCTTATTCTTAAACTGTGGCCCTTGGTTCTGGACTCCCCCGACATTGGGAACATGTTTCCTGCATCTAGCGTGTCCATTCTCTTAATAATTTTATATAAGATAGCCTCTCATCCTTCGAAATTCCAGTGGATACAAGCCCAGTCACTCCATTCTTTCATCATATGACAATCCCGCCATCCCGGAATTAACCTTGTGAACCTACACTGCACTCCCTCGAAGAATGTTTAAATATTTCAAAGAGCCAGCTTCTTCTAAACTACAGTCACAATCTGCTTATGATCTCCTGATGGAACAACCTTCCCAGCACAGAAGCCAACGTTGCTCATCCTCAAAATCAAGTACACACTATTCCACGTGCAATCTCACTCAGATCCCAGATGCATTCAGTGGGGGGGTCATGTCAGATCTTCTCATAGCTACGGCCTTTTTGCTTCCTATTTGCTTCCTCTGACTAGTGGTGTGCCTCAGGGTTCAGTGCTGAGCCCGTTACTGTTTGTCTACTACATCAAAGATTTGAATGAGAACATACAGGGCAAGATTAGCAAGTTTGCTGATGATACAAAAGTGGGTGGTTTTGCAGATAGTGAAGATGGTTGTGGAAAACTGCAGCAGAATCTTGATCGATTGGTCAGGTGGTTGAGGAATGGTCGATGGAATTTAATACAGAGAAATGTGAGGTGTTGGATTTTGGAAAGTCTAACAAGGGCAGGACCTACACAGTTTCTTCTGCAGTTGTATAGGGCTCTGGTGAGACCACATCTGGAGTATTGTGTACAGTTTTGGTCTCCTAATTTGAGGAAGGACATCCTTGTGATTGAGGAAGTGCAGCGTAGGTTCACGAGATTGATCCCTGGGATGGCGGGACTGTCATATGAGGAAAGATTGAAAAGACTAGGCTTGTATTCACTGGAGTTTAGAAGGATGAGGGGAGATCTTACAGAAACATATAAAATTGTAAAAGGACTGGGCAAGCTAGATGCAGGAAAATTGTTCCCAATGTTGGGCGAGTCCAGAACCAGGGGCCACAGTCTTAGAATAAAGGGGAGGTCATTTAAGACTGAGGTGCGAAAAAACATTTTCACCCAGAGAGTTGTGAATTTATGGAATTGCCTGCCACAGAGGGCAGTGGAGGCCAAATCCTGGATGGATTTAAGGGAGAGTTAGATAGAGCTCTAGGGGCTAGTGGAGTCAAGGGATATGGGGAGAAGGCAGGCACGGGTTATTGATACGGGACGATCAGTCATGATCACAATGAATGGTGGTGCTGGCTCGAAGGGCCGAATGGCCTCCTCCTGCACCTATTTTCTATGTTTCTATGTTTCTATGAATGGTGCGGCTGTGGGAAGTGTTGTAGAGCAGAAGGATCTAGGAGTGCAGGTGCATGGTTCCTTGAAAAGTCGGGCCACAGATAGATAAGGTGGTCAAAAAGGCTTCATTAGTCCGAGTATTGAGTATAGAAGTTGGGAGATCATCTTGTATAAGACGTTGGGGAGACCAAGTTTAGAGTATTGTGGTCATTTCTGACCATCATGTTATATGGAAGATATTGTCAAGCTGGAAAAGGTACAGATAAGTTTTACGAGGATACTGCCAGCACTAGATGGACTGAGCTATAGGGAGAGGTTGAGTAGGCTGGTACTCTATTCCTTGGAGCGCAGGAGGATGAGAGGTGATCTTATAGAGGTATATAAAATCATGAGAGGAATAGATTGGATAGATGCACAGTCTCTTGCCCAGAGTAGGTGACTCGAGGACCAAAGGAGATAGGTTTAATGTGAAGGGGAAAGATTTAATAGGAATCTGAGGGGTAACTATGTCACATAAAGGGTGGTGGGTGTATGGAACAAGCTACCAGAGGAGATAGTTGAGGCTGGGACTATCCCAACTTTTAAGAAACAATTAGAAAGGTACATTGATAGGACAAGTTTGGATGGATATGGACCAAATGCGGGAAGGTGGGACTAGTGTAGCTGGGACATGTTGGCTGGTGTGGGCAAGTTGGGCTGAAGAGCCTGTATCCACACTGTATCACTCTATGACTCTATGACTTGCCATACCTACATGTGCACTTCCATTCATTTACATATAAGAGCACTCAGGAACCTCTGACTAACAGCAGTTTCCAATCTTTCACTAGTTAATAAAAGGTACTGCTTTGGTACCTTTCTTACCAAAATGGATGATGTTGCAAATTTTCAAAATTAGAGCAGGGCGGCTCAAAAAAGTGAGCAAGCACTTCTTATTCAAAGAGCAGCAGAAATGAAAAGTTTGGAAATGAAGATTGGAGATGTTTTTCATAGACAAAGTAATTAAGGGTCTCTAATTTGAGGCTGGCAAATGGGGATAAGTTAAAATATTAATGCCAAGTTGAAACAGGCTAGTGCAGTGTACAACAGGCCCTTCTAGAAATCCAGACATGGTATAAACGGGAGGTATGTTATATTTCTGAAGGCTGTGGTGAATGGATGGGGAGGATTTATCAATAGCAGAGTTCATAGGGAATTTCTTGTTTTAAGATATCCTTATGTAATATAGCTGGGCTTAAAGCCATTTCTAGACTGCACATCTCCATGGGCACAGCAGTCAAGCAGAGAAATAGTCTTTGGAAAAAGCTTTTGATTATCATGTTTCCATCAATTAAATATGATTTCATTGTGGATCAGTTGAGCACCATTCATCCAATTTTTCTGAATAAATGTGTCCGGCAAAATAGTTAGGAAAGGTAGAGAGCGAGTGATAGCATGGAGTCTAATAAACATGGCAGGAATTCGAGAGAGACTGGGAGATTTTGTCAAGAATTGCAAAGAGATTGGGGGATAGAAACATAGAGACATAGAAAATAGTGCAGGAGGAGGCCATTCGGCCCTTCGAGCCAGCACCGTCATTCATTGTGATCATGGCTGATCATCCCCTATCAATAACCCGTGCCTGCCTTCTCCCCATATCCCTTGACTCCACTAGCCCCTAGAGCTCTATCTAACTCTCTCTTAAATCCATCCAGTGACTTGGCCTCCACTGCCCTCCATGGCAGGGAATTCCATAAATTCACAACTCTCTGGGTGAAAATGTTTTTTCTCACCTCAGTCTTAAATGACCTCCCCTTTATTCTAAGACTGTGGCCCCTGGTTCTGGACTCACCCAACATTGGGAACATTTTTCCTGCATCTAGCTTGTCCAGTCCTTTTACAATTGTATATGTTTCTATAAGATCCCCCTCATCCTTCTAAACTCCAGTGAATACAAGCCTAGTCTTTTCAATCTTTCCTCATATGACAATCCCGCCATCCCAGGGATCAATCTTGTGAACCTACGCCTCACTGTTTCAATC
The DNA here is from genome assembly GCF_010909765.2 of Amblyraja radiata. Classification (NCBI taxonomy): domain Eukaryota; kingdom Metazoa; phylum Chordata; class Chondrichthyes; order Rajiformes; family Rajidae; genus Amblyraja; species Amblyraja radiata. The sequence goes on from NC_045960.1 coordinate 90,194,394, forward strand.
ACAAGGATGTCCTTCCTCAGATTAGGTGACCAAAACTGTACACAATACTCCAGATGTGGTCTCACCAGAGCCCTATATAACTGCAGAAGAACCTCTTTACTCCTATACTGAAATCCTCTTGTTATGAATTTACTCCTATACTGAAATCCTCTTGTTAAGAGGATGTGTCCGAGAATATAGGGATGTGCCAGCAACTGTGGAGAGATAGCGTATGTGTGTCAGGAATTGTCGAGGGACAGAGGAGTGCGTCAGAAATTGTAGAGGCTGTGCGAGGGTATCTGGATATGTAGAGAGAGACTGAGAGTGTGTCAGGAATTGTAGGGTGTGTGGAAATGTCGGGAATTGTAGGGAGACTGGGACTGAGTCAGGAATTTAGGAGAGATCGTGTGAGTGCATCGGGAATTGTAGAGACTGAAGCTGCCTAATAGTACAAATATACAAAGCTGGTAAACAGATTTTAAATTAAACAGAAATTTCTGGAAATATTCAATTATTTTTGTTTTTATTATCTTCAGTAAACGTTTCATGTCATTAACCTTAAATTACTCGATTTCGCATTTATTTCCACACCATTTTTTTTGTTTAATTTAATGTAAATTGGATTTGTATTTGATTTTAATATTGTCAGTATACTGATCATTAAAGAATGGGCAGAGAGAAGCTATTGTGTTGTGTGAGATGATGGATGATCGCAAGCCTGGTGTGGACAGGGAGAATGAGATATAGAAACAAAATCTGCAAGGATGATCATGAGTTACGATGTTTTTACATTGTTTACACACGAGAGAAGGCTTAATGGAGGAAAATCGGTTGTATCTTCATGTAAAAAGCACATTTACTGTTAAATGACCCTTTGCTGAGCATTATTTTGTGGCAGTTTCAGCCCAGATGTATTTGATCCACAGGGAAACTTGTTTGTGCCTGTGGACCATTGTACAATCTGGTGACTTGTGTAATCCATTGAAGCCATCTGATATGGAACTGTAAAAATAATGGGGGTTGGCGTTGAAGATTGATTCCAATCAGTCTGATTCTCATGGTTGATCTCTGGGGTCTAAAGGCGAAAAGTGTGTAGACTATTCAGCGGTTATACATTTCTTCCGATGATTCTTCCTGCAAACTGCATTGACCAGCAGGATTATGCCCATGTTAAAACAACCTTCCAATTCTCAACACAAAATAGGAACCAACTCTTGGACCAAAATGGAGGGAAGTGAGGAAAGGGAGGAGGGGCGGGGGGAAAAGCTTGCAAATATTCTTTCTTTTAAAATCTTTTTATTGGGTTTTTTTCCCAAAAAAAAGCAAAAATAAAACATAAAAAACAGAGCAAAAAGAATAATGATAAACATAACAATGATATTGATACATAGGGATCAGGATTACATTAATAACAGGTATAACCTAATATGAGACCAGTGTCAAAATACACATTAAATATAGACCTCCCCGGTCTCTATGTAAATATAGTTAAATCTTTAAAAGGAAACTTATAAATGTAAAAGAAACACAAAGATAAAAAGACAAAAAGGAAGAGAAAAAAGGATTTGCAAATATTCAAGCAGATGATTTTGGATGGGCTTTGGCCTAGCATCCCTTTAATGTGACAAACTCAGTCGGCCACACAGCGGCTGTGGAGGGAGATTTGTTTTTCAGGACTCTTCTTCGGCGTAATTCCAAACCCAAAATGTTGTCTGTCCATTTCCACCCACAGATGCTGCCTAATCTGCTGAGTTCCACCAGCACTTTATTTTTGCTCTTTTTTACAACATCTGCAGCCTTTTGTGTCTCTATATTTTGGTTATGTTGGGAATAGTGTGGGCTGCAACTTTTCTCTGTTATTGAACCACTTGCACACAATACTATTGCCCAATGCCTGTTTACCCTAAACAGTTACCTGGTATCCATTGTACCAATGAGTTCAGTTGAGACGGGTTATGACTTTTCCAAACACCAAACTAGTGCAAGAAATCTGTGACAATTCACTCTACTTCCGTATTGAATAGTTTCAAACTAAGTATTACATGGGTAGCAACAGGATTTGCCCTCTGTAGGAACAAAACTCAAAGACACTTATGCTTACTATCTCAGTTGCCTACTTTCAATGAGCAACAATGAATTTTATTTTAATCTCCGATATTTTTTATTTGCAATTCTGAATGGTTTGTTCTTGGTTGTGTCAAGAGAGATGTAATTGCAGATTTGAAATTTGGAGGCCTTCAGCAGCTGTGTTAACAGCTTCCATGATTCAATTTTATGAATTTATATACAAGTCTGCACATGTATTTATAAAATGCATGTGTACTATAACTTAAACTGATGTGCTGTTGTTTATACACAGTACAAAATAACTATAAATTATACAATATACAAAATCTAACATAAAGTTCAATATATTTGTACAAATAATAGTAAGATTAAACGAGAACTTACCAGTTTGAAGTTTGATCTGTATTTTATGAGGAGTTACGATGAGGGATTACGTGAAGAACCCGCTCAGTGCGCATGCGCGGCATACTTCCAAGCAGCGGTGTGGAATCACAGATAGACACAGTTATTGAAGTAAACATAGTAAAGAAAAGGAGACATCAGTTATCAGTTTGACCCATATTATGAGGGTGGGAGCGGAGGGTACGTAATCCCTCATCGTAACTCCTCATAAAATACAGATCAAACTTCAAACTGGTAAGTTCTCGTTTAATCTTACTATTTTACTTCGGAGTCACGTGAGTGACTACGTGAAGACTTCAAAGCTCTGTGATTTCAAACCGTGTAACAGTTTTATTTCACTCACTGCCGAAGTTCTTGAGGGAGGAAGTGTTATCGTAATCAACCAATGAATCTGTTTGATGAAAAACACAATGGTATTTTTTAACAATAACAACAAAGAATTTAAATTGCTCCCCTGGGCTTAAATTAAATATTTGCAGTCCGTAAATCTTTACTGCAAATAAAACAGGTTTTGCCAACAGCTTATTATAAAATTTCTGAACGGTCTTTCCCCCCACCATCCTGCTGTAGCCAGGATGTGGTCTATAGGCATGTCCATTCTTTTAGCCGTCGACGTGGATGCTGCCCTGGTGGAATAAAATATGTACATGTTAGTGTTTATCCCAGCAGTTTTTAGCACCTGCTTGAGCCATCTCGCAATGGTTTGGCTCGTCACCCGACCATAAGGTTTTTTATGACTGACCCACAAGGCTTTTCATCTCCCTCGAATATTTTGGTTGTGTCTATGTAGGATAGTAGGTGGGTCATGGCACATAACCGTGGTTCTGGTGGGTAAGCCCGGAATTCCACGACTGGATTAGGTGTTCCTGGTCTGCTCTGTTTGATCTGTCGCTGGATAACGACAGATCTGGTCTGGAGCTGTGATCATGTTGTCCAGTCGCAATAGGTGTAGTGACTGGACCCTCTGTGCAGATACAAGTGCCATCAACATGAGTGTTTTGAGCATAGATTGTTCCAGGTTAAGGGGTCTGGCTGGTGGCCATCCCCTGAGGTATGTCAGAACCACACTAACATCCCATGTATGGGTGTACCTTGGTCTAGGGGGTTAGAGTTGTAAATACCCTTCATTAGTTTGACCACCAGCGGGTGGGACCCCATGGCCTGTTGTCCTGGAGCTGGTTTTAAATAGACAGGCATGGCACTTCTAGCCGTGTTGATGGCTCTGTAGCTGAGTCCTTCATCGTGGTGAAGGTTCGCCAGGAATTCCAGTACGTTAGTAACTGTAGCGGTTGAGTAGGTGGTCCCTGTATCCAAGCAGTACTTCTCCCATTTCTTGATGCTGGACAAGTGCTGTTTTTTAGTGGATGTTCGAAGGGATGCTGACATGGTGTCGATGGTTTGTTCTGATAATCCCAGTCCCAGAAGTGGTTTGTGCAGAATCTGCAACCCAGGAGTTTGATTTTCATGGCACGGGTGGCTTGTGCCCGACACTGGGTGTTAATAACTCTGGGTCACTGGGGATACCATCGGAGTTTCAACAACCATGTCATGGAGTTTTGGGAACCATGGCTGTGTAGGCCAGTCGGGTACTATCAAAATAACTGAAGCAGAGTCCATTTGTATTGTGCGTAGTCCCCAACTGATGAGGCAGAAGGGAGGAAATGCATAGAAGAAGAATTTCCCCAATCCAGCGCGAACGCATCTACCGCTGCTGCCTCAGGGTCTGGTTCCCAAGCGACATACATAGGTACCTGGTGATTTAGCCTTGATGCAAATAAATCGATATCTGGCGTGCCATATTGCATGATAACTTTTGCAAATTATTTGGGGTTTAACATCCATTGTCATTAAATTTACGTGACCTGGTGTCTGCCACTGTATTTAGCTTTCCTGGCAGGTAAGTTACTGATAGCCAAATATGTCTTTCGACACACCATTGCCAAATTGTGTTGACCAACTTGTCGCATGATACCGATTTTATGCCGCCCATATGGTTAATGTAGGCTACCACCGTAGTATTATCTATTTGTAACCGTACATGCAAGTGATGCATATTTGTGCATATGCTTTTAAACCATAAAAGTCACCCAACATCTGTAGATAATTAATGCCCAGTGTAAGTGGTAACGATGATTCTGGGTTAGTCCATCTACTACTTGTTAGTGATGATGATAGGTTGAAATTATGCCAAACATTTTTTGCCCACCACTGTAGTTATGATATTGCTTCAGTGGGTGACTTCATGACACGATCATAATGACCTGTATGTCGTTTTGGTGCCTGTACCTTTGCTCTTTGTAAGTTTTGACAGTGCAAAGGTCTGAATTGTGTAGCCGGAAATGCTGCTACCATATTCCCAATTACTCTGTTACTTGTCGAATAGTTGGGAGTACGTGGACCATTAAATTGTTGCCTGATTGTGCCAATTCAACTGTTTTGTCTCTTGGCAAAGTTACAGTCACGTAGACTGAATTAATTGTGAAGCCCAAGTAGTCCATGATTGTGGATGGCTTCAACTTAGATTTATCTGGATGTAAGACAATCCCAGGGTTTCGAATAACTGTTTGGTAGCTGATACAGCTAACATAGTCAATTCCATGGTCTTGCCTATTTTCCCATTGGGTAATGCTTTAAATTGCCATAGCTGCCCCATCCAGGTAAATTTCAGGTATCTGCGATGATCCTTGTGAATGGTACTAAAATAGTAAACACATTTAAGATCAATGCTTGCCATGAAGTATCCTTTGGAAATTAGTTGTTTGGCAGTAACAACCGTTTCCATTTTGAAATGTATATACTTAACAACCATATTTAGTGAAGTTAAGTCAATGATGATGCGACATCCACCATCTTTTTGGGTTTAGTGACGAATATTTGATACGAATTCCAAGGGTTCATGTTTCCCATGATACCCTTTGTAATTAGTCTCACCAGTACAGCTTGTCCCTCTCGTTTCTTTAACGGAGAGGGAAAATACCCTCTGGGGTAAATGTTGAACTGGTGGCAATTTTTCTAGTATGAATTGTATTTTGTATCCACTAAAGCCATTGAGTATATACTGATCACTTGTGATAGACTCCCGTGCTTCTTAAAACAGGTGTAATCTCCCTCCTGTTAGTATTAAGCCCCTATTTTCTATACGTTGGTAGGAACCAGACCCACCTACCTCCATGGTATTCTTCTGTTTCCTGCCGGTCCAACGAGTCTTGCACGTTGTCTGACGTGGTGGTGGTGTTGGGGGGTGGCGCATTTTCCATGGGGCCTGCTCTGGGCCTTGGCCTGAAAGGCTTACGGGATTGGCATGCAGGCCCCGAGCTTTCACCAGTACCATGAGGTGGACCCTCCTGGTGGATGCATTAGAGGTACTGCTGACTGGTTTACGTGTGGTGCTCATTCCAGACCCTGCCCTCTTGCGCCGATATTTTGGACACTTCGTCCAGTTTTTGTGAGGTCGGCGTTCTTTGAGGGCAGGTTTTGTAACTTCCTGAGAAGTTGCGGAGCACTGCGAACAGTAGGTCAGGTGTTTTGCCATACTACCGTGACCCTCTGGAAAGAGCATGCGAAAATGATAGCTGACGTCAGGGATATCAAATTCATTTTTTGATATTTTGGCTTTTTTAAAGCGATGCTCAATGTACCCTCCAATAATGGTGGCCACTTTGAATAAATGCAATTTAGGGGAAGCGTGATGAAATCCAACGCCTAATGACTACCTGTCTTGGAGATTTTTGAAAAGAACAGGTAGTAAGCTGGCCATCAATTGAGACTGAAAAGCCATCTCGCTAGTGGTGGAGCCACATAGCGGCCACACCCAGCAGCTCTTCCTGATCCTGTACCCCAAGCATGCTCCCGATGTTGTTCAGCCAATGCCCCTCTTCATGGCCAGCCCAGCCACTGGTCACCCCAAAGCTAACCACACTAAGGAGGAAGCGATGGGCAGTGCCTAGGCACTGTGGAGGGTATGCCTGAACCCTCCAGCGAGACTGCCCCTCACGTAGCGTGTCTCGCAGGAGCTCCTGCTCCAGGAGCCACTCCAGCGGCTCAGGCGGCTGTCTCTCTCCCATGCGGGTGGAGAGACGTCCCCTCCGACAAGTCGGAAGCCACCGGCCGGATGCCTCTTCGGATGGCTAAACATCCAGCCCGCAGCTCAGGCACTAGCGGGACTGGGCTCGGCGCGGTGATGGGGATAGCGGAGCGCCCGGTATTTGTTCCTACCGCCTGTTACTGCCCCCCCTGCAATGGAACGCTCCTCCGTTGGAGTCGAGCGGGGGACAGGTTCTTCTAGAGCTTTTGTGCCTTGTAGAAGCGAGAGCTCCCCTCAAGCAGCGCGTCTCGCAGGCACCTGCACCAAGAGCCGCTCCAGCGGCTCAGGCGGCTCTCTCTCCCCTCGTGCGGGTGGAGAGACGTCCCGTCCGAAATCGGCAACACCTGCCGGATGCCTCTTTGGGTGGCTATGCATCCAGCCCGCTGCTCAGGTACTAGCGGGCTGGGCTCGGCACGGTGTTGGGGAATAGCGGAACACCGGGTAGACGCTCCTACCGCCTGTTGCTGCCCCCCTCCCCGACGGAAAAACGTTCCTCCTTGAACGGGGGACAGTTTTGTTCCAGAGCCTTTTTCTCTGCCTGTAAAACACAAGCAGAAAAAGGCTCCCTGTAATGGAAACCCGACCTCAGGGTACTCACCTGACGGTCCGGTTCATTCTGTAGCGGGAGCGCCTAACTCCCGTTGCAGCCGCTGTTGCACTGCTGGCGTTAATGCCGCGCATGCGCACTGAGCGGGTTCTTCACGTAGTCACTCACGTGACTCCGAAGTAAAATTACTGTGCCTGTCTATCCTTCCCATTTCCAGTGGATTTATATATATATTTTTAGCTTGATTCATCAGTCCCTCTATTTGCTTGTCTATCTCATACTCCATATCTGTCAATCTAAGTCTCTATCAGTCCATGTCATACATAAGTCAACTCTTCTTGACAGCCCATTGCAGCCATTTTCAGGGACTAATTTTACATTTGTTTTCCATCTTTTATTTCATCTTCTCTCACCGAGGTCTGTGATATTCTTTAGCAAACCACACATCACTTGCTGGAAGTTGTGGACAATATTCCTCCAGGTTTCTGAGACATTGGTTTTATGTCTAGGGAGAATGCTTTGGTGGATTAGCATTGGGAAGTAAATACTCTATAATAAAATTAGGCCGACAATCATACTGCAAATAGACACAAAAAGCTGGAATAATTCAGTAGGACAGGTAAGATCTCTGGAGAGAAGGAATAGGAAACGTTTCGGGTCGAGACCCTTCTTCAGACTCATCATACTGCAAAACATATTTCAAGTTGTATAAAAGCTGGAGTAAAACTCTGACAGTGGAAATCTAAAATTAAAAAACAGGAAATGTGGGAAATGCTCAGGAGGTCGGGCACCATCTGTGGATGGAGAAACAGGATGGATAAACGGCTGATGAAATTGCTGTTTCACTGTTCACAGATATTATGCATTTCCAGCATTTTTGGTACAGATATAACTCGACAGAGCACACTGATAATGGTTATAGGTATTACAATTAATTCTGCCAGCTAATCAAGCCCCGTGGCAAACTCTACCAAGTGAATTGCCTCTCAGGTTGAGATCAAGTGTAGTTTTACGAAGTGCTGGTAATCCCAGGATTGTGTCAAGAGTAAAGAGTGTTTTATTGTCATATGCCCTGAGAAGTTCAATATATAAAAGCAGACAAACAATATATTGCAAAGACAAGAACAATGCCCACAAGTCTCCAGTGCTATCAAGGCAGTTTGTAATTTTGAGTTTAGTTGTAATGCCCACTTTCTCTCATAACACCACAAAACACCTTTTGAGTTTTTGGCACAGAATATGAAGTGCTGAGAGCTAATCGTCATTTAAATAATCAAACGATTTAATAAGGTCGATAGCATTTCTATTGTGGGAGGAGAGGAGAATTCAGACAAATAAGTACAATCTTTAGGCTGCTTATGCATTAAATCAGGAAATGCTTTTAAATGCAGGGCGAAGTGTATCTGGAACCACTCAGAGAGGGGTCAATTTGAGAAACGGAGCAGTTACGGTTGCAATGTGAATGGAATTAAGGTAGAAATCAGCCATGGTCTACTCTAGAGTGAGGGAATTCTCTGCCACAGAAGGCAGTTGAGGCCAGTTCATTGGCTATATTTAAGAGGGAGTTAGATGTGGCCCTTGTGGCTAAAGGGATCAGGAGAGAAGGCAGGTACAGGATACTGAGTTGGATGATCAGCCATGATCATATTGAATGGCGGTGCAGGCACGAAGGGCCGAATGGCCTACTCCTGAACCTATTTTCTATGTTTCTATGTTTCTATGAAGCAAGAGGAAGATATTGACACAAGGAACTGCAGATGCTGGCTGAAGAAGGGTCTGGCATGAAACGTCACATATCTATGTTCTCCAGATATAACTGCCTGGCCCTTTGAGTTACTCCAGCGCTTTGTGCCTGTTTTGGAAGCAAACAGAAGGCAGGAAATGGAGAGTGCTTGAGGTGAAAATGAGGGTGGGAAGCAAGTCTGTTGAGTTGAAAGGGAGCATGGAGAAAAGTTCTAGGTATTTTACAAATAGCAAAGGAAATAGCAGTGGTTAGTTGAAAAGGAACCATTGGAAATAGGAACAGAAGGTACTTTGAGTTTGCCACCATTCCTCAAGGGCATGGCTATTATTCAACCATAATACCTATTTCGTGCACATCTCTTCATTCCCTTGTGGCAGAGCAGTTGTCAACCCAAGCTGTGGTGCATCACAATAGGATGGTGCACCTTTCTATGGTGCAACTGTAATGCATGGGGAATAGAACTCTGGTAAGGAACAATAACACAGGAGACAAAGGTGAAAGGGAACATCCATGGCAGAATCCCCCAAACTTGAAACCAAGCAGGATAACAGAGTAAGGAATATGGAAAACCCAACCACGATATTTTTTGTTCTATTGTACATTTACACACTGCAGTTCTATTTCTTGTACTTCTTTTACTGCTTTTTTTTTTAATCAAAATATTTATTCAATTATTAAAAAATAATATTTACACTACAATAAAACAAGCCACCATAATACAATCCAAACATATATTCATAATAAACTATTATACAATTGTGATATAATCCTTATTGGGGATACATTCTACACCCTGCGGAGCCCAGCAGTCCTGGAACTCCCCCAGGGTGCCCGTGGACAGGGCGTATTCCCTTTCTAACCCCACCCGGGCACGGACATATCCCCGGAAAAGGGGTAGGCAGCCGGCTCGGGTAGAGCCCTCCACCGCCACCTGGTGTCTGGACGGTGGACCAGGGCAAGGAAGTGCAGGATGTGGAGGAGGAGCCAGTACAGGACACGCCTCCCTGCGTCTCGGAAGGAGATGAAGAGTGTCGAGAAAAGGCAGCCCAAATTGTGTGGGACCGGCTCCCGGGATGGATTACAGCGCCTGGGTCCGATGAATACTTCCGGCTGAGCGGGGACTTGCTCAACTACAAGTACTCCCCTTTTACTGCTTGGTGTGCCCAGAAATTAAAGGGAGTACAGGAAATTAAAACCCAGTGAGTGAAAATGTGCAGGGATCTGAGTCCCGAGTGGTGGAGGCAGTGCTGCTGGGTGTGGATGCCAAGTGCCTTTATTTAAGTAAAAGCAGTGTGTGAGGGAGAGCCATAGTGTGCAAATGTACCAAGGAAAGCTAAATCTTGGTCGGAAAATGAAGCATGGGAAATGGAATCCGGGAGAGAGTAAAAGGAGAGCAGGGAAATAAGCCCTAGAGAGTTTTAAAGGAGGGTAGGAAATTAAGCCCCCTGTGAGTTTGAAGGAAGAGCAGCAAGCACAGTGTGGGTAAATAAGAGTAGTACAGGGAGTAGAGCCCCATTGTGTAAAGGGGTCATGTGGCCAGTGAGTAAAAGGAGCGCAAGGAACAAAGTTCCTGCAAGTTTTAAAAAAGCAAGGGAAAAGGAGTTGAGTGTCACGTGTACCAATTAAGGTACAGTGAATATAGCCATACTAAAAAAAGCAACAAACCCAACTACATAAAAGTTAACATAAACATCCACCACAGTGGATACCCCACATTCCCCACTGTGATGGAAGGCAATAAAGTCCAATCTTCTTCCCTCTTTATTCTCCCACGGTCGGTGGAGTCGAACCGTCCGCAGTCGGGGTGATCGAAGCTCCCACAGCCGGTTATCGAAGCTCCCTCGTCGGGGTGATCGAAGCTCCCGTGTCAGAGCGGTCGAAGCGACTTGGAGCTACCAAAGTCAGTTCCTAACGTGGGACAGCGAGCTCCGCGATGTTTAGATCCACAGGCTTCCCTGGTTGGAGCTTTTGATCCCTGGCAAAGGGATCGCCAGCTCCACGATGTTTAGATACGCAGACTCCCCTGGTTGGAGCTCCCCAAAAGTCGGTCCCCAGTAGAGACTGCCGGCTCCACGATGTCAGGCCGCAGTGCGGACGGAGATACGATACGGAAAAAGTCGCATCTCCGTCGAGGTAAGAGATTTTTTTAAAGTTCCCCCCACCTTCTCTCCCCCCACCCCCACATAAAACAAAAAGCTAAAGAACACTAAAACATACATTTAACACATACTAAAAAACAACAAAGAAGGAAAAGGACTAGACAGACTGTTGTTGAGGTAGCCATTGCGGGCGCCACCCGCTGGAGAGTTTTAAAGCAGCTTGAGGAAGGTTTTCTGGACATATTATGAGGTCTGGACTACACAAGGAATGGGGAAACAGTGTCCCATTGAGATTGAGTAGCAGGACTAGAGTTTGCCAGTGAGTTTGGAAAAACATGTGGAGCATAGGATGCCAGAGATCAAAAGATGCTCAGGAAGAAAGCCTCAGTGAGGCCAAAGGATGCCAGAAACAGAGCAGGACAATGAGAGACAGTCCCAGGAGGTGTACGAGCAGAAGCTGAAACAGAACCCTGCTGAGTAAAAGAGACTCAGAGGCAGGACGGCAGTCGGTGAAGGGAGGAGAGAGGAAGGAACAAGGTGCTGTTGGGTAGAAGCAGTGCTGGAGAGGGAAAGGAGGGTGGGGAATTGGGTTTAAATGCAATGCAGCCAGCAGTCCTGTGCGTTTAAAAGGAAAGCCAGTAACAGGGCCTTGGTAAGTTTTAACGCAGAAGGGCAAAGGGACCCATAATGAACATAAGGAACATGGGAAGCAGAACTGCAATGAGGAATTGGAGTACAGACGGTCTTTTATTGTCGTGTGTACCAATTAAGGTACAGTGATACTCGATTTACCATGTTTAGTTTAGAGATACAGAGGGGAAACCAAGTCCACACGGACCAGCAATCCCCGCACACTAACACTATCCAACACACACTAGAGACAATTTAGAATTATTCCATGCCAATCAACCTACAAACCTGTACGTCTTTGGAGTGCGGGAGACTTTGGAGTGCGGGTTTCTTTCGAACCAATGTTCAGAGTTTCATTGATCCCCTGATCTACGGTCAAAGGGAGACCGTACAAACTCCGTACGGACAGGACCCGTAGTCGGGATCGAACCCGGGTCTCTGGCGCTGTAAGGCAGCAACTCTGCCGCTGCGCCACCATGCCGCCTGGCTGAATGCAAAATCAGCAACAGAAACAGATCTCCGGTGAGCAGAGGAGACGTAAGGAAACAGAGGGCCAGTGAGGTTGATGGACCAGGGAAAACAGAGCCCCTGAAATTTAAAGGAGTGCAGGGAACAGAAAATGGAAAATGCTTGAAATGCCCCGAACATTTCCATGTGTGTGGAAAGGAACATGGGATGAAGACTTCAGGTTGGAAATCCTTCGTCAGAAATGAGAAGAGCAAAAGCGGGTCGGGGACAGAGTTTCATTGGGCATTGGAACATGGAAACCAGTTTCGCAGCGAGTTGAAGCAAGCATTTCATTCAGCAAAAAGCTGGGGTAGAGATGTTTGTCCAGGAGATTGAAAAACATTAAGTAGTTGGCATTTAAGAAGGAACTGCAGAAGCTGGAAAATCGAAGGTACACAAAAAAGCTGGAGAAACTCAGCGGGTGCAGCAGCATCTATGGAGCGAAGGAAACGTTGCCTTTTTCCTTCGCTCCATAGATGCTGCTGCACCCGCTGAGTTTCTCCAGCTTTTTTGTGTACCTTAAGTAGTTGGCAAGCAGGTTTGCAGTTAATTGACCTCTGTAAATTTCCCCTAGTGTGTGGGGAAGGGATGCAAAAGTGGAATAGCAGAACCAGTGTGAACAGGTGATCAATGGACTTGGTGGGCCGAAGGGTGTGTTTCCACTCTGTATCTTTCAATCAATTCAATCAATCAATCAATCAATCAATCAATCAATCAATCAATAAGTGGCTGGCTTCAAAGCGATCCATCTGTGAGTCCGCGTGTGATGTGATGAGTGTGTTTCACAAGGTTGTGACTCAGCAGCTCATGAGAGTGGAAGCAAAGAGGGTGACTAGCAGACAGGCACAGGAGATTACTGAGGATATCTTTCTTTCGAACCAATGTTCAGTTCCGAATTACGGTGGAAGAGATTATTCCTACTGGGAGTGCTGTCAGAGTCTGGGACACAATACTGTAGATTTAGACTTAACTTTAGACGATAGAGATACAGTGTGGAAACTGGCCCTTCGGCCCACCAAGTCCATGCTGATCTTTCTGTACACTAGCACTATCTTTCACCCTTGCGACAATTTACGCTGTACAGAAGTCAATTAATCTACAAACCTGTACATCTTTGAAGTGTGTGAGGAAACTGGAGCACCCGGAGAAAAGTCACAGGGAGACTGTACAAATTCCGTAGTCAGGATCAAACCCTGGTGACTGGCGCTATAAGGCAGCAATTCTACCACTGTATCAAAGCCCCCCCCCCCCCCCCTGTACGTTTCAAAGTGTACAGACTTGACTTCATGATGATGCTACATAGCCTCCTTAATACCTGGGTCAACAATACCACTGACGGGCCTCCTGGAGTATAAAATCAGAGGTTGTGGTCCATATTAATATGAATAACGTATGTAGAAATAAAGATGGGGTCCAGCAAGCAGCTGTGGAGACACTGGTATCGTTGTCTCGTTGTAGCACATTGATCATTCTTTTAATATGGATTTTTAATTCATGGATTGTGTTTTTTTTTAATATATAATTTATGATGCTTTTATAAGTGATATACTAAGATTTTATATGTACTTTATGATATTTTTTAATATGCAATGCATTTTTATGTAATGTTGCCCCTTTTCCGGACCTCGAGTCGGTAATAAAGTTTATTATCATACTGTAAAGAATTAGGAAAGAGATTAACAAAAAGCAAGATGATCTTCAGAGTGCCTGGAAAGTGCTCCCAGGGGTAGTAGTGGAGGCAGCTACGATCATGACATTTAAGTGTGTTTTAGATAGGTACATGGATATGCAGAGAATTGAGGTATATGGATCCTGGGCAAGCAGATGGGATTAGATCAACTTGGCATCATGGTTGGCATGGACATTGTGGGCTGAAGGGCCTGTCCCGATGCTGTACCATTCTATGTAAAGTTGACCAAGATGCTACAGGAGGACGAGCTATAGATGCCTGGGCATTTCTTAGGCAAGGCTCCCTTTGACTGGTGCATCTAGATTAGGAACCTACATGAAAGGGTATAAAAAATAAGAACGATAAGCATTAAAACAGTCTTTACAAAACTTTAAAGAATTTAAATAGTTTTTACAAGTAATAAATATTTCTTTAAGGCAAAATAAAACAGGAATTCTGGACCATCAATGGTCATCAAGGGTAGTTCAAAACAGTGTGAGATCAAAGAAAAAGGCGCACATTGTTACTAAGGAAAAGCAGCAAGCCAGAAGATTGGGTACATTTGAGAATTGACCAAGGAGGGCCGAGGACTTGATAAAGAAGCGGAAAGAAGAATGGGAATCGCCTAGTGAGAAGCAAGAAAACTGACCGCAAGAGATTCTATGGATGCATAAAAAGGATAAGATTGGGCGACGTTAATGGATCCCTTGTAGACTGAGGTTGGAGAGTTGATATTGGGAAATAAGGAAACAGCGGGGAAATTAAACTAGTAGTTTGTGTCTGTTCTCAGGGAAGGAGACAAAGAAACCTCCTGAAATAGTCGAGAACTAATCTAAGACCAAAGGAGGATTAGTTTTACCAAATTTTTTATTTTACTTCTGGGCAATCAATGTCAAAAACATGAACTTTTGGTTGGAAGATATGGATCAACAACCAGACTGGTTAAAGATGGAAAAGGAAGACTGTTTGCCTTTTGAAATTGGTCCGATTCTGTTAGCTCCCACAAAATTGAATAAAAAAATCTATAGTGAAAAACCTATAATATATAGTGGTATGCGAATTTGGAAGCAATTAAAAAATACATTAAAATTGGATAATTTATCACTTTTTCTCCCCATTGCAAATAATCCCTCATTTAAACCCTCAGTGTTGGATAAAGGGTTTGCACAATGGAAAAATCATGGAATTAAAAATATGGGACATCTTTATAGAAATGGTATTTTGCTCTTGTTTCAGGAGTTACAACAGAATTACGGATTACATTCAAATAACTTTTTTAGGTATTTACAATTTAAAGATTATGTTAAAACACATACACGAGAATACAGAACTAGAGAACCAGAAATTCTAGATGAATGTTTGAATAAACACCCTAACACAGTCAAATTAATATAACCATATAACAATTACAGCACGGAAACAGGCCATCTCGACCCTACAAGTCCGTGCCGAACAATTATTTTCCCTTAGTCCCACCTGCCTGCACTCATACCATAACCCTCCATTCCTTTCTCATCCATTTGCCTATCCAATTTATTTTTAAATGATACCAACGAACCTGCCTCCACCACTTCCACTGGAAGCTCATTCCACACCGCTACCACTCTCTGAGTAAAGAAGTTCCCCCTCATGTTACCCCTAAACTTCTGTCCCTTAATTCTAAAGTCATGTCCTCTTGTTTGAATCTTCCCTATTCTCAAAGGGAAAAGCTTGTCCACATCAACTCTGTCTATCCCTCTCATCATTTTAATGACCTCTATCAAGTCCCCCCTTAACCTTCTGCGCTCCAGAGAATAAAGACCTAACTTATTCAACCTTTCTCTGTAACTTAGTTGTTGAAACCCAGGCAACATTCTAGTAAATCTCCTCTGTACTCTCTCTATTTTGTTGACATCCTTCCTATAATTGGGCGACCAAAATTGTACACCATACTCCAGATTTGGTCTCACCAAATCTGGAGTATTTGGTGATAAATATCTCACATTTATAATATATTATTAGACAGTGAGAACCCGCCGACGGAATTATACAGACAAGCATGGGAAATGGAATTAGCTCAACCTATAATGAAAGATATTTGGGACGAAAGCCTACAACATATACACCAATGTTCGTTAAATACCAGACACTCTTTAATACAATTTAAAGTACTATATAGACTGCATTATTCTAAAACAAAATTAAATAGAATTTTTCCTAATATCTCTCCTATCTGTGATAAATGTCAATGCCAAACGGCTAACTTAACCCATACTTTTGTAAATTGTATTAAAATTTAAAATTACTGGATGGATATTTTTAAAATAATCTCTGTAGCCGTTAAAATCCAAATGGATCCTGACCCCAAATTAATAATATTGGGCATATCAGAACATTACCTAAAACTCACAATAAACCAAAGAAATTTCCTTGATTACAGTATATTAATTGGGAAAAAATTGATATTAAAATTTTGGAAAGGCCCAACAACCCCCACAATCAAGATGTGGATTATGGAGATGTCAGAGACCTTACATTTGGAAAAAATTAGATATGTCTTAATTGACAAACCAGAATTATTTATTAGAATATGGTCTCCATTTATAGATTACTTGAAGGGGTAGATCGGACCTACTTTGATAACTGGGTACCTGGAAACCTGGATACTTGATATGTAACCGCTAAACAAAGTCTGTACTGGCTTGGTTTATGATATGCAAATGCCTCTAATAAAAATTTATTAAAAAAATAAAAAAAAAATAGTCAAGAACTGTAGCTCAAAGCAATTCTCATGACTAGAAAATTAGCATTATAAAATTAATGGAACCACCTTGGTTCCATTACCCAACTCCCTGCACTACATCCAAGGATTATGAAGAAGATGTTTGTGGAGATAGTGGAGCACGGGCTGTCATCTTACAAAATTCAATGGATTCTAGACTGATTCCCATCAACTGGAAGGTGCCAAATGTATCCCCCCCCCCCCCCACTCACACTGTATAAGGAATGATGGAGAGGGAAAACAGACATCTGGAGAAGTTAACCTGACATTGGCGAGGATAAAATACTGCAATCTATTTTTTAAGGAAGAGGTTCCTTTGCAAATGATAATAAGCCAGCATATACTTGGCCCCATGGTCTGCATGGATCTAAGTAAGAGAAATCATATTTGGCAAATCTGTTAACAGTTTTGAGATTTTAACTTGCAAAATTGATTAAGAGCAAAATAATGAATGTAATATATTTGGACTTTCGGAAGGCCTTTAACTCGGTGGCACATAAGAAATACAGAACTAAATTAGAGTTTACGATGTTGGGGGTACAAGATTAGGGTGGACTCAGATTTGGTCAGAGATGGAATAAAGAAGACATCCGTAGATTACAGCACCTCGTATTTTGCTTGGGCAGCTTACCCCCTAGTGGTATGAACATTGACTTCTCTAACTTCAAGTGCCCCTTGCTTTCCCTCTCTCTCCATCGCCTCCCAATTCCCAGTTCTCCCACCAGTCTTACTGTCTCCAACTACATTTTTATCTCTGTTTGTTTTGTTGTTACCTTCTCCCAACCAACAATGAAGTATTCTACATTTTCCTTGAACTGCATTCCCTTTGTCCTGTTTCACACCTTAAATGTCCTTATCTATGTACCGCCCACTTCCCTGACATCAATTTGAAGAAGGGTCTCGACCCGAAACGTCACCCATTCCTTCTCTCCAGAGATGCTGCCTGTTCTGCTGAGTTACTCCAGCAGTTTGTGTCTATCTTAGGTTACCTTCAAGTTGGAAAGCTGTGACCACAAGGTGCCACAGGGTTTGGTGGTGGGACCTAGCTATTCACTATCTGCGTCAATAACGTAGATGAGGGCCCTGAGTGTAATATATCTACATTTGTTGATGAAACTAAGCTGGATGTCTGGGAAGGGTGCAGGGAGCCTTTGACATGATGTAGGCAGGTGGACAAAGACATGGCAGATGGAACTTAATGGGAAAAAATATGAGGTTATCCACTTGGATTTAAAACTAACAGAGAGCCAGAGATTTTTTTTTAATTGTGAGTGATTAAAACACCAACTGCTGGAAGAACTCAGCGGGCCTTTGTTTCTTCTTTACCGCCTTTCAAAAGTTAAATTCAAAGCATCAGTGGCTGGACATCAAGTCACCCGCACTTTGGTCAACGTTGGGTTTCTTAAATTAAATGTCCTCATCTAAGGAATTCTCAAGCCTGTGAACCATTTAATGAATCCATTCCAACATCCACAACTGGGCAGTCAAGGTTGATATCAAACCATGGTGATTCAAAAAATAATGGCCTTAGTGATAGATTGGCAGCACAGTGTTGGATCCTGACTATGGGTGCTGTCTGTATGGAGTTTGTACTGTGACCAGGTGGGTTTTCTCTGGGCGCCCCAGTTTCCTCCCACATTCCTGGCTTCGGTATAATTGTAAATTGTCCCTTTTGCGAGGGATAATAATAATAATAATAATAATAATAATAATAATAATAATATCTTTTATTGTCATTGCACATCAGTGCAACGAGATTTAGTATGCAGCTTCCAACCGATGTAAAAGAAAAGTAAAATAAATAAATAAGCTGTGTGACGTGACCATCCGAGGGAGACAGTCCAGGGGGGATGGGGGGCACTCAGCAGGGCTGGTTTAGAGCCGCTATAGCTCTGGGAATAAAGCTGTTTCTGATAGTGCTAATGCATGGGTGATTGCTGGTCGGCATGGGCCAAAGGGCCTGTATCCATGCTGTACCTCTGATGTCTAAAGTCTAGATGGAGGTTTGTCCATTTGAGCGGAGAGAATATCAACTACACACGGCAGCTTATAACCTTACAGTTTGAGAATGCTTCAACAAATCTAGAAACATTTTTTTCAGTCTGTATATTAGATGTTGTTGGAGATTCCCAGATTTTGTTTTGCCTTCAACCATTAGTCTGGTCAGATCCCAGCAACCTTACTAATAGAAAGTCCTAGGCTTGTTAAATGGCTTCATCCACTGGACCAAATACAATTAAGCAAGACCTCAGCACAAAACTGTTTCCCTCTCTTGTAAATTCTCTGATTCCACTGACGGTGCAGAATTCCTGAATATCGTTTAATTGTTCATATTAAAATAATTAATATTCTGCAACCAAGCCACCAAAATTTCCCAATGCAGCTATGATTGTGCTTTATGCTGGACAAAGAGCTGAATTGTAAATCGTTTACTGATTTTATGCAGCCTAGTGTGATCATAAATAGCCAAGTAATTCTATTAAAAACAAACACCAGAGTTTTTCTATAAAGTGCTTAGGAATATGTTTTGTGCTACAAATTACCATTTGATAATCTTGGTGCACAAAATCCTGAGATGACAATTATTAACATATTTCAGGATGTTGGTACTTGAATTGTACAGTGACAATAGATGTTTTGCATTGGAGACTAGGAAACTATCTGATTGATTAGTACTTTTGTCAGGGGTTATGGGGAGAAGACAAGAGAATGGGATTGAGACAGGACAAATCAAAATAGGACGTACATGGTAAATGGTAGGGAATTGAAGAATACAGTTGAACAGAGGGATCTGGGAATAACCGTGCATAGTTCCTTGAAGGTGGAATCTCATATACATAGGGTGGTAAAGAAAGCTTTTGGTATGCTAGCCTTTATAAATCAGAGCATTGAGTATAGAAGCTGGGATGTAATGTTAAAATTGTACAAGGCATTGGTGAGACCAAATCTGGAGTATGGTGTACAATTTTGGTCGCCCAATTATAGGAAGGATGTCAACAAAATAGAGAGAGTACAGAGGAGATTTACTAGAATGTTGCCTGGGTATCAACAACTAAGTTACAGAGAAAGGTTGAATAAGTTAGGTCTTTATTCTCTGGAGCGCAGAAGGTTAAGGGGGGACTTGATAGAGGTCTTTAAAATGATGAGAGGGATAGACAGAGTTGATGTGGATCAGCTTTTCCCTTTGAGAATAGGGAAGATTCAAACAAGAGGACATTACTTCAGAATTAAGGGACAGAAGTTTAGGGGTAACATGAGGGGGAACTTCTTTACTCAGAGAGTGGTAGCGGTGTGGAATGAGCTTCCAGTGGAAGTGGTGGAGGCAGGTTCGTTGGTATCATTTAAAAATAAATTGGATAGGCATATGGATGAGAAGGGAATGGAGGGTTATGGTATGAGTGCAGGCAGGTGGGACTAAGGGAAAAAAGTTGTTCGGCACGGACTTGTAGGGCCGAGATGGCCTGTTTCCGTGCTGTAATTGTTATATGGTTATATGTTATATGGAGAGGGAGAGATAGATCAGCCATGATTGAATGGCGGAGTAGACTTGATGGGACGAATGGCCTAATCCTGCTCCTAGAACTGCTGAATTAATTAACTTATCTGCACTGAATAAAAGTAGAGATGCTTTCAATTTGGACCTCATAGCATTATGTTTTTAAGTTCTGCACAATTAGATTTCAATATTTTTTATGCACCAAATATTAAAGAGAATCTATTGAAGAATCGAGCAGCTCCTAACATTGGATGTGGTCACATTGGATCTCTGGATCGTACAGTGCACACACTAAATGACGTAGATCACAGTGCAGTGCCCAGTTGAAGATTAACAGTCAAAATTGGATCTCATTCTCGGCTTTGGAAAAATCATTGACCACTTGCAGGCAGCATGTGTTCATGGTGTTCCACCGACTACAGCTGTGCTTTTTTATGGGCCACTCTGACATTCGACACCTCTGCATTTGCTGCAAAAATGTTTGTGGACTGTCTGAATATTCCGAAGACCACAGTAAACTGGCAATGCGACTTTGATCGAGATGTACTCCAGTTTATCACATTAATGCCCCTGTCCCACTTCGGAAACCTGAACGGAAACCTCTGGAGACTTTGCGCCCCACCCAAGGTTTCCGTGCGTTTCCCGGAGGTTCCCGGAGGTTTTTGTCAGTCTCCCTAATGGTCGAAAGTGGTTTCCGCTTTTTCTATGTTCCGGCGATTATTTCAAAAAATTAAAAACCGGCCGCGACTAAAAATTAGGTTGCCGTTTTAAAACTCGGTAATTTTTTAGTCAAAGCCGGTTGCAATGCTAGTTGAGGGTGGTTGCCGGAGGTGGCAGGTAGTAAAAGGTCTTAAAAAGTTTAAGAAGGACTAAAAAATTACCGATTTTTAAAATGGCAACCTATTTTTAGTCGCGGCCGATTTAGAATTTTTTTAAATAATCGCCAGAACATACAAGAAGTGGAAACCACTTTCGACCATTAGGGAGACTGACAAAAACCTCCGGGAACCTTTGGGAACAGCACGGAAACCTTGGGTGGGGCGCAAAGTCTCCAGATGTTTCCGTTCAGGTTTCCTAAGTGGGACAGGGGCAACACTTTGCCGAGTGCTTTGGTGCTTTTTACACAGCGCGGAAACAGCCTCTTCAACCCACTGAGTCCACGCTGACCAGCGATCACCCCGTACACTAGTACTATCATACACACTAGGGGCAATTTATACGGTCTGAAGAAGGGTCTCAATCCGAAACATCATCCATTCCTTCTCTCCAGAGATGCTGCCTGTCCCGCTGAGCTACTCCAGCTTTTTGTGTCTATCTTCGGTTTAAACCAGCATCTGCAATTCCTTCTTACATAGGGACAATTTACAATTGTACCGAAGTAAATTAACCTACAAACCTGTATGTCTTTGGAGTGTGGGAGGAAATCGGAGCACCCCGAGAAAACCAACGTGTTCACAAGGAGAACGTACAAACTCCACACAGACAGCACCAGTAGTCAGGATCGAACCCGGGTCGCTGGCACTGTAAGGCAGCAATATCGCGGCGCGACTGCTGCTCCTGTTGGATGGTCAGGAACTGCAGGTGTCGGATGTCGGGCAGGTGAGGACATCCAGAGAAGAGGGGGAAATCGAAGAATATCCAGGGAGCCACACAGCTTCCACCATTTCTGCCAAAGAGAAATGTATAGCATTAAAATTCTGTATAGCGGTGACAGCACAGTCCAGGGTTAGTGGCTTCTGTTTATGAAGCATTTGCATTTCTGTCGGCAGTATTTAAAGCACCTGGGCAAGCTTTTCAGTTAAACCAGCCAATGCAAGGATTTATGCTCCAAACATCTCCATCTACAGGGAGGAGCCTCTGGATGTTTAATGTGTATCTTGGAGGCACTCAGGGCTTCAGACTAATGTCTCAGCATTCCTTTTATGCTGCCACTGCCCAGCATTGTATTGCTGTTGCACTTTCCACCCCTCAAACCCGAATCTCTTCCTCCGCATTCTCGGAGGTAGCGACCATGGAGCACTCTCTGGGTCGCGACCATCAGACAGTACTCGATCTCTCCAGTAATGCCAGTCTAATGGTGTAGAACCCGCATGAGTCATTATGGCCCCAATTCCCCCTCTAACAACGCATCACTCGGGAATTTGCGGAGTGGCAAAGCTTGCTGGATTTCACCCAGTCCTCTCTGTTTATCGCGCTGTGCTGTTGAATGGTTAGCAATACATGATTTGGCAGCAACTGAGGCTTGATTCCCAGCTGAACAAAATGAACCATTCTTCCTGGCTCATGGCCGATGAGTTTGATGAGTGGAACTGGTGCCAGTCAGTTCCTCCATAAGCCTTTTACTTCCTGCTCATTTCACTCCCCACTAACATCCACCTGTTCAGACCCCGACAATGAGACTGGCTAGATCACATCCTGGATCATAATGTTGAGGTCGTGACAAAATCCCAATGCCATTTGTCCTACTAATGTATCTCCGGATTCTCCGCCTCTACCAAGGTCTGATCTGGCTGGTACACCCCTCACCCTCACCCTCACACTCACAGTCACTCTCTGAATGGGCTACCCCTCCCCCCAACTCTCTATAACAAGCTGCCATCCACAGCCTACCTCCATCCCTGTGCCAGAGAGAGTAGAGTAGAGGACTTTGAGCACATATAATATTGCGGGAGGGCGATAGGGAGCACACGGAAAGCAACACGAACCTTGCCCTCACGTCAACACCTGCAGGACTGATTTTGAGGACTGGTTGTATTTCTTGGCCAAACCTTTACTTCAGGGCCACCTACATCTGCGCCAACAATGCCAGATCCCCTCTAATTCTATGTGCTTTTTTATTTTCCTAATAATCACAATAATAACCATATAACCATATAACAATTACAGCACAAAACAGTCCATCTCAGCCCTTCTAGTCCGTGCCGAACACTTACTCTCACCTAGTCCCATCTACCTGCACTCAGAACATAACCCTCCATTCCTTTCCCGTCCATATACCTATCCAATTTATTTTTAAATGATAAAATCGAACCTGCCTCCACCATTTCCACTGGAAGCTCATTCCACACAGCCACCACTCTCTGAGTAAAGAAGTTCCTCCTCATGTTACCCCTAAACTTTTGTCCCTTAATTCTCAAATCATGTCCTCTCATTTGAATCTTCCCTACTCTCAATGGAAAAAGCTTATCCACGTCAACTCTGTCTATCCCTCTCATAATTTTAAAGACATCTATCAAGTCCCCCCTTAACCTTCTGCGCTCCAAAGAATAAAGACCTAACTTGTTCAACCTTTCTCTGTAACTTAGTTGCTGAAACCCAGGCAACATTCTAGTAAATCTCCTCTGTACTCTCTCTATTTTGTTGGCATCTTTCCTATAATTTGGCGACCAAAATTGTACATCATACTCCAGAATTGGCCTCACCAATGCCTTGTACAATTTTACCATTACAATCCAACTTCTATACTCAATGCTCTGATTTATAAAGGCCAGCACACCAAAAGCTTTCTTTACCACCCCATCTACATGATATTCCACTTTCAGGGAACTATGCACAGTTATTCCTAGATCCCTCTGTTCAACTGCATTCCTCAATTCGCTTAATGTGCAATTCCAATACTTTCTGATTTATTGATTCAGAAATCACAATGGTTCGCCATCTGGCTCACCATAAAAATGTTTTAATCTAAATAAACTTCATTCAGGACCAAAAACATGTACAAATCAAGAACTGCGCAAAATTCCTCCGACATTCTCCACGGCTGTACACACATTCGTTTGTATTTGGTTACCAAACACCAAACGTTATTTGGTAATGTTCCCAAAAAGCATAATTATACCCGGCACCCTTGCCACTCATGTGACCCCCTGGGGTGATATCCCTTCCCTCATTTGAGGGGCGTCTCCACTATACCTGCTCCCCAATATACAGTAATGGAAGGACCCTGACACCAAGTTGGGAAGCCTTGAGATCTGAAAGTTTCCCTGTTGCTCTGCAGCTTTGCTGATCAATTAAGGGCCTGTCCCACGAGCATGCGACTCCATGCGGCAAGCGCGGGGCCTGTCCCACTTCGATCGTCGGAGCCGTATGGAGTTGTGTGGAGCTGGTCCCAACATCGCGCGGGGCTCCGAAAAATTGACCGTGTTCAAAAATTCCTCGCGGCAACGCCTGCCGGCCCGCAGCCACCTCGACGCCGTACGCAGCGCCTCGACGGGCGCATGCAGCTTTTCAACGCCGTTCATCATGCGCGAACTTCCCGCGGACTTCGCTCGAACTTCACGTCACTCACTCGACCTCCGCACGGCTCCCGCTTCCGGTTTGGTCGCGCTCGCCGCATGCAGGCGCATGCTGGTGGGACCGGCCCTGTACGGGGATCACTCGACCTCCGCGCGACCCCCGCACGGCCCCCGCTTCCGGTTTGGTCGCGCTTGCCGCATGCAGTCGAATGCTCGTGGGAGAAGGCCCTTTATGTTGTTGCTACTTCTGGACTGCGGTTGCACATCGCATGTCTCTGCACCATTTGATGACAGAGGTCATGGTAACAGCCTCTGTATGTTTGCTGGCGGTGTAGACTTGATGGGCCGAATGGCCTAATTCTGCCTCTTATAACTTCTGAATGAATTATGTTTAGGAAGGAACAGCAGATGCTGGTTTAAACCGAAGATAAACACAAAAAGCTGGAGTAACTCAGCGGGACAGGCAGCATCTGTGGAGAGAAGGAATGGGTGACGGTTCGGACCAGAAACGTCACCCATTCCTTCGCTCTAAAGATGCTGCCTGTCCCGCTGAGTTATTCCAGCTTTTTCTGTTTGTCTTTTGAATAAATTAGTTGTGTGATTGACACTAGGTGACTGTTAGTCTTGCTGAAGGGAATCTGTTTATGAATGCCCTGGGCAATTTCCTAATGGGCATTGGAAATTACTTAACTCAGGAAAACAACCTAAAAGGCAAGTGGAAACAGGTCCAGTATCGAGGCAAACTGGATGAACAGCACCTCATATTCCTCTTGAGTAGCTTACAACCCAATAGTATAAATATTGAATTCTCAAGTTTCAACCCCCCCCCCAATGTTTTACACCTCTCTTTCCTGTGCACCTATTCAGTGTGCATCAATTTCTCCCACATTTTTGCCCCTTTCCCTCCCCCCCCCATTCCCTTCCACCTGTACCCCTGTTCCACCTGTACCTCTGGCTTTACATTTCACTCCTCATCTATCTTTACCTGACACCCTTTTGTCTCATTTTCTTCTCTGGCCTTAGTGCATCCATCTGCCATCAATAACCCCCCCCCCCCCCCCCCCCCCCTCCCCGCCCCCCCCCCCCCCCCCCCCATTTATCCACCTAACACTTGCTAAACGATTTGTCACTCCCATATCTTTTCCACTTTTCTCTCCCTTACAACAATCAGCCTGATGAAGGGTTCCAATCGAAAATGTCACCTCTCTATTCTCTCCATAGATGCTGCCTGTCCCGTTGAGTTATTCCAGCTCTTTGTGTTTTACTCAAAATTCCAGCATCTTCAATTCCTCATGTCTCCTGTATTTAGAAACCAGTTTCTTCCCGTCCCTCTCTACGCCAAAAGAACAATATGGAGAACTTCGGAAAATGATGACTAAATTATATGAAATTTCATCAGCGTTGAGGCCATCCCTTCCTGGAGATTAATTTATCTCAATTGTCAAACTTTTCCTTCTGTTAACCTTCTTTAAACTTGTAATACACACCCAGCGTTCCTCATTAACTTATTTTTAGGTTCACTTGTAAGCCTGACACTTCTTCTTTCACTGTAAGAAAATATCACTTAACGAGACAAACAGCAGGAAGGCGTAAAGGTGCTCCTCACCAAAGGCATCAACTTCTTCAGAAGAGGAAGGAAGAGGAGAAACCTGGTGTAAAAAAATGATGACATCCTTTGCCTGAATAAATTCACCCTTAACCCATTCTCATTTAAGAAAATTCACAACTGTTTTCAACTCTAGCAGTTGTTGGACAAGTAGTATTAGTCTACATGTGAAATCTGGCTGCAGTCAGATACAACTTGGCATGAGAAAGAGGATATAATGCATCTAATTAAACAAAAGTGTTTGGAAAGGTTAGACAAATATAAATGTGGAAGCGGACTGTTATTATTTTACACTCTTACCTAAAAGATGATTCATTTTTGTTACCATGTAATCTAGTTATGTTTAGATAACCAAAGTCATGTGGGGCGATGGGAAACATTCAAGATTCAAGATTCAAGATTATTTAATGACCACACAGTCAAGCTGGTGGAATTCATGTTCAGTACAGGATTTTACACAATAAGCTGATTCCAGTCATGCAGACATACATGGGAGAAAATCTAGCATTTTATTCCTGTTTTTTACAAGAATTTGAGGCATACATCAATGGATGAGCAACGGTATCTTTATTACTCTCGAGTTCAGGGAATGAGCAGTTAAGTCTGAGTTTTGAACCATCTGGTAATATTGGCAAGGTGTGCAGATACTGTATGTTGCACAATGCACCAATGTAAAAGCTACAAGGAGGAAAACTTGGAAGCACGCCGCAGGCCGGCAGCTGGAGGAGGAGGACAGTCCGTTCATCATCATCATTATTGTTGAAAACATCAACAATGTTATATACAACAGTGATTGCAACTTCTACTGAAGTGTGGATGACCGTTGGCTCGCTAGGAGCTCATCTGCCCTTTGACAAGTCTTGTTTTAGGTTCTGCTGGGGGTCCACAGCCCCCTCCTCAGTTGGCAAACCAGGTGGGGGAGACGGTTTGACGGCATGTCCTTGGGAAGGAATTGGTGAGCTGTCATATGAGCGAGATGCCAGAGTAGGCCATTCAGCCCTTTCTGTCTGTTCTGCCTTTCAATATGGTCAGGGCTGATCTTTTTGCCTTAGCGCTACCTCTCTGCACTAACCCCATATCTTTTCATTCTCTTGACATCGAAAAATCTATCTATGTTTTTCGTGACTATGCGGATGACTGAGCTACCACGGATCTTTAGACTAATCTATCCAATGATTCACTACCCTCAAGGTGAAGATATTTATTCTCACCTCTCACCTGAATGGTAACCCTAACTTTGAGACCAGCCTTTGGTCTAGCTATGAGAAATATAATTTCAGCTTCTAGCCCCATATCCCCAATGAGTTCTCCTTTTAAACTGTAGAAATATAGAGAAAATCAAAAAAACTGCACGTCAGTGAAAATCACATGCAGGGCTGCACTGCAGTGGCGCTGTGTGGTAGAGTTACTGCCTTACACCGCCAGAGACCCGGGTTCGATCCTGACTACGGGTGCTCTCTGTAGCGAGTTTGTACGTTCTCTCTATGACTGCATGGGTTTTCTCTGGATGTTTAGGTTCTTCCCACACTCAAAAGATGTACAGGTTTGTAGGTTAATTGGCTTTGGTAAGTTGTAAAATTGTCCCTAGTATGTATGATAGTGCTAGCGTATGGGGTGATCTCTGGTCGGCGTGGACTTGGTGGGCCGAAGGGCCTGTTTCCATGCTGTATCTCTAAAGTCTAAAAGTATAAATGTGCAGTTCAAGAGGGTGTGATTGGGCCGGAGAGCGTGTGGAATGGATTTGCAGAGATGTCTCCTGGATTGAGGGGCTTGAGTTATCAGGAGAAACAATACAATACAATACAATACAATACAATACAATTTATTTGTTGTCATTTGAACCTCATTAGCTTTCTTCACTGCTTGCTGTACCTGCATGCTAACTTTCAGTAACTCGTGTACAAGGACACCCAGGCTTCGTTGCACCTCTCCCTTACCTAACCTAACCCCATTGAGATAATAATCTGTCCCCGTGTTTTTGCTGCCAAAGTGGATAACCTTACATTTATCTATATTATACTGCAACTGCCACAGATCTGCCCACTCACTCAACCTGTCCAGTTCCTCCGGCAACCTCCTAACATCCTCTTCACAGTTCACACTGCCACCCAACTTTGTGTCATCTGCAAACTTGCTAGTGTTGCTCCTAATTCCCTCTTCCAAATCATGAATATATATGGTAAACAGTTGCGGCCCCAACACCGAGCCTTGCGGCACTCCACTCGCCACTGCCTGCCATTCTGAAAAGGACCTGTTCACTCCTATTCTTTGCTTCCTGTCTGCCACCCTACCCCCAATACCATGTGCTCTAATTTTAGTCACCAGTCTCCCGTGCGGGACCTTATCAAAGGCTTTCTGAAAGTCTAGATACACTACATCCACTGGCTCCCCTTCATCCATTTTACTTGTCACATCTTCAAAAAATCCCAGAAGATTAGTCAAGCATGATTTCCCTTTCATAAATCCATGTTGACTTGGACTAATCCCTTTACTGCTATCCAAATGCCCCATTATTACCTCTTTAATAATTGACCCCAGCATCTTTCCCACCACCAAAATCAGGCTAACTGGTCTGTAATTCCCCGTTTTCTCTCTCGTTCCTTTCTTGAAAATGGGATAACATTAGCTATCCTCCAATCCACAGGAACTGATCCTGAATCTATTGAACATTGGAAAATGATTACCAATGCGTCCACTATTTCTAGAGCCACCTCCCTGAGGACCCTGGGATGCAGACCATCAGGCCCAGGGGATTTATCATTAGCTTACCCAATACTATTTCTCGCCTAATGAAAATTTCTTTCAGTTCCTCTACCCCCTTAGATCCTCTGTCCTCCAGTGCATGGATGGGTTGGGTGGCCGGTGTCTGTTTCCCATGGTGGAAGTGTCTGGGACTGGAGGGTGTGGATTTGAGGTGGTGGGGGAGAAGTTTCTGAAGGGTAAATTTCACTCCATTTCAAGAGCAACCGGAGATGGTGGTAGTTCTAACAACATTTGAGAGGCATCTGAATGGGTATTTGAATGAAAAGGCTTAAAGAGATATGGAATCAATACAGTTGGGTTATTATGGATAGACATGATGGTTGACAGGGGTGCGGTTTCTTGCTGAACAACTTGATGACGCTAAGGCTCTACAAGAACATATGATATCAAAAGCTTTTCCAAGTTGGGTTTTAAAGAGCTTCAGTGAATAGAAATATAATTTCTACATTCAATATGGATAGAGGCAAAATAGCCTGTTAAGAGGTAGAATAAGGAGACTATTTCTTTTTTGCCCTCTTTTCCAATATTGTCCAATATTCCTGCATTTCAAGTCATGACCCAATCAATTTTCCATTGGCTTCCAGCCCATCAATCTTAACAACGGGAGACTAGAGAGCAGAAGAAGGGAAACAAATATTATGAGGGAAAACATGAGTGTGATATTAAAACAAACACGAAGAGTTTCTAAGGATAGGGAATAAAGGTGACTTAGGTCTCAGTGGGATCTCTGGAGATGAGATTGGAGAGTTAGCTAAGAAAAGGCTGAAATGTTATATCAATATTTGACATCGATCTGCACTGTGGAGGACGATGCAAATATCTCTCAGGTAACATAGAAACATAGAAACATAGAAATTAGGTGCAGGAGTAGGCCATTCGGCCCTTCGAGCCTGCACCGCCATTCAATATGATCATGGCTGATCATCCAACTCAGTATCCCGTACCTGCCTTCTCTCCATACCCTCTGATCCCCTTAGCCACAAGGGCCACATCTAACTCCCTCTTAAATATAGCCAATGAACTGGCCTCGACTACCCTCTGTGGCAGAGAGTTCCAGAGATTCACCACTCTCTGTGTGAAAAAAATTCTTCTCATCTCGGTTTTAACAGATGGGCTAATTTCAAATAGCATGGAGAAACTTGTAAAACTTCCAATGCCATAAGGACAGGCAAGAGACATAAGGTTAGAAAGCTTTCAAGATGTAAGAAAACTAAGATAAAGCAATACTGCATGAAGCATGCTCAAGTTGCAGAATACTATTCATTCATTAACACAGCTTACAATAAATGCATTTTTGTATTAGAATTCTGAATCCAAAGACTTTTATACTGAATTGCACATTGAGCATGTGTTAAGGCTGAAGTCATTGGATCAAGTGCCTGGTTCGTATAACAGAAAATGGATGGTTGGGCCTTCAGAGGAGTAGGCCAAGAGTAAGTGAGATTGTTAGGAGAAATTACAATTTACTTTAGAGGTACAGCGTGGAACCAGGCCCTTTAGCCCACCGAGTCAGCGCTGACCAGCAATCTCCTTATACACTAGCACTATCCTACACACTGGAGACAAATCACAATTTTTACCAAAGCCAATTAACCTACAAACCTGTGCATCTTTAGAGTGTTGGAACCTCCACCCCTTCTTTGTTTTTATTGTTTTAAGTATGTCTTGAATGTGTGTTTCAATGTTTCTTGGTATGTTTTATGTGGGGGGTGGGGGGTGGGGGGGGAATCGGGGGAAACCTTTTTCAGCCACTTACCTCGACGGAGATGTGATTTTTCTCCGTGTCGCATCTCCGGCCCCCTTGTGGCCTAACAACGTGGAGAGGTGCGGCTTTCCTGGAGACCGGCCCAGAGCTTCAAGCCGCGGGCATGGCGCGGTCTTTAACATCGCGGAGCGGGCGTTCCTTTGCCGAGAATCGCCAGCAAAAGTGCTCCAACCACGAGACCTATGGACTTTAACACCGTGAAACCCGAGGTCACCGGTAGAAAGAGGCCGACTCGGGAGCTCCATGCCGCAGAGTGTTCTGATCCATCCCGACGCTGGAGTTTCGATTATCCCGACACGAAGGCTTGAACATCGGATCATCAGCAGCGGCCACTGTGAAGGGTTCAAAGACCCCGCCATGGGTGAACAAAGGAGGAAGATGACTGAACTTTATTGCCTTCCATCACAGTGAGGAACGGTGATTCCACTGTGGTGGATTTTTATGTTAAATTTTATTTTATAAAATTTGTGGGTATTGTTGTTTTTCACTGAGTATGGCTGTATGGTAACTCAAATTTTACTGCACCTTAATCGGTTAAGTGACAGTAAATGCGAACTTGAACTTGAACTTGAAAGACTCTTTGAAATATTGGTTTGAAGACTCCTGAGGTCTGAGTGAACATCATCATAATTCTAAACTCTCATCTTGTGACAAATGGCTTTTCGTGGAAATATTTATTGACACATGAACAAGAACTGAAACTAACAGATGGTACACAAAAATGCTGGAGAAACTCAGCGGGTGCAGCAGCATCTATGGAGCGAAGGAAATAGGCGACGTTTCGGGCCGAAACCCTTCTTCATCTGAAACTAACAGATGATTGATCTGAATAACTCTGGCAGAAGTGTTGGCAAAGGCAATCAATGGCACTTCAGTCATGTTGTTGCTGAGACAATGATAAGATTATTAATAACATTGCACATTGGGTCTCTTCAGCCAGTGAATCTGGATAGTATCTCATTGATCACTGCTGGTGGAAACTGATTGCTCGCTAACGAGGGCTCTATGCCATTTAAATAGTGTCGCTTACTTAATAAAAGCTTCACTGCAAAGCCATTAGCTTATCAAAGATTGTTATCAAACACCATAAAATGTTAAATCAAATATTGCTGGCCTTCAGATCAGAGAGAAATAGTGTTGTTTCAGGGCTACAGCCTTTAATCATAAAACTCTGAGGACCTAACACACTTCAGGCAAAACATTTTATTTCTCAGGATGCAGGGGTGTCAGGTAAGACCAGCATTTACTGCCCAATCATAATTGCCCTTGAGGTGCTGATGGTGAGAAAAGGAAGTGAAATGAAAAGACTGAGATTAGCATGGAGGACAGTCTGAAGAAGTCAGCGGATCTGAAACATCAGCTATCCATGTTCTCCAGGCATGCTGCCTGACCCGCTGAGTTACTCCAGCACTTTGTGTCTTTCCTTGGAGTGGAGGACAGGATGGATTAAACAAGGAGATACAGAGAAGGTGACACAAGGAACTGCAGATGCTGGAATCCTGAGTAAAACTCTAAGTGCTGGAGTACTGGAGCATCGGAGGCTGAGGAGTGACCTTAAAAGAGGTGTATAAAATCATACAGGGCATAGATAAGTTGAATAGCCACAGTCTTTTCCCTAGGGCATGGGATTCAAAAAATAGAGGGCAGAGGCTTAAAGTGCAAGGGAAAAGATTTAAACCTGAGGGGCAAACTTTGGGGTGGGGCATAAATGTAAGGTGCTGACAGAGGGAGTTGTAGAGGCAGGTACAATTACAGCATTTAAATAACACTTAGACAGGTAATCCCAAAACCAAGTGGATGGAAAGGGTTTGGAGGGGTAGGAGCAAGTGGGTTGGTTAAGCAGCTTGGTTGGCATGAAGAAGGTTGGCCGAAGTGCCTGTTTCCATGCTGTGTAGCCCAATGATTCCACGGCTCTATAAACAGAAAAGGCTGGAAATACTCTGCAGGTCAGGCCAAATCTGTGGGACAAGAAACAGAGTCAATGTTTCAAGTCAGAGACCCAATGCCAGAACACCAATCTTTCCAGCATTTTCCATTTTGGACAGGAAATTATACGCACAGTCTGTTTAATATCAGCTCATTCAACAACCCTCCCCACCTCCCTCCCCCTCTCCACACTCCATCCCCATTCCAGGAATCACGCAGACAGCACCCAAGGTCAGGGTCGAACCCAGGTCTCTGGTGCTGTGAGGCAGCAGCTCTACCCTGTTGAGCCACTCTGAACCTTCACCGCACCTCTCCAATCACAAGCATATCCTTGACGCAATAGGTGGAAGTTAAGCTGGGTCAATGGAAGCAAAGCAGAATCGCTGTTTCTTGACCTATCAGCAAAACAGTTGATCGAGTGTGGTTTAAGAAGGGGAGGGGTAGACAGAACAGAGGGATTGCCAAGGAAGAGAATACAGACCAATATAGTTGTGACAACAATTACCGTAACAACTGGCAGAAGAGAGACAAAAGGGAACAACAAGGACCAGCCGTGTAAGTGGAGAGAAACCGGGTAGAAAGGCACCCGTGACCTGACAGATTGTCCCTGCTCTTCATCCAGGTGATGCAGCCCGAGTTACTCCAGCACTTTGTGTCTTTTTTTTGCTACTTCATTTACAGTTTTTGTTCTGGATTTCCAACATCTGTGGTACATGGTGCCAGACGAATGCACAATATTTCAGACTCTCACCGGGGTCTTATACTGTATAATTCAAGTGAGATGTCCACACTTTTACTCAAATGTTCCTGCATTAAAGGTCAACGTACATTTTGTCTTTCAAATTGAGTCAGAAGAAGAGTCGCGATCCAAAACGTCACCGATCCATGTTCTCCAGAGATGCTGTCTGTCTGGCCCACTGAGTTATTCCCGCACCTGTGTCTTTTTTTTTTTTTGCCAAGTCATTTACTGTTTCTGCCCTGGATTTCCAAAGTCCGTGGTATTTTTGCTGCAATTTATCTCCCTCATTAGGGAGAAAGGCCAGAACCATGCACAATATTTCAGCATCTCACCGGGGTCTTATATAATTGAAGCGAGATGTCCACACTTTTACTCAAATGTTCTTGCATTAAAGGTCAACATGCCATTTGTCTTCCAACATGTGCCCATATACTAACTTTCAGTGATTCGTGTACAAGGTCCCTCTGAACAAATAGCTCTCACTATTTAAATAAATACATTCCATCAATCTACATTTTGCTCAGAAATGGTTGACAAACTGGTATTGCTTTGTTATGGTCACATGCATCAATGTACAGTGCATGTGACAATAACAAGGTTTGCATGCTCTCCAGGTAGATAATGAATAAGTACATAAGGTAGTGTAAGAGAGAAAAATAAATACAGTGTAGAATATAGTTTTACAGCAACAGAGAATGTGAGGATGAAAATAAGTGCAGCGGCCATAAGGAGGTAAATTGGGAATGTGCCAGAGTAATCCAGTGGGTCAGGCAGCATCTCTGGGGGTGACAGTTTGGGTTGAGACCCTGCTTCGGACTGATTGTAGTAGATGGGAGAGAGCTGGAAAGGAGGTGGGATATGGGACAAAGCCTGGTGAGTGAAAGGTGGATACAGTTGAGGGGTTTTTGTGATTGATGAATGGACAAAGACTAGAGATGAAAAGGGTGACCAAGGTGATCATTCTTTATAGGGTCACGTATTCAGGATGTAAAAAAGTGAAAGTGAAGTTGCCTTTACAAATAATAAACTGTAAGTGCAGGGGCATAATGAGGTAGATTGGGAACAACACAAAGTGCTGGTGTAAATCAGCAGGTCAGGCAGCATCTCTGGGGGGCGTGGAAGAGCAACGAACCTCACAGATTGAGTGGTCACTGAACTGACTTGTCACTGGGCTTCTCGATATTTATCCAGACTTTTGATTGATACTGCATCCCCGCAATGGAATATTCAAAGCTGACTGAAAGTTTGAGAGATCCGTGCTCATTTTAAACATTAGAAGTAATTTACATGCATGCTTTATAAGAACAGTTGTCATGGTGCTCGATTAAGCTTGCATGTTTTTCCAAATGCTTTGCTCACAATGAACAATGAGCATGTTTGAAATGGTGGGAGAGATTGCAGGGCTATAACTGAGAGCCAGGCACAGGTGATCTATGCAGCAGTTGAGGGTTTGCAGAGAACCCCAGAGCTTACAGCATGATATCACTTCTTGGCTGCTGACTTTTTGTAACAGACTTTTGCTGCACACATAATGGCGCGTGAAGAAGGCACACTGTTATTAAAGCATGATTTAGCCAGCAATCTGTGGTGAGGAAGAGATTTCCTGTGAATTGCAAGTTGTCATAAATTACAGGCAGTTTATGCCACTCTGATATTAGTTTCATCTCACCATGAAGCTCCAGGTGCTTTTCATGAAGTTTCTGCTTTTGCACAATTATGCTCATGCCTGGTACTTACCAATAGTAGCAACGTTATATTTAATGTGCAGTACACACTCAGAACTGGCTCGTTGACAGTGCAGCATTCACTCTATCAGTACTGTGTCTTCAATACAACTGTGCTTCTACTGTGCAGTCCCTGGAGTAATGCAACACCACACCAGCACTACACCTCCAACAGTGCATCATTCCTGCGCTACTGCAGTAAATGTCAGCCTGGATTACATGCTCCGTGACCATGCAACACCCTCCGGACTTAGCTTTTGATTTATGTACTGTTCAACCAGCCCATTGAACTGAACAGAAGCAGTGCCAAATAAAAGTGTTTGGATAGTTTGCTTATGAGGATCTAGCAAATGCTTAATGAATGGAATTTTCCTCAATACTCTGTGTCAGATTGTGCTCCTCCTCAGCTTAGCTTTCCCTGGGTGCTGGTGGATTGATCTCACACTCCACCACTGAACTCAAAACTCTTTCCCCATATCCCCATACCCCATATACCAGAGCCTAGGACAAGAGGTCATAGCCTCTAAATTAAAGGACGTTCTTTTAGGAAGGAGATGAGGAGAA
Source organism: Amblyraja radiata (assembly GCF_010909765.2). NCBI lineage: Eukaryota > Metazoa > Chordata > Chondrichthyes > Rajiformes > Rajidae > Amblyraja > Amblyraja radiata. The sequence continues at coordinate 90,229,701 of NC_045960.1, forward strand.
ATTCCTTTAGTCAGAGGGTGGTGAATCTGTGGAATTGTTTGCCGCAGACGGCTGGGGAGGCCAAGTCAGTGGATATTTTTAGGGCAGAGATAGTACTTGATTAGTACGGGTGTCAGGGGTTATGGGGAGAAGGCAGGAGAATGGGGTTAGGAGGGAGAGATAGATCAGCCATGATTGAATGGCGGAGGAGACTTGATGGGCAGAATGGCCTAATTCTACTATACCTTATATCTCTGCATATCATTTCTCCTGCCCTGTCCTCTTCTCCTCCCTGAAGTTTCTGCTTGTTTCTAAGACATAGTAATATGTTAACACTCCTCGAACGTCTTGATATCAGTGATGGTTTATTATTGTCACGTGTACATTGAAAATCTTTGTTCTGTGTGCTATCCAGGCAAGTCATATCATACATGGTCACAGTAGCTACTGCAAAAAAAAAGAAAAGAAACAGGTTTAGGTTGAAGTTTATTATTGTCAAGTGCACCAAAGTGCAATGAAAAGCTTTGAAAGGTGGTAAGTGTGCAGAATTAATTGTGTGCTCTTGTTGAGATTGCAACCTTCACGTGGTCCGCCCTGTTTCGACGAATGCAATCAACCCAGCGTGCACAATCAAATAAGATCGAATAGAACAAGTTGTCCTACAACTTTAGGCTGTGCACGCCATACGCAAGAAGAAGAAGAAGAAGAAGAAGAAGAAGAAGAAGAAGAAGTTGAGATCATCAACAAGATAAAACCATGATCTTGAGCCAAGTAAAATTCAGGACATTAGCAACAGAACGTTGGGTAACGTCAGGTTTACAACAAACCTCATTTCTCTTTGTGCATCATCGGCTGCATTTGGAATCTGCAGATGAGACCATACTACTCCGGCTGTGGTTCCTAACCTTCGGAAGTACATAATCCAGTTGACGTCAGCATATCGGACTGGGAAGGGGGAGTACACAAACCTGTAACAAACTCAATCCAGACATGTCACTGGTCATTTTTAGAACAAGTAGCCATGTAATTACCTATAAATGTACACCGTCGGCTTTGGTCAAATTGTCATTTTGTGAATCGGGCAGGATGATGACAACATTTTTCCCATCTCTCTTGATCCTGAGAATAATTGGAGTAAAATAAGAATAAAGGCATGTGAATGTACAATGGGGGCTTATTCTCCAGATCTTTCAAGAATGTAGGCAGTTGCAAAGCTTCCAATGAATAGATTTTGCTTGGGAAATCTGAAAATAAAGAGGTCCATAAGAAGATTAGTTAGTGATGGATAGAAACCAACATTAGGGAATCAATGGGCCATTCATTTGTGGTCTGACTTGTTCCACCGTACAACCTTTCACAGCACCAGCAGAGATTGTTGAATCGGATTTAAGAATGAATTAGAACATAGAAGAGTACAGCACATGAATGGGCTCTTTGGATCACATCGTCTGCGCTGAACATGTTGCCAAGTTATACTAATCTCCCCTGCCTGCATGTGATCTATATCTCCGTTCCCTGCATATCCATGTGCCTATCTAAAACCTTCTTAAACGCAACTATCGTATCTGCCTTAACAACTTCCTTGAAAGCGCATTCTGGGCACCCACACGTCCTTGAAGTGCATTCTTGGCAACTGTGTAAAAAATCTTGCCCATCACATCTCCTTTAAACTTTGCTCCTCTCGCCTTACAGCTGTATTCTCTATGAAGATATACTGTAGGATAGTACCTGAACTCTTTGCCGATTTAACCAGCTATCCACTGCATTAGCCAGATGAGCATTTTTTATTAAATTACATTGCATTTTGTGTGAACTAATTTGTTCGTTTTTAATTCTTGGCTATTGCAAAGAAGAAGAGCATGGAGTAGGTTTTATTTTAAGAATTGCTGTGCGTTGTGTGAAACCAACCGACATTGAAAGAGAGAGCAGGCACTTTTAGAGAATCAGTGCAGGGCATTCCAGAGGCTAGATATCCCAATCACAAAACTCACTTGCTCCACTGTGCCCCAGTGCATTATTGTGCATTGGTGTGAGAATTATGCAATATGATACAATATGGTACGATAGAACCTTATTTATCCCTGGAGGGAAATTCATCTGCCAACAGCCATAAAAACATAAATAGACAAAACACAAAATACATGAAACATTAAATTAAAGTGACGTGTGGAAAGGCTTGGGGGATGTGCAAAGATTGGGGAGGAGGTGGGGTTGTCAGTCTCAGTCTACCCCACGAGAGTAGGGGGAGGAGTTATAAAGTTTGATCGCCACAAGGAAGAAGGATCTCCTGTGGCGTTCTGTCTCTTGGTGAGGTGCGTGGTGTTTCGATGTGGGAGTGGTGATGAGGTGTGGCGCATGCCTTTGGATGCTAATGCTCAGTTCCATTCTCAGCTCCTCAGAGCCTAGTGCACCCACGAGCAGTAAGACGAGCAACATTCAGGCATGAACTAATAAGTGCCAAATAACAGTTGTGCCATGCAAATGAATAGTAAGGGTCTCTAGACCACTGTGGAACAGAAGGACCTCAGTGTACAAGTCGCTGGAGGGGGCAGCACAGGAAGGTAAGGAGATGAAGAAGGCATACAGGATACTCGTGTCATTAGCTAGATGTGAGTGGCTCCAACAATAGTCCAAAACATTGACATCACCAGGAATGAAGCAGCCATTTTATCCAGCACCCTGTTTCCCATTGAAAATATATCCTCCATCAATATCCTTATTTAATAGGAGTAAAAGCAACAGCTTGCGCATTCAAATTCACAACCTTGGCCAACTAGGGGATGGACAGCAAGGATCTCGAGAAGTTGCAAAGTTGCCTTTCAGTTCCATGAAGTCTCAACTCGGAAACTGCTCACCTTTCTCCCACTTTGCAGACACAAAGTTGTAGAAAAATCAACAAAGTGGGAGTTCTTTTGCCCCACCCCCACCCACCCCACCCACCCCACCCTCTCTCCCACTCCAAGGGAGAGTAGTTCAATGCCTGCAACTTGCAAGGGTAATCAGGCAGGAGAAAAACAAATCCCATGTATATACAAATGCACCTCTTCTATTTCAGCACAACGTCAAGGCCGCTCCCTGTCACATCTGACTGCTATTTAGATGCCGATGTTTTTATAATTCACTTAGTTGTGATTCACCCAAAGGTTGATGACTGGAAAGGTTGTTGGGGGGGGCTGATGAGAACTATCCTGCATCTCATTAAGCTAATAACGTGTCAAGATGCTGAATGAAGGCCGGTGGCTGTCTGCCAGATGGGAAGGAGCAGTCTCACAATTAAAGAACAGTTTGAACTGGAAAATCAAATCATTTGCTGGTCTTTGTGTACAGGACACATGGACACTCCCGACAGATCCAGAAATTATCACTGAAGCTCCAAACTTAGTTAAAATTAAAGGGAAAAAAAAAATTCTAGCAGTATGGCCACAAGGCGTTAAATAACTCGCTCATTGAACAACCTCCCCCAAAATGTGAGGGTACATCAAGTTAACATCCAGCCGGGACTGGGTGAGGTATTTATGTGGGAGAGGGGAGTGAGGTGTGGTTCCGGTTGGGCTTGTCCAAAAGTAAATGAATTAAAGGATATGGGAAGAAAGCAGGAATGGGGTACTAATTTTGGATGATCTGCTATTATCACATTGAATGGCAGTGCTGGCTCAAAGGGCCGATTGGCCTACTCCTACACCGATTTTCGATGTTTCTATGTTTCTATTGAAGCAGCTGAAGATGTCACGGCACAGGACATTGGACTGAATGATTCTTTTGGTGGGGCCCTGGTGCTGAGATTATTGTCCTCCATGTCCAACCATCTTCGGCTGGGCTAGCAATGACTACAGCCAGAGGCAAAAACCTTAGCAAAATCGGTCAAGTTAGGCTACCAGAAACCCAACAAGAAGATCAAAGTTCCCGCAGCCGGCGGTCAAAGGTCATGCATCGGGGCGGTCGAAGCTCACACGTCGGGGTAGTAGAAGCTCCCGCATCAGAGCGATCATAGCTCCTGCGACTTGGAGCTCCCGAAGTCGGTCTCTGACCAGAGACCGCGAGCTCCGTGATGTTAAAGTTCGCAGGCTCCCGGGGTTGGAGCTCTCGAAGTCGATCTCCAGCAAAGGCCGCTAGCTCCTCAATGTTAGGCTGCAGTGTGGATACGATACGGAAAAAATTGCATCTCCGTCGAGGTAAGAGATTAGAAAAAGTTTTCCCCAACTCCCCCCCCCCCCCCCCCCCCCCCAGCCCCCTACATAAAACCTAAATTACACTAAAAACATCCATTTAACAGATACAAGCAAACAACAAAGAAGGAAGGGACAATAGACAATAGACAATAGGTGCAGGAGTAGGCCATTTGGTCCTTCGAGCCAGCACTTCATGGCTGATCATCCCCATCCAAATAATTAGTTGCTCTTCAGTGAAGACAGATCCAAAGTACCTGTTCAACTCGTCTGCCATTTCCTTGTTCCCCATAATAGATTCACCTTTTTCAGTCTTCAAGGGTCGAACTTTGGTCTTAACTAAATTTTTTCCTCTTCACATACCTAAAGAAGCTTTTACTATCCTGCTTTATATTCTTGGCGAGCTTACCTTCGTACCTCATCTTTTCTCCCCATATTGTCTTTTTGGTTATCTTCTGTTGTTCTTTAAACATTAGCCAATCCTCTTGTTTCCCGCTCATCTTTGCTACGTTGTACTTCTTTGCTTTAATTTTTATACAAACAGACTGCTGGCGAGGCAGCCATTGCTGGCACCACCATTGCTGGACTTGCATGCACTTCTCATGTTAGCGTGCCTGGTCTGTATTTTACAAAGTTGACAGAAGGAACTGCTGATACTGGATTTGCAAACAAAGATACAAAGTGCTAGAGTAATTCAGCGGGACAGACATACTTGACTCGCTGAATTATTCCAGCACCTTCTGCATTTTACAAATACTGAAGTCACCGAGTTCAAGTCTGATGTCATTATTTGCATTGCACACACTTCCACTCCTATTCCCATAAATTGGAGCACAATGATTTTCAGAGGGATCTTGGGGTCCAAGTCCATAGCTCCCTGAAAGTGGCAACACAAGTAGAAAAGTGGTAAATAAGGCATATGGCATATTTGCCTTCATTAAGACATTAAGACATTAAGACGTAAGAGTCAGGAAGTCATGATGCCACCTTACAGGACTGGTTCTGGATGCATTTCAAGAAGGATGTGGAGGCTTTGAAAAGGGTGCAGAAGAGGTTTACCAGAACAATGCCTGGATCAGGGGGTATCAGCTGTAAGGAGAAATTGGGCAAACTTGGATTGTTTTCTCTGGATCAAGTTTGAAGGTTGAAGGGAGACGTGATAGAAGTATATAACATTATGAGAGAGCGGACAGTCTGAACCTTTTTCCCAGGGCGGAAGTGTTTTTTCCAGCACTTTGCTGCTGTGATAATCATTTGTGTAGTTTGCCAGTATTGATAGAGGTGGCAGCACCCCATTACTGCATCATTATGGTTGGGAGTTGTTGTCTCTGAAGAGCAGTATATTTGCCAGCTTGGACGTGATGGTTACGAGGGGTGATGTCCCATAGGGAGAACTTCAGATGAACTCCCAGGCCTGGACCTCCCTCTCTGTGGAAGTCAAGGTTAGCTCGGCATGGGGGTTGCTTGACACTGGGCCTTTCCAAGCACCAGCAGCAGTTCGCCGCCACCTCTCCCATTTTGCTCTCACCCAGGCATTGTATTCACAATGAAATGGCTTCGATCACCGTGAAGAACAGGAGGTGCGGACTACTGGTGGTATTCTAGGGACTGCCAAATAGTGAGAAGGCTATAGATGAGCAAAGCTGCACCATTTTGTGCGATCTCCCATGGAATAGCTGAGCTCAGAGTCGGGGGCAGTGTCGACAGAGGACTGAGAATCCATCTCACTATCAACTTGCCGAAGGTTGTTTAAGAATTGTCTAGGAGCTGAGGACACATTCCCACGGGACCTGCAGGCAGCTGCAAAGTGGTTCATTTTCTTACAGAAATTGCAAGATTTTCCAAGAGCTGGGCACTGTGACTGCAGGGGGTGGACATAATTACAATTGGGACACTTCTGAGACCGCGGGACCCGAGATGTACGAACGGGCCGCGGTGGAGGGCGAAAGTTGTCCTGCATACGACGTGGTCCTGCAACGCCAGTCAGATTTATGGCTCGGCTGTCAGATCCCCTCTGCCCATGCGGAGGGCAACCACTTCGGCGATGCGGCACACATGCATTGCCTGAGTCAGGGTTAGGTCAGGCCGTTGCAGCAAATCGGCACGTAGTTTCTGGTCGAGCATGCCAGTGACGAGAATGTCCCTGGTGAGCTGGTCACGCATGGTCTCAAAACGGCACCGCTAAGCAAGGTAGTGCAGGTCAGCGATGAAACACTCGACAGGTTCATCCGGCTGCTGCTTCCGTGAGAAAAACCGAGCCCGCTCCAATATGCGGTTGGAGGGCAGGTCGCAAATCTCTGCAAACTTGCGCAAAAGACATACCGGGTCATCGGCAGATTCAGCTGGCTCGACGAGCTGGTCGTTGTCATCCAGGACCGCTGGTTCGTAGACGAAAGCCTGAGCTCTCTTCATGGCGTCGGGACCGGCCAGGTTAAGCAGGAGTGAGGCTTTGACTGCAGCTGGGTCATTCCGGTGCACAATGTTAACGAAGTGAGTGTAATCCAACACAAAAGTAGCCCATCGCTCCGCAATGTCAGCGTCAAAGACAAGGGGAGATGGTTTTCAGCATGAGGATGCCATATCAAGGGAAACCCAACACTGGGCACACAGGGGACAAATGAAAAGAAAACCGGTAAACGGGAGGCGCGCGTGATACCTGACACACTGTAACCTTTACTAAGCGTTTATTAAAGCACATGGCACACACGTCCCAGCACTGACTGCATCCAGCCTTCAGGCATACCGGGACCAAGTGGGAGGAAACAAAGGGAGGATATCACAGTTATACTGATATGATGGGGCGTGGTTAATGGTGATGAGGTAGCTACATTATAGGTTGCATGCATAAACCATCTACAATATGAAAAAAGCCAAAGTGGTCATTATCGGGTTGTTTAATTACATAAATATCAAATAATATTAGATCAAAGGAAAAGGAGTAGGGGGTATTTCTGAATGTGTTCAACATGACTTCTTTACATGGTTCGATTGTAAGCTTGATAGTAAATATTTGTAAACGTTTTGTTTTGGTCAATTTTGCAAATCTCTGTGGAGTTCCAATTAAATATTAGCAATCAAAGCAGTCAGTTTTTTAATGCACCGACATTGGCTGCCATCCAATTTCAAAGCTCAAACTTGATTTTCAAAGCTAAATTGGTAGCTGCGGTGTAAAATAAGCAGTGCACAATTAATACAACGTAAGGAATAGAGGTAAGTAGAATCTATTCAGACTTGTGCCTGTTCTGGTATTCAGTATGATTGTGATTCATCATCACAGAGTCAGACAGAACAAACACATGCTCTTTGGCCCATCATGTCCTTGCTGACCATCAATAACATCTCTTATTTTAATGCCAGCTTCCTGCACTAACTCTATCTTCCATTAATCTACATGAACACACTCCGTGATTGAGCCTCCCCAGAACTCAAGTAGAGAATTCATATATTTTCTTCCCTCTGGTTCTTCAGATGCAGATTTGTTTATTGTTATATGCACCAAGGTGCAATAAAATTCCTTGTTCACATAAAGCTCATGAAATGAACGGTAAACATACAGTAACAATAAATCCAGTGAAGAGTGCAAAATAGCAGAATAGTGCAAGATCCAAAGTAGTGCAAAATAATTTAAAGTAGAATAACAGAATATCCGAATGAGGTAGAGCTAAGAGTAAGAGTATGAGGCGACGCCTTTGGAAAGGGAGTGTGAAAGAGATGATTTGTTCACAATTCAGAGAGCGGTGGGGAATAAGCTGCCTTTAAGTCTGGGTGTCTGAACTCTCAAGCTCCTGTATTTTCTTCCAGAAGGTAGAAGAGAGTGGTGCAGTTGGTAAAGATGCAGCCTCACAGAGTTTGTACAATCTACCTGTGACCGCATGGGTTTTATCCAGGTGCTAATGTTCTCCCACATCCAAAAGATGTGCAGGTTTGTAGGTTGATTGGCTTCTGTAAATTGTCCCTGCGGTGTTGGGTAGAACCAGTGTAAGGGTGATTGTTGGTCAGCACAGACTTAGTGACTTTCCACGCTGTATCTCTAAACTAAAGTAAACTAAACTGAGAGGAAAGGGAATGGCAGGGTGACAGTCATTCTTGATGATACTTCCAACCTTCCTGACGCAACGCACCGTGAAGACGAACTGGATGGGAGAAAGTGACAAGACCGTGATGGACTAGGCTGTGTTCGGCACTCTCTGCAGGTTCAGGTGGTCAAGGGCAGAGCAGTTGCCATACGAGGCTGAGCATCCGCATGTGTGTGCAGTTGCATATGTGACAAATGAAGCACTATTGAACTATTGAGATGCACCCCATCACAATATCTCCTCTAGCATAACTGTTGACGTTCAGGGGAATGCTTGTAGACATGCCAAATCTACTCGGATGCTCGAGAAAGTAAATACACTCATGTACTTTCTTCATCAGTGCGTGTGTTATGAAGGGACCATGTTGGGATGCGGGTGACGTGTATGCTCTGTCACTTGAAGCTGTCAAACATCTCCATAGCAGTCCCTTTGCTGAAGACAAAGTTGTGTTCACTCCCCCATCACATCTCTGTCTGTATGTCTGACCCCTCATTGTGAGGTTGGGGCTGTGGCTGGACCCATCAGTCTGGGGAGTCCTTATTCCGGCATCTAACCTGTCAAGTTCCTTAAGAAGTTTGTACTTTTCAGTGAAATCACATCACATTTATTTAAACTCTCAGGAGTTTGGGCACAGTCTGTTCAGCCAACATACCGCCAGATCAAGAACCAATTTGCCAAATTTTACGAATGTGGGGAGAAAAGAAATGGGATTAATATAAGATTATCGATGGACAGTGTGGACCTTATGGGCCCAAACCTATCTTTCCTACTGCGTAGGAAGGAACTGCAGATGCTGGTTTAAACCGACGATAGACACAAAAAGCTGGAGTAACTCAGCGGGACAAGCAACATCTCTGGAGAGAAAGAATGGCTGACGTTTCGGGGTCGAGACCCTTCTTCAGACTGGTTAGGGATAAGAGATGCGAGAGATTTATGATGATAAAAAAAAACAGGCCATTGTTAGCTGCTTGTTGGGTGAAAACGAGAAGCTGATGCGACTTGGGTGGGGGGGGGGAATGCCGGGGCTACGTGAAGTTAGAGAAAACAATATTCATACCACTGCCCAAGCGAAATATGAGATGCTGTTCCTCCAATTTGCATTTAGCCTCACTCTGACAATGTAGGATTTCCCACAGTATCGGAAATTGTTTGACCTCCCTGCCCAGATACTGTGATTGGCTCTCTTCCCAAACATCTGTAGTGGCGGCACTGTGTTGCAGCTGCGGCTCGCCTGCAGTCCGTCTGTCTTTTTTTCCTTCTTTGTCTTATTGTTAATGTAGATGTATGTTATAGTCTATTTTAGTTGTGTATTATGTGGGGGGTGGGGGGAAATTAAAAAAAAAATCTCTTTCTTCAACGACGATGCAATCTTTTTCCGTGTCGTATCTTTGTTTGCGCTGCAGCCTTACATCGAGGAGCTGGTGGCCAACGTGCATGACCAACGTGCAGTGGGATCACACGAGCTTTTCCCTAAAAATCTTACCCATATGTAGGTATGTTACAAAACTTACCTTCAGCGGCGCTGTAATTCTGCCACTGGCCGTGTGCGAGATTTTGGCGCGTTTGAGGGGGGGCGGCATTAAAACGGGGTTTTTTCCCGACCTGGTCCTGAATTATATTTGTTGGAATGCAAGATTTTGCTAAAGAATCGTTCCTACGGCCGTTCTGTGTGTTTTGTTTTTTTAAATCACCCGACAAGTTAATCGCTGGAATGATTTTAAAATCACCTTCTGAAGCCGCCAATGCCGACAATGGGGACGGATTTTATGGAGGACCAGCTAAAAGAAAGTAATAATAATAATAATGGATGGGATTTATATAGCGCCTTTCTAATACTCAAGGCGCTTTACATCGCATTATTTCAATTCAATTCAATTCAATTCAATTTATTGTCATTTGGACCCCTTGAGGTCCAAACGAAATGCCGTTTCTGCAGCCATACATTACAAACAAATAGACCCAAGACACAACATAATTTACATAAACATCCATCACATTGCTGTGATGGAAGGCCAAAAAAACTTCTCTCTCCACTGCACTCTCCCCCCCGATGTCAGAGTCAAAGTCAAAGTCCAAGCCCCCGGCGGGCGATGGCGATTGTCCCGTGGCCATTAAAGCCACGCCGGGTGATGCAAGGTCGCACACCGGGTCTTGGTGTTAGAGCCCCCGGCGTGCGCTCGCAGTCCCGCGGCCATTCCAAGCCGCGCGGGGCGGTGATGTAGGCCCCGCTCCAGGAGCTCTTCAACCCTGCAACTCGGGCGGAAGAAGTCGCCGCTGCGGAAGCCCCGAAAAGCGGTCTCCCTCCAGGGACCCGCGGGCTCCCGGTGTTACCGTCCGCCAAACCCGCAGTTGCAGCCACCGAAGCTCCGGGGGTCGGGTCGCAGCAGCGTCCACCACAGCTCCACCCGCTCTGGACTCGGCCAGCTCCGCGACGGTGAGGTGAGTAGTCGGCACCACAGCCCCCGGTCTTCCTGTTGGAGGCCGCTCCTCGTTGCAGCCCCAACGACAACGGAGACCCGACAAAGAAAAGGTCGGGTCTCCCGTGCAGGGAGAGATTTAAAAGTTACCCCCAACCCCCCCACACCACCCCCACCCCCCCACACACATACCCCAACAAAATTAACAAAAACTACATAAAAACATAGACATAAAATAATAAAAACGCAGACGGACTGCAGAGGCCGCTGCTGACGAGAGTCGCGCCGCCTACCGAATTCATTCATTCACTCCTCAGTCACACTCGGTGGTGGTAAGCTACTTCTGTAGCCACAGCTGCCCTGGGGCAGACTGACGGAAGCGTGGCTGCCAATCTGCGCCTACGGCCCCTCCGACCACCACCAGTCACTCACACACATTCACACACATTCACACACAGGCAAAGGTGGGTGAAGTGTCTTGCCCAAGGACACAACGACAGGTATGCACTCCAAGCGGGATTCGAACCAGCTACCTTCCGGTTGCCAGCCGAACAAAGTAGTTTATTCTTATGTATAAAGTGTTTCTTAAGATGTATTTAATTCACATTTTACGTTGCGAAACGGTGATTTAGTCCCCGAACCAACCCGCAGTGTATTTGCTGCAAATATGGGGACTAAATTCACCGCAACCTCAGCGTTCCAAATGGTCCCATTCCAGAAAATCCCACTCTCAAGCTGATTTAAATGGCCATTAATTTACAGGTATTAAACATTAAATTCCTTCCATTTGGCCTATAAACCCAAGACAATGAGATTTAAAAATTATGTTATATTCTGAATTCTTGTGTGAATGTTATTTGGATACTTAGGCTATTTAAAAATGTTAATCTATTCTTAAGAAATGGATAGATGTTTAGATCTAGTAATTTAATTTTGTAATTAACTACAATTAGGTAACTAACTAATTATATGCTTTAATTTCAAGTCATCTAAGTAAGATCGTTTCATATTTGTATAATATTTCATATTATAAAAACTGAACATTTCTTTCAGTTCTCTTAAATTTTAAGAAAGTTATCGGCTTTTAAATGTTCTCGATCACAGCTTTTGTGTTAAGTCAATGAAAAAGCAATAGGGAACAAGATGCCAATTTCCAAGTATGAAAATTGCCATAACTTTTTTAATACTTAAGATATGAAAGTGAATTAGGTGTCAAATTAAACTTATTTTTATGCTTTATCTGATGGGATAAATTGAAGACTTGATTTTTAAAATCTCAAAATTTGTAACATTGCTACCATATGCAAAGCTACAAAGGGAGTTATAGAGGTCACTGCAGTTGCAGGAATAATTCATCGAGGTTACCATTACCGTAGGAGAAAATCACTTATGAACTAATATGCAACTAATTCACCATGGTTACCGGTATTATAAGTGTAATTCACTGAGGTTAAAGCAGTAATTTATTCATATTACTGCTTTTGTTGGAATAATTCAGCTCCTGCACAACTCAGAGGTTACTGTTAGTACAATTAACCAACATTACTAATATTACAGGAATAATTTAGCAACTTTGCTTCTGCTGTAGAAATGAATCACACCCGTTTCTAATCCTACGGGATTACAACTATTGACTGGTATCTGCACAAAGTGCAATTTATGTCCCCACGATAGTCCTTAAAAGCAGAAGTGAGCTAATTCTTGTAACCTGACAACTGTAATTTCACCTTCCGATTAGATGCTGCCATTTCAATTTCAATTCGAAGTTGATCTTTGTCTGTTAATCTGGGCTCTGTTCCAATGCAGCCAATATCATAATTGCGAGTGGCAGCTCTGCTCAAAATAACCACACTTCTATTTTTATTTTGGAAACACATTTGCTGAAAGCTTCGGATTGTGATTGGAATGAAATGTGACCGTAAGACTGATTCAGATAAAGCTGGATGTGTGGTCTTCCAAAGAGCTGAGCCTAGGAATTTTTGGGGCTGCTCTGCTTTCAGTGGTGGAAATATTTTCCGTGAGTTTGTGTCCTTGCCTGATGTAATTTTCAAGCAGGATTAATGATTGCGAATATGAATCCTTGCCCATCGAATCTTCTTAGTTCAGCAGTTCATGAGAGGAATAGATTGGGTAGATGCACAGAGTCTCTTGCCCACGGTAGGGGAATCAAGAACCAGTGGACATTGGTTTAAGATGTGGGGAGGAAAGATTTAATAGGAATCTGAGGGGCAACTTGTTCACATAAAGGTCGGTGGGTGTATTGAACGAGCTGCCAAAGGAAGTAGTTGAGGCAGGTACTATCTCAACATTTAAGAACCATTTAGACAGGTACAGTACATGGATAGGACCGGTTTAGGGGGATATGGACCAAACAAGGCTGGTGGGGCTAGTATGGATGGGAGTGGAGTGGTATGGATGTAATGCGCTGTGGGTAAATTGTGCTGAAGGGCTTGTTTCCACGCTGTAACACTCTATGACCTTATGAGTAGACCTGAACTCAATTGCACTATGGTTGAATCCAGAGCTATGGGGACAGGCAGGAGAATGTAGCTGAGGACAAAGTTTAGATCATACCCGATTTTATTGAATAACACAGCAAACCTGAGGAACTTGATGACTTCCCAGTCCCTTTTCTTACCTTACAACTAAATCATCAAGCAATATTTTATATTAAATTCTTCTAAAGACATCTTTGTCAGCAATGCAGAAAGGAAATTTAATAGCTCTGAGTTAAATTTTGTTGAGGAGCAGACAGAAAAAGTTGAGTTTATGGAGTTTAACTTTAGACCGGAATCTAAAGATTGCCTAAGAATTGGTTTTGTTCCTGAAGTTCCTGTCCAAGCTTTCCATCTCATGGATTCTGCATCAGAACAGAGAGCCCAGTTGGACATGAAAATCTGCATTAGACATGGAGAGGTACCGGAGGATATGTAGAAAGCTTGAGTCGTGGAGTCATTGGCCCTTCAGCCCAACATGTTCATGGGAAACAAGTGCCAGCCTAGGCTGGTCCCACTTTGGGTTTGAGATTAGTTTATTGTCACGTTTACTGAGATACACCATATCCCACGAAACCTTTCCGATCCATATACCTCTCCAAATGTATTTTAACTGTAGTCACCAGTCTACCACTTTCTCTGGCAGATCATTCCATATTACCCCCCATCCTCTCAAAACATGCCCCTCTAAATTTTTTCCCTCCCTTCTTAAATGTATACCCTTTAGTTTTATACTCTCTTGCCCAGGGAAAAAGATGGACCATTCATCTTATCTACGCTTTCCATGATTTCATAAGGTCACCCCTCAGCCTATACTTCACTCATGGAAAGCAAACCCAGCCTATCCAGTCACACCTTACAACTCAAATCCTCCAGTCCCAGCAACTGATCTTGTGAATATTTTTGTATATGCTCTAGCTTAAAGACATCCTTTGTATGACATGTTGACCAGAATTGTGCACAATACACTAAGTGTGGTCTCACCCACGTCTTGTACAGCTGTACCACAACACACCAACTCTTACACTCAATGCCCCGACCAATGAAAGTAAGCATGCCGAACACCTTCTTCATCACCCTGTCCACCTGTGTCACCACTTTCAGGGAAGTATATATTTATAGGCCCAGGTCTCTAATTGTTATGCTAAATGTTCTTCCACACTGTGTAAGCCTTGCCCTGGTTTCACTTACTCAAAATTAATCAATTAGCATTTGAGTGAGATAAATTACATCTCCCATTTTTTGCCTACTTTACCTTACCTTAAAAAAACGTTATTATTGTCCACTTTAGCATGAATGTTGGTGTCATGCCACTTAGGTTCTCATCCAAATCATTAGGATTTTTGGACTTTTACAATATTTTCCATCATGACAATAAATTTGTATTGTATTGTATTGTTTTGTATTGTATTGTATTTAGAACCTCACATCTTCTGCCTATATACATAGTTAATTACCCCATTGCCATTTCACCTTTCCTTTCCATTCTTAGTACCCCAACATTCATTTCCAGGCACTAGTACTCCAGGCACCAGATTCTATTATTGTGCTTTCTGATCTCCACTCCTATTAACTTCAAGAACTACAGTTAAAAACCGATCCTTTCCACTTTAAGGATTTCATTTAGAAATACATAATGAAAAGCTGGCAGTATGCACAGATGGTTAATGGATTAAAGATAGAAAGTAAAATGAACTTGTACTCCCAAAAGCATTTCATATGGGGAATTAAACACAGTTACACCCCATATAATTTTCAAGACTTTAACTTTAGGACAGATTGTTCAAGAAACAAATTTATAAATAAAATGGCAATTGAAGCCAAACCCTCATTATATTTCCAATTCAACCACAAGTAACTCTCCGCAAGTAACAGCCAAATCTGTACAGAAACCCAAGAAGTGCACACATTGTATTTTTCTGTTTACCTAAATGGAACAAATATTCAAACAAATTCTTTCATCTTGATTTTAACCTGTTGGAGGTATGGTTCAGCTTGTTACCAGATAGTCTTGGTGCGAACACACCTGGAGTATTGCGTACAGTTTTGGTCTCCTAATCTGAAGAAATACATTCTTGCCATAGAGGGAGTACAGAGAAGGTTCACCAGACTGATTCCTGGGATGTCAGGACTTTCATGTGAAGAAAGACTGGATAGACTTGGCTTGTACTCGCTAGAATTTAGAAGATTGAGGGGGAATCTCATAGAAACTTACAAAATTCTTAAGGGGTTGGACAGGCTAGATGCAGGAAGATTGTTCCCGATGTTGGGGAAGTCCAGAACAAGGAGTCACAGTTTAAGGATAAGGGGGAAATCTTTTAGGACCAAGATGAGAAAAACATTTTTCACACAGAGAGTGGTGAATCTCTGGAATTCTCTGCCACAGAAGGTAGTTGAGGCCAGTTCATTGGCTATATTTAAGAGGGAGTTAGATGTGGCCCTTGTGGCTAAAGGTATCAGGGGGTATGGAGAGAAGGGAGGTACAGGATACTGAGTTGGATGATCAGCCATGATCATATTAAATGGCGGTGCAGGCTTGAAGGGCCGAATGGCCTATTCCTGCACCTATTTTCTATGTTTCTATGTTTCTATGTTACCAGATAGGTCCAGAGTATTATGGCGGGGGACTGTGCATTGCAAGATGTACATTCTTCCTTAAGTACACATGCTACGTACTGACTCAATATCTAGTTCCACCTGGACCACTGTAACTTAGTTTAGAGATACAGCATGGAAACAGGCTTTCTGCCCGACCGAGTCTACACCAAACATCGATAACCAGTTCACAGTAGTTTAATGTTATCCCTTTTTATCAGCCACTCCCAACCCACTAGCGGCGATTTACGGACACCAATTAACCTACAAACACACATGTCCTTGGGATGTGGGAGGAAACCGGAGCACCCAGATGAAATCCACACGGTCACAAGGAGAACGTGTACGCACAGACAGCATCCGAGGTTAGATATGGTGAGGACCTGATGGGCCGAACGTCCGGAATTCTTTATAAACAACAGAGTGGGAGCAATGCAAAAAATGTTCTGTGTAATATGGAGCCCTTGTTCCCTAGAAGAAAGAGAAGTGTGTTGTGTTGCCACGCCGAGGGCGACATTCGCTGCATTTTGATATGCATTAACATGGATATACCAATAGTTTTGAAGTTTTCAGGTGTTACAATGTTGGGATATATGGTAAATAATGAGAAGAACACCAAGCCTCTTGAGCAGTGAGGAGGACTGGTGGTGACATGGCAAGTGAAACTTCAGAGCAAAGTTTGAAATGATTTATTTTATTGGGAAGGATGAACAGTGGCACATCCACTAAATTGGACAATAGTGGAGATCGCAGGAAAAGCGAGATGTGGGAATGTCATTCGGATATTTGAAGGCGCCAGGACAAATTTAGAAGCTTGTTGAAACAAGCAATTGAGATCCTGATTTGTATAATGAAGAGACGTAGAACTGAAATGAAAATTATGCCAAACCTTTATGAACCACCGGCCATGCATTGGCTGGAGTGTGGTATCCAGTACAGGCAGCGGAGGTTAAAGGGAGATTTGTATCTGTATTTGCAAAGATCAAAGGAAGAGGAAATTGCCTTCAATGACTAATCAGATTCAAGGCAGGATGGAGCTTCCCTTATGTGGAACTGTGATACGTGAGAGTGTGAAGCAGTGGATTAATCCATTGCTGTAGCTTCAATGGGGTAGAGTGAGTAATTTGGGGTTTAGTACAGAGCGTTGTGGAGAGAACAGGCCAGTGGGATATGTTTTGGATGGTAGAGGAATAAAGAGAAAGTTGGTACAGAAACCTAGGGAGAAAGCAGGGGGGAACAAAAGTTGGTCGTCGAAAACATTAAAAACAATTTCGATACATTTAAATGTCCAAAAGATATTTATATTAAAAAATCAAAAAAATAATTAAAGACATGTAAGATAATAAAAAGCAACATTGCACCATTAATGTTAATGCATTCACTGCATTCGGCTCGGGTTTCACGAGAACACCTGAGAGCTTCCGAGCGCTTCCGAGGTCGACGCACAACGCACGCTCGAGCCTCGGCTCGGTTTTCCCGAGAATTCCGGAGAGCTGCCGAGAGCTTTGGACAACACACGCTAGTGCCTCGGCTCAGGTTTCACAAGAACTCCCGAGAGCTTCCGAGCCAAAACGTTGCATTTTTTGTTCTTTAAAGACATTCTGGTGTCTCACTTAACTGCACTAATTCTTAAAGATAACATTTAATTTCAAAGACAGCGCATTTTTAATTTTAAGCCTCTTTTTTCATAAGACACCATTTTGTCCTTATTATTGACAACTGAGATTAAAATTCATTGTTTTCTTTAGTGTCCCTCTCTGTGCCCATGTGGGCCTCTGTGTCCCTCTCTGTGCCTCTGTGTCCCTGTCTGTGCCTCTGTCCCTCTCTGTGCCTCTGTGTACCTCTCTCTCTACCTCCTCCCTCTCTAGCCACGCCTGCGAGTTGGGGGCTATGCGTGTATGGATAGGGCAGGGATGGGGTAAAAGAAGCAAATGAATAATATTAATATAATATCAAGGGGGGTGATTAATGTGTGAGTGTGGGGGGTGGTTAGTGAGTGTGGGAGGTGGTTAGTGTGTGTGTGTGTGATGCTGCAGGCCACCCCCTCCCCCCCCCCCCACCGCAACCGCACGTTGAGGGGACCATATAACCCATGGGTCCCCCTTGGTCTAGTTAACTATTAAAACTCTGATCTCGTGTGTGTGTGCGTGTGCGTGTGCGTGTGCATGCGCGCGCGCGCGTGTGTGTGTGCGTTCATATGTGTGTGTATAATCACATCTTCTCGAAAAAATGGCATGCTAATGGTAAAATGTTTACATATTCCGATAGAGATTTATCCCGTGGAGTCCGAAATTGCCTTATCTGACTTTATTTCTCGAGTTATTAATGAAAATGTTCACAAATTTGAAAAAAAGTTGGGAAAAAACTGGCGTCTTCGCTGATGACGTCACAATGGATCTGCGCGCTGTGTTCGATGCGCTGCGAGTGAAGAACGAGCTCTTGCGTCCGTCTCGGGTCGGGTCCATCTTGGGTCGGGTCCGTCTCGGGTCGGGTCCGTCTCGGGTCGGGTCCCCCTCCCCCCTCATCCTCCTCTCCCCCTCCTCCTCTCCCCCCATCATTCTCTCCCCCCTCCTCTCTCCCCCTCCCCTCCCCTCCTCTACCCCCTCCCCTCCCCTCCTCTACCCCCTCCACCCCCGACCTTTCTCCTCTCGCCCCCCATCTCTCCCCCTCTATCCCCCCTCTCTCCCCCCTTTCTCCCCCTCTCGCTCTCCCCCTCTCTCTTTCCCCCTCGCTCCCCCCTCCTCTCCCCAACTACTAACGCCGCCTCTCCTCCTCTCCCCCCTCCTCTCCCCCCTACTCTCCCCCCTCTTCTCCCCTCTCCCCCCCTCCTCTCCCCTCCTCCTCTCCCCTCCCCGGCCTCTCTCCTCTCTCCCCCCTCTTTCCCCCCTCTCTCCCCCTCTCTCCCCCCTCCACTCCCCCCTCCTCTCCCCCACCTCTCCCCCTCCTCTCTCCCCTCCTCCCCCCTCCCCGGCCTCTCTCCTCTCTTCCCCCCATTTCCCTCCTCTCTCCCCCCCATTTCCCCCTCTCTCCCCCCCATTTCCTCCCTCTCCCCCCCTCTCTCTCCCCCCCTCTCTCCACCCTCTCTCTCCCCTCCTCTCACCCCACTACCCCCCCTCTCACCCCCACTACCCCCCGTCTCCCCCTCTCTCCCCTCTCCCCCCCTTCTCTCCCCCTCCCTCCCCCCCCTTCCCCCCCTTCTCTCCACCCCTTATGTTAGTGTGTGTGTGTGGGGGGTGGTTAGTGTGTGTGTGACGCCGCAAGCCGCCACCCCCCCCCCCCCCTTGCAGCCGCGCGTTAAGGGGACGGGACCGAACGGGTCCCACTTGGTCTAGTAACTATTAAAACTCTAATCTTGTATGTGCGTGTGTGTTTTTGTATGTATAATCACATCAACAGCGATGCGCTAACAGTAAAAAATTTACATATTCCGGTAGAGATTTTCTGAAAAATCCATGCTTTATTTCTCCAGTTATTCATGAAAATGTCTTCTTGCTCATACTGCAAGTGATGTCACCCCCCCCTCCCCGATCACGCCCCCCTCCCCGATCACGCCCCCCTCCCCTGTACTCGGGCCCTGCATGGAGCCTGGAGCCGGCCTCCCATGGGCGCTATGGGTAGGGGACGGGTGCGTTGGGGGGGAGCCTGCAGCTGGGAGTTGGGAGCCGCCAGCCGAGAGCCGCGAGCCGCGAGTGAGGGCGTATTGCGTTCGGAAACCAGCCCTCCCCTGTGACGACGCACCCCCACTCCTGAAACTCTACCCCACTCCCTCTCTGCCCTCCATGCCTCCCATGGGGGCTACAGGAAGGGGACGGCTGCATTGGGGGA
Source organism: Amblyraja radiata (assembly GCF_010909765.2). Taxonomy (NCBI): domain Eukaryota; kingdom Metazoa; phylum Chordata; class Chondrichthyes; order Rajiformes; family Rajidae; genus Amblyraja; species Amblyraja radiata. Next base: position 90,249,254 of record NC_045960.1, read on the forward strand.
GCGGACCCAACGGATCTGCCCTTGGTCTAGTAGAATATAAAATCACGAGAGGTATAGATAGAGTGGAAATGTCAAAGACGAGAGGCGGACAGCTTTAACGGGCAAAGTTTATAGGAGGTGTGCGGGACAAGTATTTTTTTTACACAGACTGGTGGCTGCCTGGAACGCATTGCTGGAGGTGTTGGTGGGGAAAGATATGATACTATCATGTAAGAGGGTTTTGAATAGGCACATGTATATGAAGAGAATTAAATGGTATGGATCGCTTGCAGGCAGACGTTATTCCAATTAATACTGAAACACAATTTTGTTTGAATTGTTACGGTATTGTAACATAATAAAATGTCCAATGAATCCAGTTGGCTTCAAGGAGGGCAGGAAACAGAACGAGGTGATTTTCAAGCAAATGTGGAAGTTGGGTCCAGGTGAATTTTACGGCAGCTTGGGAAGAAGAGGAAGTACAGGAATCAGCACCTGCTGAGCCAGTGACTGATCCATCCGGATTTTTGAATAATCGGACACCAGATTTTTGGAGTTTTGGTTTAGTTTTAATATAAAGATACAGTATATAAACTGCTCCCTGGCCTACCGAGTCCATGCTGACCATTAGTTACCCGCCCACTCCATCACCATGTCATCCCACACTCTCATTCACTCCCTGCACACCATGGGCAATTTTACAGAGGTCAATTAACCCACATATTTTGGGAGGGATGTGGGAGGTAGCCGGACCACTCGGAAGGAAGCCCACGTGGTCACAGTCAGAACGTGCAAACTCCACTAAAATAGCACCTGAAGTCAGGATCAAACCCAGGTCTCTGGCACTGAGGCAGCAGCTCTGCCGATGCGCCACCATGCCATGCATTGCCATTATCAAATGAGGAGTCTGAATGTGTACTTAATTTACTCTAAGTGCAAGGTCCACGATGATGATGTTTCGCGCCACATATTGACTATTTAAAGGTAAGGAACAAATGATATTCATTGTATTACAATTGGACCAGTGATGGTCCCTGATCTCTATGGCTTGGATTGGACAAATTGCTTCCAACCAGCAATGATGATAGGGTGATTGCAAGCTGGCTTCTGGCAGGTTTTATTAATTATGAGATGGGTTGTGTGTCTGCTCTGTAAAAGGTTTGTCAGGTTTCATAAGAGAGTCATTATATGCTGGATAGCTGACATATGGAGTGTTAAAAATGTGATTCCCTTGTGTGAGGAAGCTGGAGTGATCATGAGGAACCCATCTATCACTGGTGTGACAGAGCCACAGGGGAGGGGCAGAAGGAAAGATGCTGCAGGCCGATGTATATTTCCACGAATGGCTTACGCGGAATCTTTAACCTGCAATGTGGGAAATATTCAAGTATAAATGAACATCAAGAAAAATAGATGTTAGAAGTCTGAAATATGTCAATTTTTCAAGACCATTTTACACATTGTTAGTTTAAGGTTAATTTGGCTGAGTTTAGAGGTACAGCATGGAAACAGGCCATTAGGCGACTGAGTCCACGCCGACCTATGATCACCTGTTCACACTAGTTATCCCACTTTGACATCCACTCTCTACATATTCGGAGCATTTTACGAAGGGCCAATTTACACACCAGTAAGTCTTTGGGATGTGGGAGGAAACTGAAACACCTGGAGAATACATCATCGGGTGGCGCCGCGCGCGGCAGTCTCGCCAGCAGCCTGTCTGTCCTTTCATCCTTTTTGTTATTTTTAGTCTGTCTAAAAGTATGTTCCTGGTGGTTTCTTAGCCTTTTTACGTGGGAGGTAGGGGAGGTGAAGAGGGGAAACTGTTTCTCAGTCACTACCTGGTCGAGGATGCATCTTTTCTCCGAGTCCACCACCCCCCCCCCCCCCCCCTCCCCTCCCCCTCGTGGCCTACCAACTGGATTGACGCGGCCTTTCCTGCCGGAGACGGGCCAGAGCTTCAGCAGCGGCGCAGCACTGAATTACCATCGCGGAGCGGGCGATGCCTTACCGGGCATCACCGTGTTGGAGCTCTGGAGTGTTGGGCCAGCTGCTTTAACATCGTGGAGCTGTAGTTTGTGGAGCTTACAGCCACAGGCGGCGATGACTCTAACATCGCGGAGTCCTGGGATCCTTTGCCGAGGGTCGGCAGTATTTAACCTCCGCCCAGCTTGGCCCGTGGACTTCGGAAGCCGCAGTCTCCGGTAGGTAGCGGCCAATTCGGAAACTCCAAGCCGATGAGTGTGTTCTTCCGTTCTGAGGCCGGAGCTCCGATCATCCCGGCGAGAGCGCCTGAAACATCGGGCCATCCGTAGCGGCGACTGCGGAGGGTTCAAAGGTCCCGACCACGGGTGAACAAAGAGGAAGATGACTGAACTCTATTGCCTCCCTCACAGTGGACATGTTGATTCCGCTGTGTGGGGATGTTCATGTGAAATGCTATCGTGTATTGTGTTCTTCTTTATTCGCATGGCTGCATGGTAACTCAAATCTCACTGTACCAATTGGTGCATGTGACAATAAATGTAACTTGAAAGTGAACTTGAACTTGAATATCCACGTGGTCACGGGAACAACGTACAAACTCGGTACGGACAGCACCTATAGTCAGGATCAAACCAGAGTCTCTGGTGCCATAAGTTAGCAGCTCCACTGCTGTGCCACTGTGCCGCCTATTCTGAAACTAATTTGTCTGCTGCAGAGAATATATATAAAACCAATGTTGGTTACTGTCGGCCAGGGCTTCCCAACCTTTTTCTTCCCGTTTACCCCTGGCAACTTTAATACCACATAACAATGTTATTTCACTTATTCATAAACAACTTATGATGAACAGATACCGGTATACCAGAACTAAACACAGTCAGTCAATGAGAAAAAATATGTACAAATCCAGAATCAACAAATTTACCCCCTGGGTTGGTGAAATGTACCCCCTGGGGGGTATATTTACCCCAGGTTGGGAACCCTTGCTGTAGGCTGCATCAGAACACTGTATCAGTGCTCCTGTTTCGTCCCACATTCCAAAGACATACAGGTTTATTTAGAGATACAGCGTGGAAATAGGCCCTAGGCCCACCAAGAAGGAGCCAACCAGCGTTAATTGGCTTCTGTAAATTGTCCCTTTGTGGAGGGTAGAACTCGTGTACGGCTGATTGCTGGTCGGCGCTGTCTTGGTGGGCCGAAGGGGCAGTTTCTACGCTGTATCTCAAAACTAAACTATGAACTTATGCACACAATTGTTTCACACCAGTAAAGAGTAGTATCACACTTATACCCCATGACAATTTAATTGTAACACATTGACCCAAATGGGGCTGAGAAATGTAATGTTGATTTGCTGAAATTGAGCAACGCAGTTAATGCTTTATTTAAACCAGTCCAACATCAACCTGATTATATTTAGAGATTTAATCACATCCAAATTGCAATTAAACCCAAGATTAGCTGGTAAAGTATTTAACATGGGAAAGTGACCTTTAACCAATCTGCTAATTCCTTTAAATCCTTTTTTGTAGCAGCAGGCATCACTTTTAATTCAATGTGTGGTTCCAAATTGCAGTGCTGACTATACAGCCAGAAATGTGGCTGTCTGCATCTTTAATTAAATACTAGATGTGCAAGAGAACACGCGATGGACACTCCATTTATTTCACCCAGTCTTTATAATTCGGTATTGTTCGGATTATTTAAAGGAAGAGCTTTTACTTCCTCATAGCACCACCTGTTAATGAATTTCTGGTTGCAACATACATCTGATCATGATATAATGACACCACATAAATAACATCCCACCCACGACGATAGACTGGGCTAAATTATGTTACCACGCCTCCCATGTAAGGCATAACTGGCATGTGTTCTGTGTATTTATCAGTGGTTATAACTCCCTACCCCTCTCTGTGGTATAATTTATGTTATTGTCAGTCTGCGTGCCTGTGATGCTGTTGCAAGCATGATTTTAACTGTACCTGTACCTCATCGTATTTGTGCAAATGACAATAACTTCCACTTGACTAGACTAGACCAAGGTGAAGAAGGTGACGGACAAAATATTTAGTCTCCCTCCTGGTAATTGTTTGTTATGTAACCTTCATAATCCATTTAAGGGGCTGTCCCACTTGGGCGACCTAATCCGCGAGTTCTGGTGAATTTGCCCTCGATTCATACTCGCAGCATGGTCAACACGAGGTCGTAGGAGGTCTTCATAACTCTCCTTCATGCTCGAGAATGGTCTCCGCGTACTCGAGGCCTCAGCTAGGTCGCGACGTTTTTTTCAATATGTTAAAAAATGCTCGTGAGTAAAAAAAGGTCGCCATGGAAAAAATCAATACATTGTATACTCGTAGGTTTAGTCATAGTAGGTCATAGTAGGTCATAGTAGGTCGGTATGTTAGTCGTAGGTAATCAAGGGTAGTCGAAGGTAGTCGTAGATAGTCTTCATCATAGTCGAAGGGAGGTCGATGGAGATCGAAGGAGGTCGTCATCACTCTCCACCATTCAGTGTCCAATTTTCCCGAAGTTAGTCGTAGTTAGTCGTTGCTAGTCGAAGCTAGTCTTCAACAAGGTCGAAGGAGGTCTTCTACATAGTCGAAGGAGGTCTTCAACATGTCATTTTTTCAAACTCTTCTAAACTCGCCAATTAGGTTGTCCAAGTGGGACAGCCCCTTTGATGACTTTCGAGGAGGAGATGGCAAGTGCAAAACAGGTCCTAAACCGAGGTGATTCACTTTGGTTTACCTAGAGACTGGATACTGATACATTTAAGGCCAAGTGTTCGATCGTGTTCCCAGAGAGAGCTGAGGATTCCTGCATGACTCAGAATGAAACATGAATTGATTACAGGTGGGGCTAAATGGGATGCACATAAAGCTGGTGGTTTAACCATAATCTGTGTAAAGCTTGGTGTTTAATTTTGCTCCTGGATAAAACTGAATATTTAACCTTGATCTTGTGTATGGCCAGGCGTTTGACCGGTGTAAAACAGAGTGGTGAACTGTAATCCAGTTATACTAGGTATTTAACCATGATCCAGTGTAAAACTGTAGAAACTAAGAACTGCAGATGCTGGTTTACAAGAAAAAGATACAGAGTGCTGGAGTAGCTCAGCGGGTCAGGCAGCATCTCTGGAGGACATGGATAGGTGACATTTCATGTCAGGACTCTTCTTACTGACCATGAAATTAAAGTGACAAGCGGAAAGGCTTGGGGGATGCGCAAATATTGGGGAGGGGGGAGGGGAGGAGGGGGGGAGGGGAGTCGGTCTCAGTCTCAGTGGGGTAGACTGAGACTGAGGCTGACTTCCCTCCCTCCCCAATCTTTGCACATCCCCCAAGCCTTTCCACTCGTAACTTTAATTTCATTTTCCATGTATTTGGTGTTTTTTATGACAATTGGCAGATCAATTTCCCTCCTGGGATAAATAAAGTTTTGGATCGTATCGTAAGAAGGATCCCAACCCAAAACGTTGTCTCTGCATGTTCTCCTGAGATGCTGCCTGACCCACTGAGCTACTCCAGCACTCTGTGCCTTCCAGTGTAAAGCTGGCAGTTTAACTGTGGTCCCATAACTTCCAAATTAATTTGATTATAAGGATGCATGTGTAACCATGATCTGGATTTTAAAGGTAAATGGGAGTGAAGACAGGTGCCCATTGTGAAGCCAAGCCTTTATCTGTGATCAATGTAAAATTGCATTTATCCACATTCTAATGTTTAGCTGTTGTGTTAACTAGGTACAGAGTATAATATAGTATAAACCAAGTGCTCAATTGTGATCTGGTCTAAAGGTGATACAGGTGATAAAGTGTTGCCTGGGTTTCAGCAACTAAGTTACAGAGAAAGGTTGAATAAGTTAGGTCATTATTCTTTGGAGCGCAGAAGGTTAAGGGGGGACTTGATAGAGGTCTTTAAAATGATGAGAGGGATAGACAGTTGACGTGGATAAGCTTCTCCCATTGAGAGTAGGGAAGATTCAAACAAGAGGACATGACTTCAGAATTAAGGGACAGAAGTTTAGGGGTAACATGAGGGGGAACTTCTTTACTCAGAGTGGTAGCTGTGTGGAATGAGCTTCCAGTGGAAGTGGTGGAGGCAGGTTCGATTTTATCATTTAAAAATAAATTGGATAGGTATATGGATGGGAAAGGAATGGAGGGTTATGGTCTGAGTGCAGGTAGATGGGACTAGGGGAAAATAAGTGTTCGGCACGGACTTGTAGGGCCGAGATGGCCTGTTTCCGTGCTGTAATTGTTATATGGTTATATGGTTACAAAGCTGACTGCTTAATCTTGATTGAATGTAAAATTGACGGTTTAAATGTGATCCGTCGTAAAATCTGAAATTTATCAAGAACCCCATCCAAAGTTGGTTTTGATATTCCATTAACTAGTCCAAAGTCACAAGTTCATCCAGTTTGCAGTGTAAAGCTGGGTGTTTAACATGGACTCAGCACAAAGTCTAGTATTTGACCAGGATCTCTGTGTAAAAAAGCATTTCCACATCTCCGTTCTAAATGGCTTACCCCATATTCTTAAATTGTGGCCCCTGGACAAAGCCAGGAATTTGTCGATGGTCATAGAGTGATACAATGTGGAAACAGGCCCTTTGGCCCAACTTGCCCACACCGGCCAACATGTCCCAGCTACACTAGTCTCACCTGCCAGCATTTGGTCCATATCCCTCCAAACCTGTCCTATCCATGTACCTGTCTAACTACTTCTTAAATGTTGGGATAGTCTCTGCCTCAAATATCTCCTCTGGCAGCTTGTTCCATAAACCATTTCTGTGAAAAGCCTTCCACTCAGATTCCTATTAAATCCTTTCCCCTTCACCTTAAACTTATGTAAAACTATGTATTTACCAGTTTTAACGTAGTGGTGAGAGATTGCAACCTTCACGTGGGCCGCCCTGCTTCGACGAATGCAATCAACCTGGCATGCACAATCAAATAAGATCAAATAGAACAAGTTGGCCTACAACTTTAGGCTGTGCACGCCATACGCAAGAAGAAGAAGTATTAACGTAACATATAGAATGGTACAGCACAGGAATGGGCTCTTCCGCCTAAGATGTTTATGCCAAACATGATTTTTTTTAGTGATACAGCATGGAAACAGGCCCTTCAGCCCATTGAGTCTGCACCGACTAGCCATCTACACACATTTAACACTATCCTTCACTAAGGACAATTTTTACATTTATACCAGGCCAATTAATCCACAAACATGTATGTCTTTGTAGTGTGGGAGGAAAACAAAGTTCTCAGAGAAGACCCAGGCAGATCATGGGGAGAACAAATTCCATACATACAAGTGCCCGTATCCAGAATGGAATCCAGGTCTTAGGCTGCGCCACCGTGTCGCTCTAATGCTGATGCTGTTAAACTGATCTCATCTGCCTCTACGTGATCCATATCCCTTTATTCTTGCACCTCCATATTTAAAAAGCCTATTTAAAAGTATTTTAGACACCACTATCGTATCAGCCTCCACCACCGCCCCTGGCAATGCAATCCAGGCCCCCACTGCTCTCTGCTTCATGCTCCAGCGCAGAAACGGCCACAACTGCACTGACGAGGCGCTGAATTGTCGGACCACCAGACCTGTGGGAAGGTCATCTTTCAGATGAGATGTTCAGCCAAAGTCCCGTTCACTTTTTCAGGCTGATGTGAAATGTTTCTGGGCAAAGAAAGGACAATATTCATCATGAAACCAGCATTATTAAAAAAAAATTACAGAGTGTTTTTTTTGGAGCTCAGTGTCCAAAAAATCAGCTGCTGCCTTTCTTGTATTACCACCGTAATTACATCATGTGTACTTCACTAATTTTTTTTTAGTTTAGGGACACAGTGCAGAAACAGGCCCTTCGGACTACCGAGTCCATGCCGACCAGGGTTCCCCGTATACTAGCAAATTCCTACACACTAGGGGCAATTTATAATCTTTACTGAAGCCAATTAACCTACAAACCTGCACGTCTTTGGAGTGTGAGAGGAAACCAGAGCATCCGGGGAAAACCCACGAGGTCACTGGGAGAACATACAAACTTTGTACAGACAGCGCCCGTCGTCAGGATCAAACCCAAGTCCCTGGCGCAGTCAGGCAGCAACTCTACCGCTACACCACCGTGCCATACGGTGTAAGGCACTTCAGAATATATTGAGGTTGTCAATAGCATTATTTCAAAGCAAGCCCCATTTCCATCCATTATCCATTTTCTCTTTATTTTCCTTTTCTCTTTTTCCCTGCCCTTTCCACCCCTTTTTTTCTCTTTATCGAGCTCCCCTATTTGCTCTCTCATTTCAACTCATCCCCATTCTTACTCTCTCTCTTGTGGACAAAGAATCAAGGTCTAATGGTAGACCAGAGGTTTGTGGGAATATTTCAGGAACCAGCAAAGACTATACAAGATTGTAGTGTCAGAAGTACTGATTGGCTGAACTCTGAAGCTTGGACCCCTTGCTTCTGATTGTATATCCAATGCCTTGAGTGAATCCTCACAGTTCAGGAAGGCTGGACAGTGTGCCAAGAGATGGTAAGATGTATGATCCAATTAAGAGAGGACTGGATAAAACAACCACTTGAGCCATTGAATTTTTAAACAAGTAAGGTGGAGTCACAAGGAACCTCAGATGCTGGAATCCTGAGTAAAACTCAAAGTGCTGGAATAATTCAGCAGGTCAGGCAGCATTTCTAGAGAAGTCTGAAGAGCGGTCCTAACCCGAAACAGCACCAAACTATTTCCTCCATCAGCAAACTATGTCCTCCAGAGATGCTGCCTGACCCGTTGTGTTACTCCAGCACTTTGTGTGTTTGTTTTCCAAACAGGTAAACCAGTCCAAAGAATGGAGATATTACAGGGAAGAGCTTACACTTTACGTTGACTTGCTGTGGCAGATAAAACAGGACAAATGTCTTTGTAAAGATGTTATTGTATCTCATTGGTCACTAGGGAAGAGAATTATACCATACCCATAAAACCCTCAAATGAGACCCTGGAGAGTGCATTTCATGCATTACGGCACATTACACCTCACAGAGAAATGTAGTCGTTGACAATTCTTCACATGAACCAGAATACTTCGATATTTTTAACTGAGCTAATGTTGTCAGCAGATAAGTGCAGTTCTGCAAATTTTAAGAAGTTGCTCTTGTAAGATTAAATTATTTGTGAAATTCATAAGTCTAACTTGAGCAAAGAGCTACCGTGTGAGACAGAGCTAACTCTGAGGAGGACACAAAGTGCTGAGTAACTCAGTGGGTCCGGCAGCATCTCCAGAGAACCCGCATAGGTGACGTTTTGGGTCGGGTCCCTTCTTCAGACTCGGTGCCACAGGAGGGTCAGAGCGAGGGCCTGATGGTGCCGGCGCAAGGCGGCCAGTGTGGAACGCAGGGTACGGAAGGAGAAGTGTTGTGAGATGTGGTGGATTGAATGCGGGTACCTGAAACCTGGGTTGGGCCAAACTGGGAGGCCTGGAATCGGAGCACAAGAAGACAGCGCAGGCAGGTGTTGGAGAAACACACATGGCTGTGGTAGCAAGACCGGGTCAGAACAAGGTCGTGGAGCCAAAGAGTAGCAGGAATCACAGAGGGGATGCAGCGAGAGAGGATCTCACACATCTCCCATCGGAGAAAAGAGGAGAACAACTTCCTGGTAGGCACACTTTGAGGAAATTTCGCAGTGGAGCAGTGAGACTCTGGGAAGGTGAATACAGGCTCTTGGAAAGTGGGCACAGATGTGCAAAGCTATGAAAATAGTCAAATCTGGGGCTGGAAGTGTTGGATGGCCAAAGGCACGAAGTCCCTACAACAAACTGAGAGGCAAAAGGCAGAGCAGAGGAGGTACAATCAAGACCGTTTAGATGTCACAGGTGTTGTGAACAGACTTGTGAAGAACAGGACAACATACTGTTTAGGGGACAAGTTATACTGGTTGAAACCAATGCACCAAATTCCATCAGGCAGTTCTGTGGCAGGAGAGTCTCTGCCAAGGTGTTGACGTAAAAGCAGCCACTGGCATTTCAGATTTGTGCAGGAACAATGTGTGATGTCCTCGTGAAGCAAGCCATCAGTCCTGGGATGGTGCAGTTAGAGCTAATGAAATCTGTGCTGCCAATGTACAACACCACTCACTAAGTGGCTGGGAGAAGCTGTCTGAGGCTGGCAAAGAATCAAGAGAGTTGCAATGTGGATTTCATCCGAGTAGTGGAAAAAAAAGCAAACAAAAAATAACAGCGCAAATATAAAAACAATGTCTTTGTAGTTCAGAGCTTAGATGGAGGGTGCAGTGTTGAATAGCCTGATGGTTGTTGAGAAGAAGCTGCTCGTGAACCTGGCCATTACATTTTTCAAGCTCCTTGGATGGCAGGAATGGAGTGAGAGTGTTGATAGGGTGGTGTGGGTTTCCAAGGATGGTGGTTTCAGCCGACTAAAGCTCGGCAGACTGGTGCCCATTGATTACGAGTTTCACAAAGCTGTGACAACAAATAGTTTATAGGAATGACAGTTGGTGCTTGGGGATTCAGTGGTAAACCGTGGCCTTTTAACTGGGAGATGAGTAACAGATCAGGAATAGCATAAAGTGGAGAGGCACCACACTAGGCTGCTTTCTCCCTGAGAACTGACCACAAAGTACTGCTGTTGGTTATATTTTCAAACATTGGTGCCACTGTGTGAGGACACTTGATGTTTATAACTTTGAGGGAAAGACGGGGAAATAGAGCAGTAACTCTGGAAACAGGAAACCAAGCAGCCCCTGCTGTCTTTTGCTCCATGAGTGAATGGGGAGGACCAGTGAGTCTAGTTTAGTTTAGATTAGTTTAGTTTATTGTCACGTGTACTGAGGTACAGTGAAAAGCTTTTCTGTTATCCAGTCAGTGGAAAGATAGAAACTTACAAAATACTTAAGGGGTTGGACAGGCTAGATGCAGGAAGATTGTTACCGATGTTGGGGAAGTCCAGAACAAGGGGTCACAGTTTAAGGATAAAGGGGAAATCTTTTAGGACTGAGGTGAGAAAAACATTTTTCACACAGAGAGTGGTGAATCTCTGGAATTCTCTGCCACAGAAGGTAGTTGAGGCCAGTTCATTGGCTATATTTAAAAGGGAGTTAGATATGGCCCTTGTGGCTAAAGGGATCAGGGGGTATGGAGAGAAAGCAGGTACAGGATACTGAGTTGGATGATCAGCCATGATCATATTGAATGGCGGTGCAGGCTCGAAGGGCCGAATGGCCTACTCCTCCACCTATTTTCTATGTTTCTATGTTCCTAAGACTACACATGATTACAATCAAGCCACCCACAGTGTACAGATTTAGTGCAAGATAAAGACCTGTAAAGTTTGATTAAAGATAGACCAAAGATCTCCAATGGGGTAGGTGGGAGGTGAGGACTGGTCTCTACTTGGTGAGGGGCCAGTTGAGTTGCCCGATTACACTGGGGTGAAACTGTCCCCGTCAGGGTTTACATAGAAGGTGAAACAGTGCGGCACAGGAATGGGGCCCATTATGTCCGTGCCTAACATGATGCCAAGTTAAACCAATCTCCTCTGCCTGCACATGGTCCACAGCCTTCCATATATGCTTGTCTAAAAACATCCTAAGCACCACTATCATGTCTGCCTCCACCACCAACTCTGGCAGCACGTTCCAGGCACCCACCACCCTGTGCGTAAAAATATTTACCCTGCTCAATTCCTTTACATTTTACCCCTCTCACTGTAAAGCTATGCCCTCTGGTCTTTGACATTTCCAGCCTGGGAAAAAAGATTTTGACTGACTACCCTATCTATGCCTCTCATAATTTTAGTTTTAGTTTTTAGTTTTAGTTTTAGTATTAGTGATGCAACGCGGAAACAGGCCCTTCGGCCAAAACGAGTCCGCACCGACCCCGCACCGATCAGCGATCCCCCGCACATTAACAGTACCCTACACACAATAGTGTAGCGGCACCATACGTGGTGAATAAAGGTGAGACATCAGGCCGGGTCAAAGAGTCATTTATTCAGTGGTGACACGTTGGGTTGGTGCGCTAACTATAATACAATGTTGCTGTAATAATAATAATAATGGATGGGATTTATATAGCGCCTTTCTAATACTCAAGGCGCTTTACATCGCATTATTCATTCACTCCTCAGTCACACTCGGTGGTGGTAAGCTACTTCTGTAGCCACAGCTGCCCTGGGGCAGACTGACGGAAGCGTGGCTGCCAATCTGCGCCTACGGCCCCTCCGACCACCACCAATCACTCACACACATTCACACACATTCACACACAGGCAAAGGTGGGTGAAGTGTCTTGCCCAAGGACACAACGACAGTATGCATTCCAAGCGGGATTCGAACCGGCTACCTTCCGGTTGCCAGCCGAACACTTAGCCCATTGTGCCATCTGTAGCTGAGCAAGGTTGTTCTCTCGGGCTCAGCTACCGGTTGACTCCTCAAGGTCTCGAGGTGAGAGACCTTAAGTACCAGGACACTCACTCTAGCCCATGACGTCACGTGCCCACCCTTGTATCTCCTGACGAGGGTTCGAGCCTGAGTGGCCCGTGTTTAGGCTGACGCCACTGGACCCCCCCCCCCCCCCCCCCCAGAACCGGAGGGACAATTTACATTTATGCCAAGCTAATTAACCCACAAACTTGTACGTCTTTGCAGCGTGGGAAGAAACCAAAGATCTCGGAGAAAACCCACGGAGTTCGCAGGGAGAACATACAAACTCCATACAGACAAGCACCCGTAGTCAGGATCGAACCCAGGTCTCAGGTGCTGTGACCACTGCGCCATATACCGTGCATTACATTCTTCTGCCAGATCTCATTTCAACCTCTGATGCACCAGAGAAAATAACCCAAGTAACATAGAAACATAAAAACACAGAAAATAGGTGCAGGAGTAGGCCATTCATAAAAATAAAATAAAATAAAATAAATAAAATAAAATTTATAATAAAATAAAATAAAATTTAAAAAAAATAAAAAAAATAAATAAAAAAAAATAAAAATTATTATTATTATTATTCGGCACTTCGAGCCAACACCTTCATTCAATATGATCATAGCTGATCCTCCAAAATCAGTACCCCGTTCCTGCTTTCTCCCCATTTCCCTCGATTCTGTTAGCCCGAAGAGCTATATCTGACTCTCTCTTGAATACATCCAGTGAATTGGCTTCCACTGCCTTCTGTGGCAGAGAATTCCACAGATTCACACATCTCTGGGTGAATAAGTCTTTCCTCATTCAGTCCTAAAAGGCCTACCCCTTATTCTTAAAGTACTATCTTTGCATAAATTACAAAGTGTTGGGGTAAAGGGCCTGTCCCACTTCGGCTGGCTGTTGCTACATGGTGGCCGGGGTGTTGCCTGTATGGTTGTGAGTAATCTCCTCAGCTGCCCAAAGGGTCGTAGCATCTTTCTGGTCGCCACTGGATTTTCACCATGTTCAAAAATGTTGCCGACATTTTGGCGCCAATGAGCGTAGCTTGACTTCTCCTGATGTAGGTTGTCGCCAGGTGACGTAGGTTGTCACCGGTGCCGACTACGGTAATTTCTATTGGCGACTACCTACGTCAATTTACATCAACTGGTGACAGGTACCGGCAACTGAATTGGCTTCAGTTGTCTTCAGTTGTCGCCAACAGGGCCTGAGCTTGTCGTGGCTTGTCGCGGGTGGACGTAGGTTGACTTCGGTTGTCGTAGGTTGTCGCCTGTGTGGTCGTAGTTTGTCGTAGGTGTGGCCGTAGGTGGACGTCCTAACGGGTCGCCGGTTGTCGGTAGCTTGCCGTAGCTTGACGTTGACTAGGTGGTAGGTTGTTGTAGACATTGTCGTAGGGGGGTCCAGTCGCTATTTTTCAGCAACCTGTTACAATTATGACAGTCGCTGGCAGTCGCCTACAAAAATCACCTAAGTGGGACAGGCCCTTAAACTCAGCGGGTCGGGCAGCATCATAATTTTATATATTTCTATTCAGCACCATCCATTCATGTGCAGCTCACTGCCAACAGGGGTGGAAAGTAGGAGCATAAGTCTAACTGATGTACTCTGCCCCAGGGATATCCTGCTCTTTGGTCTCACGCAGGAGGGGATGGGACACTCGATATGCAGCGTTAGAAGATGTGGGGGTTGGGGCAGTGAGTCTGGAGTCCCCTGATGACAGTAACCAAGAAGAGGGCAGGACGGCACTTAATGCTCAGCAGCTGTTTACTGCGGGAAAAAAATACATTCCGTCCCTTTTGCACAGACCTTTTGGAATTGCTTCAAGCATTCTCCGCTTCCTTTGATCCTGAGCTGCAGTAGGATAATATCTGACCATAGAGGTCACCGATCTCGGCTGGAAAAATCTCCAGTCCTTAATCATATTACTGCCGCTACACTTTACTTTCCTTTCATCTTGGGTTCCACGAGGTGTTGAAACCAAGGTTTGTCCCACAACTACTGCACACACGTTTCCTTTCTCAGCATGCAGAACCTACAGTCTACTAAAGTTCCTGCTTGGTGCAATCAGAAGTGCGACTGGCTCGGTACAATTCTGCGCCATTAATTTGTCTCAGGCACTTGTTTTCTTGATTAGTAACGGTGTCGTCAAAGGGTACGGGACAACGGCGGGAGAATGGGGTTGAGAGGGAAAAATAGATCAGCCATGATTGAATGGCGGAGTAGACTGGATGGGCTGAATGGCCTAATTCTACTCCTTTGTCTTCTGGTCTGGTCCTCTTTTCCTGTTTATTTTGGGTCTCATTCACTTTAGCATGTGCCTTATTTCCTCTGTCAGCCATTTTCCCAAACTGCGGGATTTCTCCTCTTCTCCCTGTGGACCCCCCTTCCCCTCCACGGGCCCTCCCTCCCACACTGCGGTGGTTCGTCTCTCTCCGTCCCACTCGCTGAACCCTCCTCCCTCACCATAAGCTCCACCCTCCCTGAAGGCTCTCCCCTCTCCCTCTGTACTTCCCCTTGCCCTGAGCCCTCTTCCCCCTGCGTTGACTCTCTTCCTTCTCCATGGGCCTTCCTTCCCCACCATACACTTTCTACCCACGCACTGGGCCTTCTCCCCCTTCTTTCTGTGCCCTCTTTTCTCTGTGGGGCTTTCTCCCATCCCTCTATCTGAGGTGAGAAAAAAACCTTTTCACCCAGAGAGTTGGGAATTTATGGAATTCCCTGCCACAGAGAGCAGTGGAGGCCAAGTCTCTGGGTGTATTTAAGAGAGAGTTAGATAGAGCTCTAGGGGCTAGTGGAGTCAAGGGATATGGGGAGAAGGCAGGCACGGGTTATTGATAGGGGACGATCAGCCATGATCCCAATGAAGGGCTGGCTCGAAGGGCCTCCTCCTGCACCTATTTTCTATGTTTCTATGTTTCTATCTGGGCTCTTCTTTCTTACTGTGGTCTCTCTCCCTCCCTGAGGATCCCCCCTATCTCCCTCCCTCCCTATGGACCCCCTTTCTCCTCCCCCTCCCTCTCTCCCTATGTGCCCATCTCTCCCTCCCTATTGGTCTTCTCCTCCCCCTCCCTCCTGGCCCCCATCCCTCTCCCCCCCCCCCTTCCCGTGGACCCCATCTCTCCCACCCCGTAAGCCCTCTTTGCCCCCCTCTTCTTGCCCCTCACTGCGTGCCTTGCCCCTTACTGTCTGTCCACCCTGTTCCTACAGTATGAGCAGTGCCCCTTCACTGTGGTCTCACTGTTTGCCCACCTCTGCACCACCTGCCCTTCACAGTGCAGGAAGGGTACCCTTCTCTCACCACTCAATGTCACTTTCGTTTGAGCTACAGCTCCCTCAAGTGGGCAGCTCGGATTGTTACCGAGCCCTGACTCTAATAAGCGTGTTTGGTTATTTGAGGATGGAAAATCAAACAGTTCCCATGAAGAGGATGACATTAGAGCACAGCAACACTGTGAACAGAGCTGCCCCTCGACAACTGAGACCACACCGAGCTGGAATAGAGCAACGTTCAGTCTGTTTCTGCGTATGTTATCAGGCAGTGGGAAATTCAACCCCGCAACTTCCCTTGGGATTTTCAGCAGCACTGGAAATATACTTTGGGCATAAATCTCCTTCCCATCGTGTCAAAACCCCGATTAGTCCCACATGCCAGTTTTAATCTCGCTGGTCTGAGAAAGGACAGCTTTTTGCTTCCGAACATATCAGCCATCTTTAACTTGTCCTGCTTTGTAAATACAATAGAAAGTGACTGAGAATGGCATTACACAGGGGAACCTATAAACACATCTCCGAGAATCTCACAGCTGTAGGTTGTGATCCTCGGGGACTTTTAAAAACAGCGTATGGATTGCTATGCTGATAGGTTAATTGATCCATTTATCCCCTGCCTTCCTTTCTTAGGTTTCTGTAACAGCATGATAGCATTCACAAAATCACCAGCATTGGTGCTCAGGGATGGTTTGTGAATCAAGAGAGCTTTGCAAAAAATCTTGGCTAAAGCATCCAACGCTCATCATTGTTAAAAGTTTGGGTGGAAGTCATCTGATGCTGGAGATTTGCCACACAAGCTCCATTATTTTCTAAGTTTAGTTTAGTTTAGAGGTACAGCATGGAAACAGGCCCTTCAGCCCACCGGGTCCATGCCGACTATGATCACCTATACCAGGGCTGCCAACATTGGGTGAGAGTTAAGAGTGAGAAATTGTGAGGGAGAGTAGCGACCAAGCCCGAAGGAGTGTAGTGACCAAGTGGGGGGGGAAGGATGTGGGAGGGGGTTGTCCCCCCCTACTACGGTAGGGAGCTTTTGCATTTTTCAGCTTGAAATTGTGCAATCTGGTGCATACTGAAGCGAGTCTTTTAACTGACACTTGAATGCAACATTTATGGTTTAAATTGGATTAGGTATGAATAAGGTTAGGCTAAATTACATTCCTAATTACATTCCACAGTCAGGCTCTGATCAACAGGTGCAGCACATGAATGACCTTAGTATATTCATGTATGGAAATCAGATTATAATTCATGCTCTTATTCATATAGAGAAAAACTAAACATAGAAACAAGGCAAGAGGAGTCGGACTTCCGTCACTGTTCTGCACAAATAAATCAATCAACCTTACCCTTAGACTATAGAAACAAGACGGAAATAATGCCAGATATTCAACCAAGTATATGGTTCAATGGAATTAAGATATATATGTAAAATTGTCTAACCACAGAACCCCATTGAAGCTAAATGTTCAAAAGTTCCATAATTAACAGTACAAGGTTCACTTTCTCTAATCTGTGAAATTTGCTCTGAGTGGACTCCAGGTTCTTAATTTTATGTCCATGAATCTCTTCACCTGAGCATGTTCTTGGTTGCAACTGTAAGTTGCCCTGCGAGGTGCATTAATCACTTAATTCCTTTGGAGTGTAAGAATTTAAAGCTATTCCTAGTCACCACTAAATAGTACCTGTAGTTGGAAGAGTGATCCCTACTGTTGACTAGCAAGAATAGGTGAGGAGTCCTAGCGCTAGTGGTGATAATTATATGCGATAGATATATACAGTTGGCGCTCTACATGTCCCCAATTATAAATGCAATATAATCAGCCTGGAAATGACACCAAACAGAAAAAACACCTGCCACGCCACAACGTGCGTTGCTTGGTGAAATACTGCTGAATGAAGTATCGACGGCAGTCCTTACTGGGGGCCAATTAGCGACGCTAATCTCTCATACAGTCTTAGGTACACAAAAATGCTGGAGAAACTCAGCGGGTGCAGCAGCATCTATGGAGGGAAGGAAATAGGCAACGTTTCGGGACGAAACCCTTCTTCGTTGCCTATTTCCTTCGCTGCATAGATGCTGCTGCACCCGCTGAGTATCTCCATCATTTTTGTGTGCCTTCGATTTTCCAGCATCTGCAGTTCCTTCTTAAACTCTCATACAGTCTTGATGGTTCGTCGATACAGGAGGGTTGTATTTGAAAGAAGGGTCAGGAAAAAACAGCTTGAAAGTCAACAATGTTCCTTATTGTACCTCACTGTGTTAAACACAGACGCACGCCCTTCGCTCACCGAGTCAATGCCGACCATCTATCATGGTCAGACCCTGAGCAGCATTGATATGCAGAGGGATCGTGGCGTCCAACTTCATGGGGCACTGAAGATGGCAGCACAAGTAGATAAGGTGGTAAGAAAGGCGTATGGTATACTTGCATTCATTGCTAGAGGTGTTGAGTATAATGGTCAGGAAGTCATGATGCAGCTCTACATGACTTTGGTCAGACCGCATTTGGAGTATTCCATGCAGTTCTGGTCGCCCCATTACAGAAAAGATGTGGGTGCAGAGGAGCTATGCCAGAATGCTGCCTGGATTAGAGGGTTTGAGCTACAGGGAGAGATTGGATAGACTTGGATTGTTTTCTCTGGAATGTCAGAGGTTGAGGGGAAATATGATGGAAGTATATAAAATTATGAGAGGCATAATATTGGGAAAGGGTAGACAGGCAGAACCATTTTCCCAGGGTGGAAATGTTTAACATTAGAAGGCATAGCTATGTGAGAAGGGGAAATTTTATTGGAGATGTGTGGGGCAAGTTTTTTTACACAGAGGGTGGTGGGGGTCTAGAACGCGCTGCCAGGGGTGGTGGTGGAGGCAGATTAGATGGTGGCGTTTAAGAGACTTTTAGATAGGCAAATGGAAGTGCAGGGAATAGAGGGATATGGATCATGTACAGGCAGATGAGATCAGTTTAACTTCGTATCATGTTTGGCACAAACATTGTGGGCCGAAGGGCGCCTTCCTGTGCTGTACTTGTGCTAAATGCAAGTATTGCAGGAATCTTACCCATGTTCAGCACAGACATTAAGGGTGAGACATAGAACACGTTGGAATGAGGCAAGGCTCATCAGTGTTTTGGAGTTTTGCATGTTGTGAGAGGGGGAGAGAGAGATGGGGAGAGGGGGAAAGGGGGAGGGGAGAGGGAGAAGGGGAGAGGGGGAGGGGAGAGGGAGAAGGGGAAAGGGAGAAGGGGAGAGGGGGACAGAGAAGGCGAGAGGGAGAAAGGGAGAATGGGAGAGGGAGAAGGGTAGAGGGAGAAGGGGAGAATGGGAGGGAGTAAGGGAGAGGGGGAATGGGGAGGGGGAGAGGGAGAAGATGGGGAGAGGGAGAGGGAGAGGGGGAGGGAAAGGGAGGGGCGAGAGGGGGAGGAGGAGGGGGGAGGAGAAGGGGAGAGTGGGAAAGGGGGAGAAGGGGAGAGGGAGAGGGGGAGAGGGAGAAGGGGAGGGGGAGTGGGAGAGGGGGATCACATATTTAAATAATGTGCGATGGGCTTAAGCTAATCAAATTGCTCGTTCTTTACTGGAAACCCGCCGACAGAAAACCATTCTCATTGGTGAGTGTGGAGGAGATCAGAAAGTCTTGGGTGAATTGAATTGTTCGTGACTTTCTTTGTATATATATTTTTTTTAAATCTTTTTGAGCATGAGAAATTCTGTGATCAGCATGAGAGCGTGAGAATTACGTGAAATGCATGATTCTTACGCTCGATGCGTGAGAGTTGGCAGCCCTGCCCATACACTAGTTCTATCCCACATACCAGGGACAATTTACAGAAGCCAATTAACCAACAAACCTGCATGTCTTTGGAATATGGGAGGAAACCGGTGCACTCGGAGAAAACCCACCAGCCACGGGGAGAAGGCACAGCATCCGTAGTCAAGATCAAACCCGGGTCTCTGGTGCTGTAAAGCAGCAACTACCGCTGAGCCACTGTTCTTCTTCACTGATGTTTTACTCACATTCATTTTGAGAAGCCCCGGTCATAATTCAATACTGGCTTTGATATGATACTTTATTTTTCCTCTACCATAGGTTTAAACCTTTTATGTCATAAAAGATGGTAATTCGGCCCATTAAAACTATGACCTCCCCACCATTGAAGCATCATCAGAGACCCACAGCACCCTGGCCATTCTCTCATTCCTCTCCTGCCGTGTAGGAGTCTGAAACCTATAACGTCCAGGTTCAGCAACAATCATCACATTTTTGACCCCGGATGCTGTCTGTATGGAGTTTGCACGCTGTGACCGTGTTGGTTTCTTCGGTTGCTCCAGTTTCCTCCCACATTACAAAGACGTACAGGTTGATAGATTATTTGGCTTCTGTAAAAATTGTCCCGAGTGCGTAGGATAAAACTAGTGTTGGGGAGATTGCTGGTCGGCGCGGACTCGGTGGGCCGAAGGGCCTGTTTCCACGCTGTATCTCTAAAATTAAAACTAAAACTAAAGTGCAGATGATGGAATAACGTTGCAGGTCTGTGGAGGGAATGGAAAGGTGACGTTTTAGGTCAGGAACCTTCTTCAGACTCTGCAAACTCTTGCATCTCTGGGACTTGGGAGGAAACCGGGGCACCCAGAGAAAACCCATGAGGTCACAGGGAGAACATGCAATCTCCACACAGACAGTGCCCGATGGCAGGGGTGGAATGCTGGTATTGTGAGGTTGCTAACCCGACTAACCAAGCTACTGGGCTGTCCTACTTTAAATACTTTTGCAAAGAAATTGTGCAACATCTCACCATTTCCTTACTTTAATTTACAATATCCCTGTCATCAACTTTCAGGACTACTGCTGACTAGTGTTGTTTCTTAATGTAATTGTAAGCTCTTGTGGTGGTTTTGATCTTCATTTATTTTCATGGCTAGCTGTAACTATCTGTTCAGTTGTCTCTTACTGCACTTGTATCTCTCATTCTCAGATGCCTGGATCTGTGCTGGTGTCCTGTTTACCTGCTTACTCTTTCAATTCAGTGTTAGCTTTGGCCATTCATGAGTGGATGTTTTGCCCCTCAGGATAATAAGCGGGTGCTGAATCACATTTAAATTATTATTTCAACGCCTTTCCTCCCCACTGATCCTTTTGCCCTTTAACAAGTTTTCCCAGGTTACCATGGTTACTCTCCACAGCATCACATGGAAAGTTAGCTTTACCCACACCAAAAACCTTTGTGTCTGTTTCCCATCTATCCCTTTCAAAGTTACAATGAAGTGAATCATTTTATGTCTGTGACTGAATAATTGTTCTTTCAATTTTAGACTTTAACCTAATCAGGCTCATAATTCATTATTGAACTGAATATTGATTGATTGAAAGACACAGCATGCAAAGAAGATGATTACAGGGTCATGGAGAAATGTAAAGCTACCAAATGCTCAACAGTGGAGGGAAAGACTGAAAAGTGTATATTTGATGACAAGCATAACAGCTAAACTCCAGTTAAGGGCTGATGCTATCAACATTATGTGGATGTTGTATTACTACAACTGCCAAGGCTGATTAAGGACACGATTTCTCCATAGCCCCAGTGGAGGGGAGGAGTTCGATTGGTACTGTATACGTGTATTTGGAACCATATGCAGTGCCGGACTGGCCAGGGTGTCAGCTTGCCCGATGGCAAGTGGGCCCCTGATGAAGTGGGCCCCCTATATCAAGTTGGCCCCTGATGAAGTGGGCCCCCTTTGTCTCCTGGCAACCAATATTTTTAGACCCAGTCCGCCACTGACCATATGTACAGACATGATTGTGACTCTGTATAAGTGCATACGTAGTGGCAATCAATGACAAAAGAAGTTCTTCAAGTGGCATACCAGTGTCTGGTTTAACATAACGGGTGATTATATATTTAGTAGGGATTAAATATGATGAGTTTGCTTGGGTGCCTGTGAATGTGATGCTTCGGCGACAGAACTCTAGGGTGATCTGATGTGATGCTGACAGCTGCGGTGTGATTTGTATATCTTGTTTGTACGTGTACTTTGTTTTGTTAATAAATGTTGAGTGCAACAAAAAAGAAAGAAAGATACAGCATGGAAACATGCACTTCGGCCCACCGAGGCAATGCTAACCATGTTCACACTCCACACTGAACCAGGATCCAAAATCCTATTAAATGCCATTAACGTTACTACCTCCAACACCACCCCTGGCAGCATTTTCCAGGCAATCTGTGTAATAAACCTGTGATCGGTAGCAGTCAATAAATGTACCAACCCACACACATCCTATGCCCCTGTCCCACTTAGGAAATCTGAACGGAAACCTCTGGAGACTTTGCGCCCCACCCAAGGTTTCCGTGCGGTTCCCGGAGGTTGCAGGTGGTTGCCGGAGGTTGCAGGTAGTGGAAGCAGGTAGGGAGACTGACAAAAACCTCCGGGAACCTCTGGGAACCGCACGGAAACCTTGGGTGGGGCGCAAAGTCTCCAGAGGTTTCCGTTCAGGTTTCCTAAGTGGGACAGGGGCATTAGGATGTGGCTGGAAATGGGATTAGCTGGAGGTAACCTGAATGGTCACAAGGAGAATGTGCAAACTCTGCACTGACAGCACCGGAGATCGGGAATCGAACCTGGATCCCTGGAACCGTGAGGCAGCGGCTCCACCCGCTGCAACGATATGCCACTGGATCAGGCTGGGAGGGAGAGGAATGGGGTTGTGGGGATGGCGCCTATGAGGATAGAGAAACTAAGCTCAGGCCAATGGTGAGCATCTTGGAAATGAGGAGCAGCTTGGAGGAATTACGAGTCAAGGGACAAGGATCCTGGAATGTTGCGGGAGAGGTTTTTTTGTCAGAGAAGGAAGCTGGGCACCAAACACAAGGCTCGTGGACAAAACAAGCGCTTTCTTGTCCAATCTAAATGTCCCTGTGACGGCAATGGGGAAGGAAGCTCGTTGCTGAGAATCTTTTCCACATCATTTGAAGTGTAATTAATCACTCAAGTTGGCTCCGATGCTACCGAAGCCTCATTAGTGAAAACATGAAGCTTTTTGTTTGTACCGTCTGGCAGTACAATTACTCATGGCTTAAATAGATACGCTTAACATTTAGAAGGTGAGTCTATGGGTCCGAGCTACTGGCTGTGTACACTGGCTCTAAGTACACATGGTTTGATTGATTTAATTGATTGATTGAAAGAGACACCATAGAAACATGCCTTTTGGCCCATCGAGTCCATGCCAACCATGCCACCCATTCACACTAGTGAGCGTTAGGTTATCTCACATTTGCATTCACTCAATGTAGGTATGTTGCAAAGCCTACCTGAAGCGCCGCTGAAAATCTGTCGCTGCGGGTGTGCACGATTTTGGCGCCGTTTAGAGGGGGCGGGTTTAAAACGCGATTTTCTCTAGGCTGTTCAAATCGAAGATGTTCAGCCTAGTTCATTATTAACGAAAAATCGCTGAAAGACCCCGTCGCAAAAGCTGTTATTAGTTTTAAAGGCCTCGTAAAATAGTTATAGTAGTTTAAAAATCAATCTCTAAACCCGCGACCACCAGCAACCGCAGGGTCTCATAAAGCAAATATTTGAAGGTATGCTGTATATTTTTACATTAAAAAGGGCTTCTAAAGAACCCTTTATACAAAGTTTAATATTGCGAGTAGCTCATTTTGGGCCCATTATATCCCGCAGTATTTTTCTGGGCATTTGGGGCACAAATCTACCGCAATGTGAACGTTCTAAACCAGCGCGTTCACAGGATCCCACTGGAAAGCTGATTTAAATGGACATTTATTTACAGCAATTAAACACTAAATTCCTTCCATTTGGTCTATAAATTAATGTAAATGAGATTTAAAAATCATGTTTTATTGTGAATTATTTGTGAATATTATTTGGACATTTAGGCTATTTAAAAATGTTAATCATTTATTAAGAAATGGATAGATGTTTAGATCTAGTAATTGAAGTCTGAAATTAGCTACAATTAGGTAACTAACTAATTATATGCTTTAATTTCAGGTCATCCAAGTAAGATTATTTTATATTTGTTTCAGAATGCTTCAATCTATGATAACTGAAAATTTCATTCAGTTCTCTTAATTTTTAAGAAAGTTATGGGCTTTTGACTGTCCACGATCACAGCTTTTTTGTTATGTCCATAGAAAATCAATAGGGAACAAGATGCTAATTTCCGAGTATGAAAATGGCCATAACTTTTTAAATACTTGAGATATGAAAGTGAATTGGGTGTCAAATTAAACTTATTTTTATGCTTTATCTGATGGGATAAATTGCAGACTTGATTTTTAAAATCTCAAAATTTTGTAACATTGCTACTCAATGCACAGTAGGGGGATTTACAGAGGCCAATTAAACTACAAAACTCACATGTCGTTAGGATGTGGGTGGAAACTGAAGCACCCGGAAGAAACCCACATGGTCACAGGGAGAAGATGTAAACGTCACACAGGCAACAACGGAGGTCAGGATTGAACCCAGGTCTCTGGCACTAGGAGGCAGCAGCTCTATCAGCTGTGCCACCATGTCAGTGGTTTATAGAATTAACTCAACTTAAATCCCTCAGGAGGGCTGGAGCAACTCAGAAGTTTTCTCACACAGAGAGTGGTGAATCTCTGGAACTCTCTGCCACAGAAGGTAGTTGAGGCCAGTTCATTGGCTATATTTAAGAGGGAGTTAGATGTGGCCCTTGTGGCTACAGGGATCAGGGGGTATGGAGAGAAGGCAGGTACAGGATACTGAGTTGGATGATCAGCCATGATCATATTGAATGGCGGTGCAGGCTCGAAGGGCCGAATGGCCTACTCCTGCACCTATTTTCTATGTTTCTATGTTTCTATAAATTCAGGGAGTATCTCTCGAGAATGTGCATGGTAACACATGGTAACAAGAGGTGGGACTCTTCTTCAGACCGATTGTGGAGGGGGGGGAGAAGAAAGCTGGATGAGAGGAGAAGCAGGACAAAGTGTGACAGGTAATAGGTCAACTGGCGATGGGGGGTGGGGGGGGGCAGATGGGTGGAACAAAGGCCAGAGATTAAAGCGGATGGTGTAAGACAGAAAGGTTGAAGAGCTGCAAATTCTGAAGCCAGACAAAGGAATTTTGTTCAGACAAGGGCGTGCTCAGCCCCCTGCTGTACTCACTCTATACTCATGACTGTGTAGCCGGACATAGCGCAAAACTCCATCATCAAGTTCGCCGACTACACCACTGTTATTGAACGAATCACAGATGGTGATGAGTCAGAGTATAGAAGTGTGATCGACCGATTGACCAAATGGTGCCAGCATAACAACCTGGTTCTCAACACCAGCAAAACCAAGGAACTGATTGTGGACTTTGGAAGGGGTAGGATAGGGACCCACAATTCCGTTTATATCAACAGGACGATGGTGGAAAGGGTCAAGAACTTCAAATTCCTGGATGTGCATATTTCCGAAGATCTTTCCTGGCTCCAGCACACTGATGCAATTATAAAGAAGGCACATCAGCGCCTCTACTTCCTGAGAAGATTACGGAGAGTCGGTATGTCAAGGAGGACTCTCTCGAACTTCTACAGGTGCACAGTAGAGAGCATGCTGACTGGTTGCATCGTGGCTTGGTTCGGCAACTTGAACGTCCAGGAGCGGCAAAGAATGCGGCAAGTTGTGACCACTGCCCAGTCCAGCATCGACTCTGACCTCCCCACCATCAAAGGAATCTATCGCAGTCGCTGCCTCAAAAAGGCTGCCAACATCATCAAAGACCCACACCTTCCGGGCCACACACTCATCTCTCCATTGCCATCGGGAAGAAGGTACAGGAGCCTGAAATCTGTAACATCCAGGTTCAGGAAAAGCTACTTCCCCACAGCCATCAGGCTATTAAACACAACATCAAATAAGCTCTGAACAATAACAGTGTTTTATAACTATTGCACTTTATCTGTTTATTTATTGTGTATATATATGGTCTATGGTTCATAGACACACTGGAATTTATCTCCCGTTCTGTATTATGTTTACATATTCTGTTGTGCTGCAGCTAGCAAGAATTTCATTGTCCTATCTGGGACACATGACACTAAAACTCTCTTGACTCTTGAATGTAGGGGGATGAGAGAAATATATGAAATGATATGGCCTGGTGGAGAACAGAGGAGGTGTTCCCTTTAAACACTCCCTTTAAACTTAAGGGATTCACTGAAACGATTATTATTCTACTGTGTAACAACTTAAAAAATATATAATTAACAATGTATGGGAATATTAATGGAATCATTTCCAATAATTCAGAATATCTGCTTGTTCAGCATCAGTGAAGACCCAAGCCGCTGAGTTTAATTGAGTTTAGTTTATTGTCACGTGTACCGAGGTACAGTGAAAAGTTTTTGTTGTGTTCTAACCAGTCAGCGGAAAAACAATATATGATGACAATCGAGCCATCAACAGTGTGGTGGATGATAAAGGGAATAACACGGATAACGTTTAGTGCAAGATAGAGTCCTGTAAAGTTTGATCAAAGATAGTCCGAGGGTCTCCAATGAGGTATATAGTCGCTCAGGACTGCTCTCTAGTTGTTGACAAGATGGTTCAGCATTACTGCATTGCTTAACTTTGGCTCAAAAGTACCCGGGGCCTGAATAAATGAACTCAGGTAGATGACAGTAAACGTCAGTCGAGCAAAGTTGGTGAGTTTGCCCAGGCAAAGGGACTGAAGTAACACAGCGACAGAGGGGTTAGAAAATGGGCAGATAGATGCGAGTAATTGCTGGCTCCTGCTGAGGTAGAACGTGGGAATGTGCTTGGAGTTTCCTCACATACTGCTCACACGATACCCCGGAGCAAGAGAGAGAAAGAGAGAGAGAGAGAGAGCAATGTTCATTAAATTGTGTAGCTGTGAGAATCTGCTCTAAACCCAGTCAGCTGAATCACAGTTTTGTTCCATTCCACTGCAGATTGTTTTGTCCAGAATGGAGGAGGAGTAGGAGGTGGGGTGGGTGGGGTAGTGACCACAATAGCACGATGCACTTCTTAAACCTCCTAGGAAACCAACAATCAATTTTGGCTCTCTTTGCAGCGGCACAAAGCGAAGGGATAGATTTAAAACCCAGTTCAAATCTTAATCAGGAGCTGGCGCTGACAGACTCCCCGGCCCGAGAGAGAGAGCAGGATCTGTGAGCTGAACTCTGCGCCACTTCGCTGCTTTTGTTTGGTTGCTGGAATGTGCTGAGTGAGACTAATGACCAGCTGAGAGAATATAAATAGATCACCTGATTACTCTTGGTATTGGCCTCCCTGCAATTGCTCTGCGCTTCACACCTGCACCCGCGCAGGGTTAGCGGAGGAGCTGATTGAATTTCAGTAAAGATAAATGCTGCGTTTTTTTTCCCGAGGAATAGCCCTTGGGAAATACCGTCGTAGTCCAAAGAAGTCAGTCCAACTCTGATGGGTGAGTAGGCATCCAGATTTGGTGCCCAAATCACCAAAAGTAGCAATGCAGCTATTTTTTTTTAAATAAATAGTGCTGCAATTGATTTCTGGAGGCAGAGAACGGATTGTCATGTATGAAGAAATAGAGGCTAATTTATAAAACCCGTGCTTACATTTTTTCAGGTTTATTAGCTTGATCGTTCACTCATCTTGAGCAAAGAACAAAGTGCTGGAGGAACTCAGTGGGTCAGCCAGCATCTGAGTGGAGGGAATGGACAAAAATGGAATGGATAGATTCCAGCATTGAGTTCAGTTTATTGTCACGTGTACCGAGGTACAGTGAAAAGCTTTAGTCTGTGCAAACCAGTCAGCAGAAAGACAATACATGATTACAATCAATCCATCCACACTATGCAAATATATGATAATGGGATTAATATGAATAAAATTTAGTGCAAGATAAAGTCGAGTAAAGTTCGATTAAAGATAGTCCAATGAGGTAAATAGTAGCGCAGAACTGCTCACTACTTGTTGGTAGGATGATTCAGTTGTCCGATAATAGCTGGGAAGAAACTGTCCCTGAATCTGGACGTGTGCATTTTCACACTTCTGTACCTCTTGCTTGATGGGAGAGGGGAGAAGAGGGAGTGACTGGGGTGAGTCAACTATATGCTCATTATGCTGCTAGCCTTGCTCAGAGAACTGATAATAACTCCTGGAGAACTGATAGAATAGGGAGACCTAAGGGTACACAGTTCCCCGAAAGGGTCAACACTGGTACAGGGTGGGGAAGAAGATTATTGGCATGCTTGCCTTCGTTGGTCAAGCCATTGAATGCAGGATCACTAGTAGATAGAACATGTGTTTTGTGCAAGGCCTGAAATCTGGATCAACCAATACCTCAGGTGACCACAGACTGTGATGGATCATCGAAGGCAGTGTTCAACTTCACATCAACATCTGCATCTGCGGAAAGGTAGATCCTCAGGTACACAAAGTGGTCCACATTTTCCAGGTTCTGCTGTGAATCTTTGTTGTCAAAATATCATGGTTGTTCAGCGGGGCATTCGGGTCATTTGTTTGTGGATATTAAGCGTAAGATGAAGAAGGGTCTCGACCCGAAACGTCACCCATTCCCTCTCTCCAGAGATGCTGCCTGTCCCGCTGAGTTACTCCAGGTGTTTGTGTCGATCATAAACGTAAGATCCATCGTCCTGCATGCTTCGGTGAATGAGTTGGAGTCCAGCTTCCAAGCTATGCAAATGCAAGCAGAACCTGGATATAGCAGCTCCAACATGAAGGCTGTGGTAACTCTAGTCCAGAGACAATTTGCAGCAGGAACATTTGTTAGTAGTTGGATGCAGCAGGAAATATTGATGAAACATCAGCAGCTTTACAGCAGCTTTGTCCGATACCAGTCTTCACTGAGATTGGACATCTTGTAGAGTCAATGATTAAGAACATGAAGCCAATGTAAGGTGGAGAATTAGTTTTGCGGGCAACCGGATTTGAGGCAAGTGCTCCTCCGTCCCTCTCAGTAGAGGGGGTTAAAAGCATTGGTAAGGTCGGGAAGGTAAAGTGAGTACAGTGCTTCTCCCAGTATGTCTCTTGGAGTTGTGCTGTGAAGAACATGTCCACGGTGCCTCTGGATGGATGGAGTCTGCATTGCATTTCTGGAAATTACTCTTTGATCAGTGGGAGGTATTGGTGGAAAAAGACTGTGACAGCCACCTCTACTGTAGCAACATAAAGACATTTCTCTACTCCTACCCCCACAGACACCCCTCCCCCCCCTACCCCCTCCCCCCTCCCCCCCCCCCCCCCCCCCCCCCAGCATCCCACGCAGTTGCCTGGGTTGGACTTACATTCTTGCTTCAAGATGCTCACAGCACCCCAGAGGTCCCCTAATGTGCCCTTTATCCAGTTGTGGATTCACAGATGAAATGCCTCGCCATTCACCACTGCATTCAAACTGGGACTTGCAAACGATAAAACGGCTTAGTAAAATCTGGTTGCTCCGTCAGTTGGTAAAAATTGTCTTTTTGGGGCCCAGCGAGGCCGGAATATTCACCTTCAGGTAAAATTTGCACTGCTGTTGAAAAAATTGGGCGGGTGAGGAGTGGGGGTTACCCTGGAAACAAGATGCTGGGGAGAACCAGGGAATTGAAGAGACACAAGAGACTCCAGATGCTGGAATCTGGAGTAAACATCAGTCTGCTGCAGGAACTCAGTGGGCCAGGCAGCATCTGTACTAAGAACTGTACAGTCACTGGTTCGGGGTCAAGACTCCTTCTCCAGATTAGGCCCAGGAGAAGTCTCAACCCGAAATGTTGTTTGCCAATTTCCCACCTCAGATGCTGCCTGACCCGCTGAGTTCCCCCAGCAGGTTGTTTTTAACTGTAGATTCCCATTTCCGGACAGGTACTTAGAAATCCAGGAATTGTGCCAACTGTTTCACATCACATCGAGCCTATGTTCACAGCAAGGTGCTGGGTGACCGCAGAAAACAAAGTGGGTCCAGGCAGGGGTCAGTGTGAGGCCGCCTGCTTCCTTATGCGGTGGCAGGCAGAAGATAGGACCGTTCGGTGAACTTTGGTAACTTTGACGGTGCCAGAAACGTGGCGACTCTTAGACACTACCTAGGTGAGGTCTGCTGTATGATTTTACCAGGTTATATGCAAAACCAAGCATTTCACTGTACATGTGACAATAAAGTATCAGGGAGGTACACAAAAATGCTGGAGAAACTCAGCGGGTGCAGCAGCATCTATGGAGCGAAGGAAATAGGCAACGTTTCGGGCCAAAACCCTTCTTCAGACTGATGGGGGGTTTCGGCCCGAAACGTTGCCTAGTTCCTTCGCTCCATAGATGCTGCTGATGCTGCTGCACCCGCTGAGTTTCTCCAGCATTTTTGTGTTCCTTCGATTTTCCAGCATCTGCAGTTCCTTCTTAAACAAAGTATCAGGGAGCCATTGAATTCTTTGTTCCCAGAGTTGTGTGAATGGCTTTCTGGCTTTGTTTTAACAACCTGCCTGGACCTGGTCTGCATTGGAGTCACAAAGCAGAGTTAGTGAGCTGCAAACAGTAGTGGCACAGTGGTGGAGCTGCTGCATTACAGTGCCAGAGACCAGGGTTCGATCCTGGCTACTGGTTTGCACTGGGTCTGTATGGAGTTTGTACATTCTCTCTGTGACCGTGTGGGTTTTCTCCAGTTTCCTCCCACATTCCAAAGATCTGCAGGTTCGCAGGTTAATCAGCTTCGGTAAATTGCCCCTAGTGTGTATGATAGAACTGGTGCATGGGGTGATTGCTGGCCAGCGTGAAGTCGGTAAGCCAAAGGGCCTGTTTCCATGCCATCGCTAAACTAAACTGAACGGCTGGACTAATGTGCAGGAATGCTGATTTCCGAGGCTGTTGAAGAAGTTGACAAAGTAAGTGATAAACTAGCCGGTGAACATCGCCAGAACATCCAGGAGTGGAGGTTGCAGCAGCCTTGTGATGGACCTTGGTCTCTGATCTGTTCTCTGATCGGACGTGGATAAACACATTTTTGCTGTTCAGTGCGCAAGCTCATCCATCATTCAGGACCAGACGTTCTCATCTATTTTCTTATCCATCTATCGGATTGACCCACCACACAGCTTCAAAAGTGATGAAGTGGAACTGCAACGTTTACTGATTAAGGAACTTGGCAGAATCTGGATATTGTTCCTCCTTGGAGCAGATCCCTCTGCACACTGCTGCGTATTGCATTAGTACTGAAGGTACAATTGAGGGAACAAAGTCCTCCCGACTAACATGTGGGTCAGTTATAACTGCAATCTATACTTACTAGTAATCGAAAGCAAAACACTGCGGAAGCTGGAAATACTCTGTGGGTCAGTCAGCATCTGAGCAAAGAGAATCAGAATTAACATTTCAGGTCGATAGATTTTCATCTGGATTTATGAAAGGCTCTGATGGTAGGTTATTGTGCTTCAATAGTTCCACAGATAGAAACATAGAAAATAGGTGCAGGAGTAGGCCATTCGGCCCTTCGAGCCTGCACCGCCATTCAATATGATCATGGCTGATCATCCAACTCAGTATCCTGTACCTGCCTTCTCTCCATACCCCCTGATCCCTTTAGCCACAAGGGCCACATCTAACTCCCTCTTAAATATAGCCAATGAACTGGCCTCAACTACCTTCTGTGGCAGAGAATTCCAGAGATTCGCCACTCTCTGTGTGAAAAATGTTTTTCTCATCTCGGTCCTAAAAAATTTCCCCCTTATCCTTAAACTGTGACCCCTTGTTCTGGACTTCCCCAACTTCGGGAACAATCTTCCTGCATCTAGCCTGTCCAACCCCTTAAGAATTTTGTAAGTTTCTATAAGATCCCCCCTCAATCTTCTAAATTCTAGCGAGTACAAGCCGAGTCTATCCAGTCTTTCTTCATATGAAAGTCCTGACATCCCAGGAATCAGTCTGGTGAACCTTCTCTGTACTCCCTCTATGGCAAGAATGTCTTTCCTCAGATTAGGAGACCAAAACTGTACGCAATACTCCAGGTGTGGTCTCACCAAGACCCTGTACAACTGCAGTAGAACCTCCCTGCTTATCGATACTGCTTATCTTTTGAGTACCTTGCCATGTATTTTGTCACATCATCGCAGTGAATGGCTCAATTGTGGGCGTGTGTTTTCTTTCCGCTGGCTGGCTGGCGCGCTGCAAGGGCTTTTCACTGTGCCCCGGTACACATGACAATAAAGTCAACTAAATTATTTCTATATGATTGTGTTTGTATCTATATAGCATCTTTACCAAGGCAAAGCATTCTGAATTGTTTCCAAGTTATTAGAAACAAAATTTGACGTCCCCAGAGCACCACAAGATGATAAGAAAATATGACAGAAAGTTTGGTCAATGGTGTAGTATTAAAGAGGATCCCAAAGATGGAGTGTCGTGAGGCAAAGAAGTTGAGAGAGAGAGATTTGCACTGTGGAAAGAGTGCAGCCAATTACAAGCAAAACACAACGTGCTGGAGTAACTCGGTGGGTCAGGCAGCATCTGTGGTGGGAACAGATGGCCATTGTTTCGGGTCGGGAAGTTTCTTCAGAATAATAAAACATGAACAAGCAAGTGATAAACTAGCCAGCTAACATTTTTCTCTAGAACATCTCCAGAGTGGAGATTGGAGCAGGCATGCTTAAAATGTGGATTTCAAACATGTCGGAAACCTTACATCTTGAAGAAATGAGACTCCTCCTAACAGACAAAGCAGACCAATTCCTAAGGATTTGGTCTCCATTTGTCGACTTCTTACAAGCATATGGTGCAACACAAATGACCTGTTTCAGGTGGTCAAGAATAATAAATAGCTATCTCTCCTTTATTCTTCTGCTTTCTACCTCTCCTTCTTTTCTATTTTCTTTCTTCTCTCTTTTTCTCTTTCTCACTTTCCAATATCACACACCTCTCTATTTCTTTCCTATTCTCTTTCTGTCTTTTTTTTGTTAAAATAAAAAGTTTAAAAAAATAAGAAGCTGTACATGAAATGTAACATGCCAATATATACTAGGTATCTACGGTACCATATTAGTGTACTTACTTCTAATAAAATTTAAATTAAAAAATTAATTAATTAATTAATTAAAAAAAGAGCAGGCATGTGACATTTTAGTTTAGTTTAGTTCAGCTTAGTTTAGTTTATAACGTTTGTTATCACAAAACAGTTTAGTTAGGGCTTGAGCTAGGAGAATGGGACTCCAGCCGCCTCGTGCTGGGGCTAGAGGGTTACGAAGATTTGAAGAGGGAGTAGGTCAGAAAATGAGAGTCACTTGCATTTGAATAGCTTCAAACACATCACAACTGGTACTTTATCAAGTGCGAATGTAGCATCAAATTTGTGCACAGTGAGGCACCATGAAAGCAGATGGTTCCACTGAAAGATCATTTCAATGAAACATGGACTCTCTCTCTCTCTCTCCCTCCAATATCTTCCGCATTCTCTGTTCGTTAGTGAAACCAGATGGTCTGCCTTGGTAAAGGTGAGCAAAGGGTAGTTATTGGCCAGGTAGCCTGGGATAACTCTCCTACTCACTATTCAAACACACCCATCGAATGCTTTACATCTTTCTGATAATGCAGTTGGAACTCCTGTTCCATCTCCTTCATGTGCTCCTTCATAAGGGCACTGGTGTAATTTGAAACAAAGTGTTGCTATGTAAGATTCGGGAGTGGAGAGTGACACTGGGTGGAAGTGGCTGGCGGCTGAAGTTGGAGACTGTATCTCCAGTGGCTGGCATGGAAAACCACACAGGGAAGCGGGATTGTTTTTGTGTAGGTCCGCTCTCGATGCTGCCAGATCCCCACTGGTTGCACATTCTGGGCCTGGATTTAACTGAGAAAATACAGTCCAGAAATGCTGGCAAACCAGAGTCAAAACTCCCACCTACCCTGCAGGACTGACAGCGGAAGTGGGGTCAGAAAGAAATATTTCAAAGTATGCACGAGGGTCAACAGTGTGAGTGATGAGGGTGAGTGTGAACAGTGAAAATGAGTGTGAACCAGATGGAAGGTGATCAACTAATGTCCAACAGTCCAGACAATCTGCCAAGTGCAGCAGCTTCATGGAGTTTTACTCGCGAGGCATTTCTTGCCGGGTTGTGTGTTTGAGGTTGTACTGGGAGCACCCAGCGAGCTTCAAATAGGATCTCATGGCCTCGTGCACTGTTCCATCAGTATTGTCAATGGTTGAATTGTTCCAGGCAAACCCTCAGAGGATAATGTACCCAACTTGGTTTTTTTCGGCCCTTTCATTCAGAGATTCATAAAGTCATGCAGCACAGTGACACGCCCTTCAGCCCAACTCGTCCATGCTAACCAAGATTCCCGTCTACTGCATTCTTTCCTCCCAGCCCCGCAAACTGCCTGAAGAAGGACCCTGACCCAAAACGTCACCTATCCATGGTCATGGGGGAAGCATGCAAACTCCACACAGACTGCAGCAGAGGTGTGGATTGAACCCTGATCGCTGGAGCTGTAAAGCAGCATCTGTACCTACTGAGCCACTCTGCCATCTATTATTGTGTGGGGTTTAATGTCCTTGAATTCTTGTTAGTAATTTCTTACAAGCCTGTGAATTTTCAACAACAATTTATCTTTCTGACATAATAAATAGTTCCTCCCAATAAAGTGATTCAATGAAGTGATTCAAGAATTAGCTTTAGCAAATTAGTAACAAGGCTCTCGACTCCACATTCCCAATGGCTCTGTGGGCAGCTGTTATGGGTAAAGTGAGGGATGTGGATCAGGGAGAGGTGTTTGATTAGATTGAGAATTATCGGCAGAAACTGTATTCCTTGAGTTGAGGTATAGGGCGAAAATCTGGTTCTTTGGAATTCAGAGCATCAGTGAGCTGTGGGACTAGGGGTTATGTGAAGAGATTGATAGGTGGGATTGAGCTACAAAGATGGGAAGACTATGTTGAGAAATATCAGGAGAAATCTGAGAGTCATGCACAGGCCATTGGACCGACCATCAACCACCCATTCACACGAATCCTACATGAAGCCTATTTTTTTAATCAGCCCACATTCCCATCAACACTCTCCAGATTTTAAAACTCATCAGCACACTTTATGTGGCCAATTAATCTACCAACCATCTTTGGGAAGTGGGTGGAAACTGGAGCAGCAAAGGGAAAAATCATGCAGTCACTGGGAGAACAAGCAAACTCCGCAATTGAACAATCAGAAGCAACAATTGAACTCGGGGTCTCTGGCACTGTGAG
Source organism: Amblyraja radiata (assembly GCF_010909765.2). Classification (NCBI taxonomy): domain Eukaryota; kingdom Metazoa; phylum Chordata; class Chondrichthyes; order Rajiformes; family Rajidae; genus Amblyraja; species Amblyraja radiata. The sequence continues at coordinate 90,284,137 of NC_045960.1, forward strand.
GTCGTGGCTCTATTAACTGTGCTGTCCGAAGATAAAGTAAATGTATTGTATTGTGGAACAGGATAAGCTGAAGTCCAAGAAGTCCTGAGATATGAAGATCTATTTTGTGCCTAAAACCTGAATTGGTTATATCTGTGAACTTGAAGTCTTGGGGCGGCACAGTGGTGCAGCGGTAGAGTTGCTGCCTTACAGCGCCAGAGACTTGGGTTCGATCCTGACTATGGGTGCTGTCTGTATGGAGTTCGTACTTTCTCCACATGGCCTGCGTGGATTTTCTCTGGGATCTCCGGTTTCCTCCCACACTCCAAATACGTGGAGATTTGTAGATTAATTGGCTTGGTGTACATAGTTGTAAATTGTAAGATATGTTGGTGTGCGGGGATCGCTGGTCGGCGTGGACTCGGTGGGCCGAAAAGCCTGTTTCCACATCTCTAAACGAAACTTAACTAAGTGGGCTTCCTGTTAATGTTCTGCATGTGAGTTTCTGGAGTAATGGGCTGGTTCTAAACGTATCTAGGAACAGCATCAGATGGCCACAGATACAGGACACAAGCCGTATTGATAACGAATACTTTAGAACAGTTAGTTTTCACACACAGTTCTAAATAATTAATTTTTTGCTATCAGATTTTGTTGTTTTCGCTCTTGTGATGTGTGAGTGTCTGTCGGTGGGAGGTCAGGAGCTGCTAACTGCAGTGGAGGAGGAGGAGGAGGAGGAGGACTATCCCTGACCTCCATCAGAGATCGTGTCTCTCCACCCACTTGACCACCTGCATTCAGCAAGGCCTTTCTTGACCCCTTTCCCCAATGTCTCCTCTTTCTATATCCCAATATCTGAAGAAGGGCTTTCACCTGAAACATCACCTATTCTTTTTCTCCAGAGATGCTGCCTGACCCGTTGAGTTACTCCAGCATCTTTGAGTCTATCTCCTCCCCCACTGTCTTCTCCTATCACTGCCGTGAAATCTCACTCCCTTCTTCTTTCACATTGCTTCTCCCTCTTTCTCTCATTTTCTCTGTCCATTTCTGTCACTCTCCGTGGCTCTCACTGTCACTCTTGCTGTCAGTCCTGCACTCCAGCACTCTCTTCATTGCTCTTGCTCTTTCACATTCCTTCTTGGTCTCTCACTGTTTCCCTCTGTCACTTTTACCATCATGTCTGACCTCTGCGTCACTTTCACTGTCATTCTGCATTTGTGTGTGTCTCGTGCTGTTGTTATCCGATACCTATCTCCTCCCTCCCCCTCCCCCTCCCCCTCCTCCTCCCCCTCCCCCTCTCCCTCTCCCTCTCCGATTCTGTGTGTTCAACAATTGTCTCAGAATTTTCCTATTGTCCCCCTACCTATTACTAATCCTGCCTCACACAATTTGCCCACTCCCACTGCAACGTTTCTTGCATCTCACCACAATCTTTTGAATGTATTCAGCTTACAGGCCCTGCATGTTCAAAGAAGCCAACCTGATAACAGCCTCGTGTTTATAACTGAAGGGGCAAGTTTCCTGATTAGATCATGCGAACTTGGGCTCTATGTTGAAGCCCTCTCTGAGGAACAACTAATGGCGCAGCTGGTAGAGCTGCTGCCTCACAGTCCCAGAGACCTGGGTTTGATCCTGACCTCAGGTGCTGTCTGTGTGGAATTTACACATTCCTGCGTGCGTTTCCTCCAGATGCTCCATTTTGCCTCCCTCTCTCCCTCTCTCCCTCCCTCCCTCCCTCTCTCCCTCTCACCCTCTCTCCCTCCCTCCCTCCCTCTCTCCCTCTCTCCCTCTCAGAGGAAGATGTGGGGTTTGGAGGTTAATCAGTCTCTAAATTGCCCCTAGTGTGTAGGGTGTTGATGGGAAAATTGGGATAAGATAGAACTGGTGTGAACAGGTGATTAGTGGTCGGCGCAGGGCCAGTTTCCACGCGGCAAAACTAAACTAAACTAAAACAAAACCTCCTTCAACATCCTTCCAATACCCCAAATTGAAATGTATCTGCGATATCATGACAAACAATTCCAAAAGCTACTCGTAAACAGGATAGTGAAGCCGATATGCTTGAGCTGCAAGATGTGGAACGAATCACTATTAATATTAGACCCAGTGTGAAGGGCAAAAGATTATTTTGGCATACTGGCATTACGTACTTTCCGTCTGCAAACTCAGCACTCCTAGAATTCAATCCATACTGTTCATAGACGAGACTAACATAACTTTCCTGCCACTTTGTTTATCTCCCTAACATTGCCAAAATGCTGACTGTGTCACCAGCAGGTAGAAACAAGGAACTTCAGATGCTGGTTTACAAAAAAAAACAAAGTGCTGGAGTAACTCAGTGGGTCAGGCAGCAACTCTGGAAAACATGGATATCAAAATGACATCAAATGCTGGAGTAACTCAGACAAAAAAAAACAATTACAGTACTTTGTGTTTTTTATTTTTGTTATCGATGTTCTACAGAATTGCTACCTGCATCGCTGAGTTACACCGGCATTTTGTGTCTAATTTTAGTAAACCAGCAAGCTCATGTTCACCCATTATTGTCGCCAAACTGTGACTTGACACAAATTCAGTGCTCTACCCATGTGACTGTGGCAGGACTGAGAGTACGTTGGCCAAAGCATCTAGGTTTGGCTCAGGAGGTGGTGGTGAACAAAACGGGCACCACCACAGAGGAATGAACACAAACACATCACAACACAGAAATGGGCCGGCACAGTGGAGCAGCGGTAGAGTTGCTGCCTTACAGCGCTTACAACGCCAGAGACCCAGGTTCGATCCCGACTAGGGGTGCTCTTTGTACGGGGTTTGTACATTCTCCCCGTGACGCATTGGGTTTCCACCGAGCTCTTCGGTTTCCTCCCACACTCCAAAGATGTACATGTATGAAAGACTCACTTTGCTTCCATTTAAGCATTATATTGACGTTAAAATTCAGATCCCTGACTTCAAATCCCTCTGTAATTGCTCTCCGACAAACCTATAAACTGCCTGGATACCGTTGTGCTCCTTCAATTCCAATCTGTTGATCATCTCCAAGTTCAACTGCTCCAAAAGTGACACTCGTGCCTTGTATGGCCAATCCCCGAATCTCTTAGTTTCCCACCTTGAAGCTCCCTGTCCGCACTTACCCCTCCTTAAAGTCTCTCTATTTGGTTAAACTTTTCATCACCTGGCCTAAGATATCCTTATGTAACTCTATGTCAATTCTTGCTTAATTATACTCCTGTGAAGTGCTTTGGGACACTTTGCTTCACTGAATACAAAGTGCATAGAAGTAATTTTTACTTTAGAGATACAGCATGGAAACGGGCCCCATCGGCCCACCGAGTCCGCGCTGACTAGTGATCACCCGTAGTTCTAGTATGCTAGTTCAATCTTACACACTAGGGACAATTTACTATTTATTTCAGAAGCCAGAGCACCCAGAGAAAACCCACAAGGTCACAGAGAAAACGTACAAACTCCATACAGACAGCACCCGTAGTCAGGACCGAACCCAGGTCTTTGGCTGTAAGGCAGCAACACCACTGTGCCACCCAAATTATCGTTCATAAAGAATCGTAAGAGCACAGAAAGAAGTCCTTTCTGCCCATCTCATCAATGCTAATCCCATTTTCCTGCATTGGTCCTGTATCCCACTAGATGTCTCTTATCCAAATACCTTTTAAACATTGTTGATAAGGATGGAAATCTTCCGTGACATTTTTGTTTTGAACGCTCAAAACCTTTATTTTAAAGCATTGCAATTGCCAAGTAAGTTTGATATTTGCAGCAGAAAATATTGTGGCAGACTAATGCTGACATCACTGCACAGGGAAGTTGCTGACTCAGCCGTCCTGGAACAACATTGTTATGTCAGCTTGACAATGCGGCTTAATTCCCCTCTTACACGCTGTCAGGTTCTGTAAGTCCCCAGACAGTGATATCTGCACACACTCTTCAAACCCATGGAAATGAATCCAACGATGAACGTTGGCGGGAGAATGGAGCGAGTGAGAATGGTTAGCAGTGATTAAACGTGTAAAAGCGAGTTGCTATGATCACCACCCCCCGGTTGCTGGTTGCGAGGTGTAGGTGGGTGGTGGTGAACCGCGAGCATTCTGCACTTGGGCTTCCCTGCTCTTCCACCCCACAATCTTCAGAATCCAAGTTCATAGCTTCTCTCATAGAAACATAGAAACATAGAAAATAGGTGCAGGAGTAGGAGTAGGCCATTCGGCCCTTCGAGCCTGCACCGCCATTCAATATGATCATGGCTGATCATCCAACTCAGTATCCTGTACCTGCCTTCTCTCCATACCCCCTGATCCCTTTAGCCACAAGGGCCACATCTAACTCCCTCTTAAATATAGCCAATGAACTGGCCTCAGCTACCTTCTGTGGCAGAGAGTTCCAGAGACTCACCACTCTCTGTGTGAAAATTGTTTTTCTCAGCTTGGTCCAAAAGGATTTCCCCTTTATCCTTAAACTGTGACCCCTTGTCCTGGACTTCCCCAACATCGGGAACAATCTTCCTGCATCTAGCCTGTCCAACCCCTTAAGAATTTTGTAAGTTTCTATACGAGCCCCCCTCAATCTTCTAAATTCTAGCGAGTACAAGCCGAGTCTATCCAGTCTTTCTTCATATGAAAGTCCTGACATCCCAGGAATCAGTCTGGTGAACCGTCTCTGTACTCCCTCTATGGCATGAATGCCTCTCGCAAGAGGGGGAATGGGCTGCAGTGACGTGGTGTACACGAAGGGGAACAGAGGACTTTCTGGAGGAGAGTTGGGTCAGTTGGGAGTGGGTTGGCAGGGATGAGAGAAGTTTGACTGAATATATGTTGCCTTGCTAATAATTATAATAAGCCAAAGGAGGATTGTTAATAATGGATGGTGGAATGCTGATTAATGATAGAGGTCCAATGGAGGATTTGCAATCGATGGTTAACAAAGACAGGTTAGTGATGAATGGCTGCTTAAAAAAAGCTTGATAAGTGATGGAGGGCCATTAGTGATGGAGACTTGTTTAATGCTGAAATAACCGAATAGTGAAAGGCCTGGATAGAGCAAATGTGAAGAGGATGTTTCCACTAGTGGGAGAGTCTAGGACCTGAGGTCGGAGCCTCCAAATAAAAGAATGTTCTTTTAGAAAGGAGATGAGGAGGAATTTCTTTAGTCAGAGGGTGGTGAATCTGTGGAACTCATTCCCACAGACGGCTGTGGAGCCCAAGTCAATCAATATTTTTATGGCGGAGATTGACAGATTCTTGATTAATCCGGGTGTCAGGGGTTATGGAGCAAAGGCAGGAGAATGGGGTTGAGAGGGAAAGATAGATCGTCCATGTTTGAATGGTGAAGTGGATTTGTTAGGCCGAATTATAAGATTGTTAAGGGCTTGGACACACTAGAGGCAGGAAACATGTTCCCGATGTTGGGGGAGTCCAGAACCGGGGGTCACAGTTTAAGAATAAGGGATAAGCCATTTAGAACGGAGATGAGGAAACACTTTTTCTCGCTGAGAGTGGTGAGTCTGTGGACTTTGCCTCAGAGGGCGGTGGAGGCAGGTTCTCTGGATGCTTGACCCGCTGAGTTACTCCAGCACTCTGTGAAACATCACCTATGCATGTTCTCCACAGATGCTGCCTGACCCGCTGAGTTGATTGTGAAGCCAGAACATTTTAAATGTAAAGAGGATGAGACACATAGCATGGAAACTGATCCATGTTCCTTCTGCAGTTGTACAGGGCCCTAGTGAGACCACACCTGGAGTATTGTGTGCAGTTTTGATCTCCTAATTTGAGGAAGGACATTCGTGTTATTGAGGGAGTGCAGCGTAGGTTTACAAGGTTAATTCCCATTTAGAACGGAGACGAGGAAACACTTTTTCTCACAGAGGGTGGTGAGTCTGTGGAATTCTCTGCCTCAGAGGGCGGTGGAGGCAGGTTCTCTGGATGCTTTCAAGAGAGAGCTAGATAGGGCTCTTAAAAATAGCGGAGTCAGGGGATATGGAGAGAAGGCAGGAACGGGGTACTGATTGGGGATGATCAGCCATGATCACATTGAATGGCGGTGCTGGCTCGAAGGGCCAAATGGTCAACTCCTGCACCTATTGTCTATTGTCTATTGTCTATTGTCTATTGTCTATTGAATGGCCTAATTCTGCTCCTAGAACTTATGAACTTAAAATGTATATTTAGCTACTGAGGAGTACTTAGTGAGGGAGGACTTGTTAACATTATACTGGTGCGATGAACGTGGGAACAGAGTGCAATTGAGGTTTTGACTGAATGTAAACTTGTCTGATTTACACCATTAATTGAGAGTTGGTGTGGTTGTTGAGTAAATTGATTGACCCAGGCAGCATCGAGGGAGGGGATGGACAGGAGACGTCTTGGGTATGAACCTAGCTAACTCCATCCAAATAATTAGTTGCTTCATCACTCCATCAGCAAGAGATTAGGTTAGAGACAAATATTACAGACAGCACATAGAAACATAGAAACATAGAAACATAGAAATTAGGTGCAGGAGTAGGCCATTCGGCCCTTCGAGCCTGCACCGCCATTCAATATGATCATGGCTGATCATCCAACTCAGTATCCCGTACCTGCCTTCTCTCCATACCCTCTGATTCCCTTAGCCACAAGGGCCACATCTAACTCCCTCTTAAATATAGCCAATGAACTGGCCTCGACTACCCTCTGTGGCAGAGAGTTCCAGAGATTCACCACTCTCTGTGTGAAAAAAGTTCTTCTCATCTCGGTTTTAAAGGATTTCCCCCTTATCCTTAAGCTGTGACCCCTTGTCCTGGACTTCCCCAACATCGGGAGCAATCTTCCTGCATCTAGCCTGTCCAACCCCTTAAGAATTTTATAAGTTTCTATAAGATCCCCTCTCATTCTCCTAAATTCTAGAGAGTATAAACCAAGTCTATCCAGTCTTTCTTCATAAGACAGTCCTGACATCCCAGGAATCAGTATGGTGAACCTTCTCTGCACTCCCTCTAGGGCAATAATGTCCTTTCTCAGATTTGGAGACCAAAACTGTACGCAATACTCCAGGTGTGGTCTCACCAAGACCCTGTACAACTGCAGTAGAACCTCCCTGCTCCTATACTCAAATCCTTTTGCCATGAAAGCTAACATACCATTCGCTTTCTTCACTGCCTGCTGCACCTGCATGCCTACTTTCAATGACTGGTGTACCATGACACCCAGGTCTCGCTGCATCTCCCCTTTTCCTAGTCGGCCACCATTTAGATAATAGTCTGCTTTCCTGTTTTTGCCACCAAAATGGATAACCTCACATTTATCCACATTATACTGCATCTGCCAAACATTTGCCCACTCACCCAGCCTATCCAAGTCACCTTGCAGTCTCCTAGCATCCTCCTCATAGCTAACACTGCCCCCCAGCTTAGTGTCATCCGCAAACTTGGAGATATTGCCTTCAATTCCCTCATCCAGATCATTAATATATATTGTAAATAGCTGGGGTCCCAGCACTGAGCCTTGCGGTACCCCACTAGTCACTGCCCGCCATTGTGAAAAGCACCGAGTACTATAACATGTCAAGCATCATTGTGTAAAATAGATGAATTGCAAGGTGGTGCAAAAGAAGCAATTTAGGTAAAGCAACACGGATGGTTTTTTTGCAGAGCTGATATATTGAATTAAATCCTTTTGAAATAAAGCAAGTAAATTCTCTTTGTGTTCCAACACATTATTTCATTGCCAGAGAGCCCGCTGTCCAGTGGGATAATAAGCTGATTCCTGGCTTCTCCCTCAGTAGGATGCTGGCACCATCAGAGGGTGAGATGGGGTTTTCTCACCAGTAAACAGGCCAATAACGCATTATGCAGTCAGCCACCAAAAACTGATCAAAATGCAAAAAAAAACTGCAGATGCTGGAACTATGAAATAAAAAGTGGCAGAAATCCTCTGCAGGTTTAGTTTTGCTGAGTTTAGAAATATAGCGTGGAAACAGGCCCCTTGGGCTCACCGATTCCCCTCTGACTAACAATCCCCGGACACTAGTTCTATCCCACACACTGGGGACCATTTACAGACGCCAATTAACGTACAAACCTGCACATCTTTAGAATGTGGGAGGAAAACAGAGCACTCGGAGAAATCCCTGGCGGTCACAGGGAGAACATACAAACTGTACACACTGAGCCCATAATGTGGGTTGAACTTGGGTCTCTGGTGCTGTAAGGCAGCAACTCTACCGCTGCACCACTGTGCCGCCCCTAGGTCAGACCTATCATGTGGTCATTAACACAGACCAGCCTGAAGAAACTTTCTTTGTGTACACCCTATCTTATATTAGGGATTCACTACTCTCTGTTGGAAGAGATCTCTTGTCCCAGTTTGGGTCCATATTTTTTGTAGTTCAGAAGAATGATGGGTGAGAGGTGGGAGAGTCTCAAACAAGGTCACATAGTTAAAATATTAGAGACTGATCACCTGATTTTTTTTGTATTTTACAGAGGGCAGCAAATCTCTGGAGTTCTCTACTTCAGAGGACGATGGAGGCTATATGTTAGCAAGTAATTAAATCAAAGGTAGATACATTTTGAAAAGTTTAGGAATTGAGAGCTCTGAGCAATTGGCACAGAAGAGAAATTGTGGGCAGCATAGATCAGCCATGGTCACAATGATCGATAGGATGGGCATGAGGGGCCGAGTGGTCCATTTCCATGTGTTCTTGCATCTCAGTCCCAAAATTGTCTTTTCTTAATATACACTTTTGCTGGGAACACACTCCCCCTTCCTCTATCATATCAAGTCCTAAAATAATTGTATTATTTTAAATAAGATCACCTCTCATTCTTCTAAAGGCTATCGGCCCAGTCTGTTTGATCTCCCTCATGGGACAAGCTCCTCATCCCAGGCCCTTTGCTGCACTCCCCCTTATCAAAGCCTACCCTTCCTTAGATAGGGGGACCAGATGTATCCACAATATTCACGGGGAAGTCCATCAGGATACTTTATAATTCCCAGAACAATCCGTCCAGGCCACTGGGAAGCAGAGATACCAGTCCACAAAGTCGGCCTCGGATGTCGACTATGGGAAAGGATCTGCCGACGCTGTCCGGGCAGGAGTTCCAGAGCCGCGTGCGGCAAATTCGAACCGTCGATCGGCGAGGAAATCCCAATGAGGTAGAGATCGGCCGCCTCACCCGGCCTAGGCGCCACATTTTCAGGGCGAATTTCCAGGAGAGATTTCAAGTGCGCTGTCATAACTTTGTCCCGATTAAGGGAGGTGCTGGACCGCCAGGTGCTGGAAAATCAATTTTGATCTGGAAGTAGAAATTGGCTGGCGAAAGGAAAAAAAATGCGGTGTTGGGGAATAAATGTAAAAATGTTTCCCTGTAGCCTCCCCACAGTAACTAGACACCATTCTGTCTACAGAACACAGCTGTTTTTTTCACCATGGGTGGCCATTGAAACTGACACTTGTGCCATGATACTCTATTAAACAATGTAACATAAAGCCTTTGGTATTTTTAGCTTGCAGTAACAAAAATAAACTTAGAGCTATTATAAGATCTCTGTTTTTGAAAATCCTGTGGGGAAAAATAGTGTTGTTATTGCAAGTCTGGGACTCTCTAGCCCCCTAAACCTATAGCAGAACTTCCGGCATAGAGTACATGAAACGCCAATAATCTGCTATCCAGTTGTCTAAAATCTCAATGGTTCTGTATCTGGCTTATGGGGCAATTTCCATGCTTCCTTTAAACATTCCAGGGCCACATTTTCCATGACCCCATTTTCCAGGACCCCTTTAAACTCCCCATGTCATGTTTCCCACACTCCCTTTACTTGGCAGTGTAATCTTTCCCGAAGATAGAAACAAAGTGCTGGAGCACGTCAGCGAGACAGGCAGCATCTCTGGAGAGAAGGAATGGACGACGTTTCGGGTCGAGACCCTTCTTCAGACTTTTTCAGACCTTCAGTAATTTTTCCCATGCAATCTTTAACCGTACTTGAAAATTTATCACACAAATGTCTAGCATTAAAAAAAAATAGCATATTAGAATTGTGTTGGGCTATTAATCACAGTAATATCAAATAGTCTGGAAAATCGGCCGGGGCAGTATCACCCAAGCATACCAGGTCATCGGAGTTGTGCTTGGTGGCAGTTTTAGATCCTTCTGTACATCAACATTTCATAGTTTCTCAATATTTCTATTTCTCCTGCCAAAATGATTAGCCACATATTATCCAAATTATGTTCCCTGTGCCTTATGTAATTTTACCTTATCCCATATTATGTACAGTATAAGGACATCATTATGGACAAATTATGTTTCCTTATCCATTCACCACCTGTCTATGTCCCTTTGTAGCCAGCTCACAGATGAATGTTCCCATCCAGTTTTGCACCAACATGGATTCATCGCACTCACTGAGTTATTAATATACTTTGTAAGCAGCTGAGGCTCCAGCAATTAATACATGTGGCATCCCATTCATTACTACTTGGCCATCTGAAAACCACCCCTTTATCCTGCTCTGTTTCCTAGCTGCTGCCTGTCTCACTGAGTTACTCCAGCACTTTGAGAATGGCAGGGCAATTCCTCTCCCATGTTTGTTCTTCTCGTGACCAATGATGGTAGCCGTCGCTGGTAATTGCCACTTTGCCTCTATCTTCACTGCCGTTAGTCCGACTCATAATTCCTGCCAGATTCCGGGTTAAATCTCCAGTTTCTCAAAGGCAGGTATTTGTGATGAAGCACTCGTGCTTAGTAAAGGAGTTGGGTTGGGAGACCGCAGTAAGTATTGTTCAAAACATGAAACATAGACCAGTATAGCACAGGAAAACCAATTTCAACACACGATGTGCCAAACATGATGCCTAGTGAAACTCACCCCTTAGCATGCATGTGATCCACATCCCTACATACCCTACATACTCACATGTCTATCTAAAAGCCTCAACCACCACCTGTGGCAGTACCTTCCAGGCATCCACTACTCTGTATAAACTTACTCCACACATCTGTGGAGATCTGTGAAGACCGCAACAAAATTGCAGAGAATTGTGGACGCAGTCAAAATCATCACACAAACCAACCTCCCTTCCATTGACTCCATCTGTACCTCATGCCGCCTCGGCAAGGCCACCAGCATAATCCAAGACCACAGCCCAGATACTCCCTCTTCTCCCCTCTCCTATCAGGCAAGAGGTACAGAAGTATGACAACATACACTTCTAGATTCAAGGCCAGTTTCTTCCCAGCTATTATCAAGCAACTGAACCAACCTATTACCAACTAGAGAGTGGTCCTGTGCTACCCTTACCTCTTTGGAGACCCTCGGACTACCTTTAATCGGACTTTACTGGACTTTATCTTGCACAAAATGTTATTCCCTTGATCATGTATCTGTACACTGAAGCTCAATTGTAATCATATATAATCTTTCCATTAACTGGATAGCACGCAACATAAAGCTTTTCACTGTACCTCAGTACGTGTGACAATAAACTGAACTAACTAACTAACTAACATCTCCTTTAAACTTTCCCCCTCTGACGTAGCCATGCCCACTAATATTTGACATTTCAAGGTTTCAAGGTCAGTTTATTGTCACATGTAGCAATTAAGGTACAGTGAAATTTGAGTTACCATTTCATTGTGTAGGCTCAGAAATATGTGCCTCAAACATTCTGTGTGTGGGGTTTATTTTGAGTATGTGCGTTATCTATAAAAGGTGCAGAGTGTATTGGTCCATTACAGTTGATGCTGATGGGAATCTCAGGCCTATTTGCATCGGAGGTTTGAATTTTAACTCTACCTGTATTTCTTCAAATTATATTTAATTTGAGTCCTTTTTAAATGGAGTTGCAACTTTTCAATCTCCCCTATATCCATTTTGTTTCAAGAGATGACCTGTTCAGTTTCACCTCTTGTTTTGCACTTCTGAGTGCCTTCGTTTTGCCAGCCGGTAGCTACGATTTGCAATCAGCTCACATTTTCACCATTATTCGGACTGTTTTACTTGCCGTGCTGGCCCCTTGACTGGGCTGATGTTGACAGGTTCAAAACAAATACAGGTGGATGTGATTCGCAGCTGAGGTTGTAAGTGGTTAGAAAGCAGCAAGGTTAGGACACTGGAGGGTGTTCAGGCCGAGAATGTTTTTTGGTGATATTTCAGGATACAGGTTAAAGTTTCTATGATACTATGATGGCTGTTACCACACACTGACTTCTAGCAGTTCCTGGTCTATTTTATTTTCCCACTTGCATGTCCTGCAATAGCCCAAATTCTTTGGATGCCCTTGCCTTTAATGACACCCAGGATGTTAGTTTTCAAGTTGGAAATTGTGCAGAGAAGATTTACACGGAAGTCGCCAGGACTCGAGGGTCTGGGCTACAGGGAGAGGTGAACAGGCTAGGACTTTATTCCCTGGAGCGCAGCAGGATGAAGGGTGATCTTATAGAGGTGTACAAAATCATGAGAGGAATAGATCGAGTAAATGCACAGTCTTCTGCCCAGAGTTGGAGAATCGAGAACCAGAGGTTTAAGATGAGGGGGAAAGGATTTAATCGGAACTTTTTTACACAAATGGTGGTGAGTTTCTGGAATGACCTGCAGTTGAGGCAGGTACTATCATGGCATTTAAGAAACATTTAGACAGGTTTAGAAGGATATGGGCCAAGCGCGGGCAGATTCAACTAGTGTAGATGGAGCATGTTGGTCGGCATAGGCAAATTGGGCTGAAGGGCCTGTTTCCATGCTGTATGTCTCTATAACATCCTTCTGACCAGATTTTTAACATCTACCCAATTTAATCCAATGTTTCCCATCTGAGACCAGGTGGTAACAGAGTGTTTGGCCCATTATTGACAGATGGTTTAAATTGCTGCCTGTCTGCAGGAGTGGAGTTGCATTGGGTTAAAGAGGAGTATATTAGGGCAGTAATTAGACTTTTGATTTGGCATTGAGGTGAGGGCATTTTGATATTTTCAAGATTGGGTTAATTAAAGTAAACACATACCGACCCACACTTTATCTCAGTGCTGGATGAATGGGTTGCTGCATATTTTCTTGTGTTTCTTGCATTGACCCAGAGCCTGTTCCCAAATTCCCACTCCGTACACGGGTGACTTTGGGAGCAATTACAATCATCACCTTCTGTGTTACTATTTGAGATACACAAGTTTCCATGTTTATCCGTTGTGAATAGCTGCCAATTGACACTGAATGCAAAAACCTGCCAGACTTCAGTTAATAATAAATATCTAATCCTACTTAAGCTTTAGAATTCCCACTACCCCAAAGGTATCTCCAAAGGAATCCAATAATGTGAAAGACACACAGGAATAGCATAGCTCTGCCCTGAAGCATGACTTGGAGTAGAAAACCCGATGTCACATTTAAAGTTGAAATTTGCTTTTTAAAACTACTGCAGAATAACACCTAGTATTTCTAAGTTTGGGCTTCAGCAATGACCCCTGAACTGCGATTTGTTTAAATTCAGGCATATTCAGGCTGACACTTGCAGAGTGTTCTCATATTGTTAATTAAATCAAATATGAATGATCCTTTGCTGGTTTTAAGACATTTAAAATGATGCTCAGTATTGTCCTACACATTTCATGCCAAAATGGTAGGGATTTTATCCACGATGCAAAAGTGAATCGTTTTTAGTTTAGTTTACTATTGTCACATGTACTGAAGTATGGTGAAAAACTATTTTGTTGCATGTGGACAGATACAGGATTAAGGGTATAACGTTTAGTGCAAGATAATGTCCAGTAACGTTGGATTAAAGATAGTTTGAAGGTGTCCAGTAAGGTAGACGGAAGGTTTCAAAGGTCTTTATTGTCACATGTGTTAATTAAGGTACAGTGATATGTGAATTACCATACAGCCATACGAAAAAAAGCAACACGACACACAACTACATAAAAGTTAACATAAACATGTTAACATAAACAGTGGATTCCCCACATTCCTCACTGTGATGGAAGGCAAAAAAGTCCAATCCTCTTCCTCTTTATTCGGGACAGTCGAACCATCCATTGGGTTAATTGAAGTTCCCGCAGCTGGCGGTCAAAGCCCTCGTGTCGGGGCGATCAAAACTCCTGCGCCGGGTGATCGAAACCCCTGTGTCGAGGCAGTGGAAACTCCCGTGGCTTGGAGTTCCCAAAGTCGGTCACTTACCAGAGACGGTGGGCTCCGTGATGTTAAGTCCGCAAGCACCCACAGTTGCCAGGGATCGCGGGCCCCACAATGATAAAGTCCCGTAGGCACCCGCGGAAGAGCTCTCAAAATCGGTCTCCAGCAAAGGCCGCCAACTCCTCGATGTTTGGCCGCAGTGTAGACGGAGATACGATACGGAAAAAAGTCGCATCTCCATCGAGGAACAGTAAGAGATTATAAAAAGTTTCCCCAACCTCCCCCCTCATCCCCCTCATAAAACAAGCTAAAGAACACTAAAAACACACATTTAACACATACTATTAAACACAAAAGAAAGAAAGGACAGACAGACTGTTGGCAAGGCAGCCATTGCTGGTGCCACCAGGCACTCTCTAGTTGGTGAGACCACTCTCTGGTTGGTGATAGGACCGTTCAGTTCCCTGATAACAGATGGGAGGAAACTGTCCCTGAATATGTAGGTGCATCTGTAAAAGTTGGCGAAGGTTTTTGGGGACATGCTGAGCCTCCTAAGCTTTCTAAGGAAGTAGAGGCGTTGATGTGCTTTCTTTGCCATTGCTTCGTTGTGGCTGGTCCAGGACAAAGTGCTGGTGATATTTAATCCTAAGAACGTTAACCTGTCAATCATCTATACTTCGGCGCAATCAATGTATGTGTGTGGCATGTATGGGCATGTGTGATGCTTCGCTTCCTAATGTCAATCGTTATCTCCTTTGTCTTGCTGACATTGAGAGACAAGGTGTTGTCTTGACACCAGGTCACAAGGTTCTCAAATGTTTTGTTGGAATGTTTCTTGTTATTGGAATATTTGGTCTTGCTGGAATGTTTTGTCATTGGAAAGATTTGTCTTGTTGGGGTGGTATGTTGGAAAAATCTATTGGAATATTTGCTTGGAAGGTTTCTTGTTATTGGAATAATTGGTCTTGTTGGAATGGTACTGTATGTTGGAATATTTGATCTCACTGGAATATTTTGACCTGTTGGCATAATTGGTCGTGTCGGAATGGTATGTTGAAATTATATCACACGTGTTGCCTTCTTGCAATGTTTTGAACTGTTGAAATGGTTTATCCTATCGGAATATTTTGTTTTAATGAGTGATTATGTTGGAACGATTTATCTTGTTGGAGCAACAGTTTGGAATAATTTCAGTGGTTTTGGCTTGTTGAATTAATTTGTTCCATGGAATATTTTGTTGGAATATTTTGTCCTGTTGGAATATTTCATCCTGTTGGAATGTTCCGTCTTTTTGGAGTCGTGGTCTTGTTGGGACGATTTGTCTGTGGGATGGTTTTGTTGTGTTAAAATATTTCATCTTATTGGAGGGTTTTATCCTGTTGAAATGCTCCATCTTCTTGGAATGTTTTGGGGTTTTTGGAGAGCACGTGTTTGTTGGAATGTTTGGATTTGTTGTAGTGTTTCTTTGAAATGTTTTTACCTATTGGAATGCACACTTGTTCAAAGGTTTATACTTGAGTGATCTTATGGAATGTTTAGACTTGTTGCAATGTTGTATAGAAACATAGAAAGTAGGTGCAGGAGTAGGACATTCAGCACTTCGAGCCTGCACCGCCATTCAATATGATCATGGCTGATCATCCAACTCAGTATCCTGTACCTGCCTTCTCTCCATACCCCCTGATCACTTTAGCCACAAGGGCCACATCTAACTCCCTCTTAAGTATAGCCAATGTACTGGCCTCAACTACCTTCTGTGGCAGCGAATTCCAGAGATTCACCACTCTCTGTGTGAAAAATGTTTTTCTCATCTCGGTCCTAAAAGATTTCTCCCTTATCCTTAAACTGTGACCCCTTGTTCTAGACTTCCCCAACATCGGGAACAATCTTCCTGCATCTAGCTTGTCCAACCCCTTAAGAATTTTGTAAGTTTCTATAAGATCCCCCCTCAATCTTCTAAATTCTAGCGAGTACAAGCTGAGTCTATCCAGTCTTTCTTCACATGAAAGTCCTGACATCCCAGGAATCAGTCTGGTGAACCTTCTCTGTACTCCCTCTACGACAAGAATGTCTTTCCTCAGATTAGGAGACCAAAACTGTATGCAATACTCCAGGTGTGGTCTCACCAAGACCCTGTACAACTGCAGTAGAACCTTCCTGCTCCTCTACTCAAATCCTTTTGCTATGAATGCTAACATACCATTTGCTTTCTTAACTGCCTGCTGCACCTGTATAGATATGGGTTTATTATTGTCACGTGTACTGAGACACAGTGAAATACTTGGTTTGTGTGCTATCCATTCAAATCATAACATGCAGCAAGAGACCCACAGACAATCTTTAATTGGACTTTACTGGACTTTATCTTGTACTAAACATTATTCCCTTTTATCATCCTGTGGATGGCTCGATTGCAATCATGTATAGTCTTTCCACTGACTGGATAGCAAGCAACAAAAGCTTTTCACTGCACCTTGGTACACGTGACAACAAGCCAAACTAAACTAAATAGTTGATGCAGAGAAAATAATACCAAAGTGAAGAATATAACAATACTGTTACAGAGAAAGCAGATTTATTTTAAAGTGCAAAGGCTGCAATGAGGTTGGTTCGGAGATCGGCACCACACCCTTAGCTTACGAGGTCTCTTCAATAATTTGATGACAGTGGGGAATAAGCTGTTCTTGAATTTGGTGGTTCGTGCTTTCAAGCTGTTGTATCTTCTACCTGACAGCAGATGGGTGAAGAGTGCATGACCAGGATGCGATTAGTCCTTAATTATGTTGGCTGCTTTTCCGAGGCAGCGTAAAGTGTAGATGGAGTCGATAGGGGGAGGCTGGTTTGTGTGATGGACAACTCTCTGCAATCTTTTGTAGTCTTGGAAGGACAGTTGCCAAATCAAGTTAGAGTTATAGAGTGTTACAGCATGGAAACAGGCCGTTTGGCACAACTTGTCATGCTGATAAAGAGGCCCCATGTACACAACTTTTCCGTGTTTGGCCCATATCCCTCTAAGTCTTTCCTTTCCATTGGCGTGTCCAAATGATTGTTGCTATAGTACCTGCCTCAACTATGTCCTTTGAAGCTTGTTCCATATACCCACTGTGTGGAAAAGGTTGCCCCTCAGGTTCCTAGTAAATCTTTCCTCTCTGATCTTATTGTGTGCAGTTCTGGTCTCCCAATTACAGGAAGGGTGTGGAGGTTTTGGAGAGGAGGTGTACCAGAATGCTGTGTCGATTAGAGGGTTTCAGCTACAAGGAGAGGTTGGATAAACTTGGATTGTTTTATCTGGAACGTCAGAGGTTGAGGGGAGAGTGATAGAAATATATAAAATCATACAATACAATACCATTTATTTGTCATTTGAACCTCACATGAGGTTCAAACGAAATTTGGTTTCTGCAGTCATACAAGAAAAGAACCAAGACACACACCTCCTCACTGTGATGGAAGGCAAAGTCCTGTCTCTCCCCTGCTCTCCATTCTTCTCCCGATGTCAAAACCAGAGCCCCCGGCGGGTGCTAGCAAGTCCTGCGGCTGTTTAAGCCGCGCCGGGCGATGTAAGGCCCCGCTCCAGGTCACTTTCAACCCCGCAATTCGGGCGGGAGAAGTCGCCATTGCCGGTGCCCCGCAAAGCAGTCTCCCACCGGGGATCCGCGAGCTCCGCGCGCCACCGCAGCCGCGCGCCACCGCAGCTCTCCACGCTCCGAACTCTCCACCCTCCGAAGCTGGCCAGCTCCACGATGGTAGGTCCGCAGCTCCGCAGGCTCCGTGACTTGAGCCCCCAGATCGTTCCGGTTGGAGGCCGCTCCACGGTGCTAGGCCCCAACGACAACGGAGACCCGACAGGGAAAAGGTCGGGTCCCCGTGCAGGGAAGAGATTTAAAAGTTTCCCCCACCCCCCACACATACATATTTAAAATCCCACTACAAACTATACCCTCAACGGGACATGAGGGGCATAGACAGGGTAGACATGTTAGAAACTTTTCCCAGGGTGGAGATTTCCAACAAAATAGCTATAAGATAAGAAGAGGAAAATTTAATGGAGATGTGCAGGGCAATTTTTTTTACGCAGTGGGTGATGGGGGCCTGGAACGCATTTACAGATTGGTGGTAGAGGCAGGTATGATTGTGATGTTTAAGAGGCTTGGATTGCATGTAATTGCAAGGAATAGTGGGATAAGTATCATGCATGGGCAGATGAGGTCAATTTAACTTGACATTATGTTCGGCACAGACATTGTGGACCAAAGGGCCTATTCCTGTTCTATGTTCTTAAACCAATGTCCTCTGGTCCTTGATTCCCCCACTTTGGGTAAAAGACGATGTGCATTCATCCTACCTATTCTCCTCTTTGTCTTATACACCTGACAAGAGTCAAGAGTGCAGACAAGAGTCCAGGACATGCATCTTCCTGTTAGAGTAAAGGGCAAGGTAGGTGAGCACTAGGAAGCTTGGGTGACGAGGGAAATGGAAACTCTGGTCAAGAGAAAGAAGGAAACATGGGCAGGTATAAGCAGCTGGGATCAAGAGTATCCCTGGAAGAGTGTCGGGAACTGAGGAGTAAGCTAACGATGGAAATCAGGAGGGCAAAATGGGAATGGGAATGGCTCTGGCAGATAACATTAAGGAAAATTGTTAAAGGAAAAAAGGGTAACCAGAGAGAGAATAGAACCCCTCATGAAACAAAGTAATCACCACTGTGTGAAGCCACCGGAGATGGGCAATGTCCGCAATGAGTTCTTCTCCTCTGTTTTTACCATGCAGAAAGACATGAGGAGTGGGGAACTTGGGGCAGTCAATGGAAGTGCCTTGCGAGCTGTCAGTATTATGGTCAAGGAGGTGCTGAAGGTCCTAACGCAGATGAAGGTAGACAAATCTCTCGACCTGATCAGATATATCTGAGGACACTATGTGAAGCTAGAGAGGAAATTGTAGGTGGCTTGGTTTATGAATTGTGATCAAATACAGGTCAGTTGCCGGATGACTGGCGGGTGGCAAATGGTGTGCTCTATTCAAGAAGGGTTGCAGGGAAACCCTGGAAGTACAGGTCAGTGAGCCTAACATCTGTGGTCGGAAAGTTATTAGAGAGTATTATGAGGGGTAAGATGTACAAGGGTTAATTAGAAACACAGTAGTTGGCATGATTTTGTACATGGTCGTGTCTCACCAATCTGAGTTTTTGAAAATGAGACCAAAAGCATTGATTGGGGCAGAGCTGTAGATGTATATATGGATTTCAGAAAGGCATTCACAAGAGTTCTGTATGGTAGGCTGCTCTGGAAGGTTAGATCACATGCGATCCAGGGACAGATGGCTGAATGGATGGAAAATTGGCTTCATGCAGGGAAGCAGAGGGTGAAGATGGAATGTTGTTTATCAGGACTGGAGACTTGTGACTAGTGGAGTGCCTTTGGGTTTGGTGCTGGGCCCATTGCTGTTTGACATCTATATCAATGAGAACGCACAAGGCATGATTAACAAGTTTAACAACCACGAAAGTGGGTGGTATTGTTGATAGTGAAGCTGATTGTAAAAAAGATTAGTCACAGATTCATAAAGTCAAACAGCGTGGCGACTGGCACTTTGGCACAACATGCCCCTACCAACCAACATACCCCATCTACACCAGTCCTACCTGCCTGCAATTGGTCCATATCCCTCTAAACCTATCCTATCCATGTACCTGTCTAAATGTTTCCTAAACATTGCGATAGTACCTGCCTCAAATACCTCCTCTGGCAGCTCGTTTCATACCCTCACCACCCTTTGTGCAAAAAAGTTACCTCTCAGGTTCCCATTAAATCTATCTCGATTCCCCTATGCTGATCAAGATCTTTCTAATTTTTGATAACCTTCTTAGCTTTCTACGATACCACCCACTTTAGTGTCTTCAAAATCACTAATCGTGTTTTCTGTATTCTCGTCCAAATTGTTGATATAAACCATTAGCACCAAAAGGCCAAGCACCGATCCCTGGGACACACCTAGTCACAACCTTCTACCATCACCCTCGAGATCCTTCCAGGAAGCCAATTCTCTATTCAGTTCAGCTCGCTCTACCTGGATCCCATGCGATGTAACCTTCCAGAGTAGCCTACCATGCGGCACTTTATCAAATGCCTTGGTGCAATCCATATGGACAACGTCTATGGCCTTTTGGTTCTTCGAAAAACTCAATCAAATTCATAAAGCATTCTGATAGGATCCTTTCAACGTTTGTTTTACTTGGTGAAGTACAAACTTGTTCCAATGTCCAAACTTGTTGGAATAGATTGATGGAAGGTTTTAACTATTGGAATGTTTTGGTTCAGTTAGTTTAGTTATTTCCCATGTGTACCAACTACAGTGAAAAGCTTGTGTTGCCCGCTAACCAGTCAGCAGAAAGACGATGCATGATTACAATCAAGCCATCCATAAGGGATAAGAGTAGAATTAGGCCATCCATAAGGTCATAAGGAATAGGAGTAGAATTAGGCCATTCGGCCCATCAAGTCTACTCTGTCATTCAAGCATGGCTGATCTATCTCGCCCTCCTAACCCCATTCTCCTGTCTTCTCCCCATAACCTCTGACAAATGAGTGTACATGATAAAGGGAATAGCGTTAGGTTGAATCCAAAATTCCTCTGCTAACTTCAGTAAGATGTGCTGTGCAAAAGATCACAATGTAATTTACTGACAATAGAAAAGGAAGAAATAAATTGGAAGAAATGGTGATTAAAGAAGTTAATTCATTTATACCGTGGAGAGCGAGTAGAAGCATATACGTTTGGCACCAAATATTCTGTTTCTAGTGGTTTCCTGATGTTGGCTTTAAATCTGTAACATACACCTACCCTCTTGCCTTGCATTTCTCACAGCTGAGTCTGTATTCTGCCAGATTATTTTTCCAATACTTCGTTTCTAATGAGATTAGGTTTTACTGTATGGAGTGCAATCTTGATGATTAACCTCTGAGGGGATTGCGATGAAACCTATGCTTCAGCAAGATGTTACTCAGCAGGTCCAAGGATTATCCCAGTTTGTATCAGCAAAAAATCAACTATCTGAAATAAAACCTAAACATGATGGAAAGTCTCCATTTTAACTTCTTCCGAAAATCCCCACGTCATAGTAACTGGTCTTCAGCCAATGTGATTCATGCCATGTGATGCCAAGAAACACTGGATACCACTTGTATCGAACCTCCTGTCTCCCATCTTTGGCAATGCTGAACTATCTAGTGTGGGCAGCAGCAGCAGACTTAACCTGGCTGTTGAGATTGTGGGAATGAGGGCAAAGTATAAAGACAGATGTTTGCATCTCCTACAGTTGCATTGGATAGTTCTGTGAGGATGGGAGTGGCTGGTGAAGGAGGGAGAGTTGACCAGAGCATTTTGGAAGAAACTGACTTGAACCACGACAGCCTTCCCACTGTTCCAGTTCTGCTGAGGCTCTGTGAAGCAATATTTACCCCTCCCCTCCCCCCCCCTCCCACCAGGGATGCTGCTCGATCAACTGTGTGCTTCCTGCATTTTCTGTTTCTGTTTTCTATTTCTAACACTTGTAGTTTATTTGCTCCAACCTGATCAATAATCTGCCTTGAACCCTGAGCTTTAATTTTCACCGACAGTTACTATCATATCCAAACCTCGCACTGTACACCATTAAGCTCATGCCCTGTAACATGCTGTATTCATTCTACTTGTCTGGTCTGTCATGCAAATGTGGTATATGTACAGGAATCAGGTACAAGGTTACAATGGAACAAGTTTAATGATTTGCTTTAATAACTGCAAGACACAGGAGTGAGTGAAGGGCCTGTCCCACTTGGGCGTCAATTGCACGTAATTTACACGACATAATTTAGGTGTCACGACGCGCGCATCATGACGCGCACGTGATGCGCGCATAGCGTGTGTTACGCACAATGGTGCATGGTGACGTAGGCAGTGTCGCGCGTGGCGCCCCAGGATTTTGGGATTCACTAAATCTTCGCGCGCCACCTGCGTGACCCGCGAATGACGCCCAAGTGGGACGGGCCCTAGATGTTCCCAATTGTTCTGACAACTTCTGCTGGAATGTTCAATTAAATTTGATTGAGATTATAAGGGGATCTGGAAGATAAAGGATTTATTTGGTAGGCGGCAGAACACGAAGGGTGGAGGGGGGGAGCAGATCGCTCTTTCTCTTTGTGGGTCCCTATGATCTACCTTTATGTCCTCACTGAAAAGTTAGCTTACCAGTGTTGAAGGTTTCTGTAGCTATTTGGAGAGCAAGTTCTGAGTTTTGCCCACACCCGATGACAAAAGATTGAAAAAAAAAAAGTGCTGGACCTGTAGAAGAGAGAGTGAGATCTCTTTTGTCTCCTTGCAAAGATTTCCTCTCAACCATAAAGAGCCAAATGGATTAACTGGAATTTGATTTTTCCATCTATGGGAATTGTAACATCCATCATCTGTTGGGGCGTCTAAAAAGTAACAATGACAACGCTTCAAAAGTAATTGAAAATAAAGTTGGGAATGTTCTGAAAATTTGGCAAGATGTTACATAGATGCTCAATCTTTCAAAGACATGTAGCATTGCAAGTATATGCATACAGTAGTTGCCACTGGCTCACTCTCTCACCCCACCCACTTAAGGGATGAAAAAAAAACACATGGTGCTGGAGTAACTCAGCAGGTTAGGCAGCATCTCTGGTGGACATAGACAGGCGACCTTTCGGGTGGGGTCTGACCTTCAAGCCAGAAATCTCACCTATCCATGACCTCCAGAGATGCTGGCTGACCTGCTGAGTTACTCCGGCACTTTGTGTTTCGCTTTCGTAAACGGGCATCTGCAGTTCCTTGAATCTACATTTAAGTAATGAGATGGTTTGAAAAATTGCAGGCAGTTCAACTTTGGCTGAGTTACTCAAGTTGAAACTGGATCCAAAGGTCAATGCAAGAGGTAGCTTTATCAGAAATACAGAATATGAAGGCTGTGAAAATGCTCAATTGCATTTTAATTGGGTGATGCCATGCAATTGCCAGAGACATTAATGATAAACCTAGTTAACTGATGGGCCGCCTTATTGAACTGCCCCAATTTGTAAACTTATATGGTTCCATGGTTTCTGATGGTGATGTAATAGGAGCACAATTGCTTTTTAAGTTGGGCTGATCGTAAATTTACAGCAACTCCAGTGGTTGATTGGTACAAGTTCAAGAAGTGTTCATTAAAATTGATTACTAGCAAGTGCTGAGCAATTGATATCAATTTATGAATACATTGTTTTCTGCACACTTCCCGTTTCTTGCAGACACTGCAGTTTGTTATCACAATTTGGATGTCAATGTGGTTAACATTGTTGCTAAATTTGCAGATGTCACAAATTGATTGTGTCACAGGATATCTCTGGAATCTCTGGATATCTCTGGAATTCTCTGCCACAGAAGGTAGTTGAGGCCAGTTCATTGGCTATATTTAAGAGGGAGTTAGATGTGGCCCTTGTGGCTAAAGGGATCAGGGGGTATGGAGAGAAGGCAGGTACAGGATACTGAGTTGGATGATCAGCCATGATCATATTGAATGGCGGTGCAGGCTCGAAGGGCCGAATGGCCTACTCCTGCACCTAATTTCTATGTTTCTATGTTTCTATCTAAGTTTACTACAGGATCTAGATCATTTGGGAATGTGGGCCAAGAAATGGCAAATGGAATTTAACTGACAAGTGTGAGGTGTTGCACTTTGGCATGTCAACATGCACGGTAAATAGTCGAGCTCTGGATAGTGTTACAGAACAGTGAGATCTGGGAGTACAGGTACGTGGTTCCTGAAAGTGGCAAGTCAGGTTGAAAGTGCGACGTTAGAAGATGTTTGACACTCTGGCCTTCATTGGGAAGAGTATTGAGTACAAAAGTTGGAACAGTTGTACAAGTCATTAGTGAGACCACACTTGGAGTACTGTGTACAGCTCTGGTCGCTCGTCTACAGGGAGGATGTTTCAAGTTGATTGCAGAAATTAGGGTGCAGAAGAGATTCACCGGGACATTACCTAGGCTTGCGGGATTGAGTTATAGGGAGAGGTTGGCTAGGCCGGGACTTTTTTCTTTGGAGGGTAGGCTGCTGCGGATTGGCCTTATTAAAGTGTGCAAGATCATGGATGAAGTGAACGCGTACTGTCATTTTCTGAGGGTGGACTATTCTAAAACGAGAGGGCATAGGCTTAAGATAGAGATTTAAGAGGGTTCCTTAGGGGCAATTTATTCACTCACAGTGAGTAGTTCATATCTGGAATGGGCTGCCAGGGGAAGGTATAGAAGCAGATACAATGATTAATTTTAGAAGACACGGACAGATATCTGGAAAGGAAGGGTTCAGAGGCCTATGGGACTGGACCAGCATGCCAATTTGTTCAGCATTGACAAAGTGGGCATAAAGTGTCTCTATGTCCTGACCTTTGACCTAGGGTGCTGGGTTGCTTTTTCTGGGGTCAGATATGTTGAAGCTCCTACCCTTGTTTCTAATTAATTAATTAATTGATCAGATAACCAATTATTTCTATAATGGGTTTAAGCCGGCAAAATAAAGATATTTACACTTTCTGTGCTCGTGGGGCAAAGCCTCTGGGATTCTGACCTGTGAACCAATGGTCTCCTAGACCCCAATATCCACCAGCCTTGACCTACGAGACTCGTGACTTGTAGCACCATGAACGACGGGGAGCTGACTACTGGGGGTCATGACTCCTGGCATTGTGACCTATGGAGTCGTGACCTACCATCAAGTGAATTCCGGATTTTGATTTCTGGAGTTCATGTTTAGGGTGACGCAGAGGTAGAGTTGCTGATTTACAGCGCCAGAGACCTGGGTTTGATCCTGACCATGTGTGCTGTCTGTACAGAGTTTGTTCGTTCTCACTGTGACCGCATGGAAGATGCACAGGCTTGTAATAATAATAATAATTATAAATACTTTATTGATCCCCTCAGGGAAATTCAGATGTCCAGAAGCCCCCAACCAACAAACCCACAGATTCAAAACGAACGCAGACAGAAAATACATAGAATACAATGTGGACACTACCTGAGAGCCATAAATACTTAAAAAGACCAATAATTAACAATTAAAAATTAAAAATTGCAAAATGCATCCCCCTACAGCCTAGCGGTCTGAATTATAAAATCTAATGGCTGCATGGGTGAAGGATCTCCTGAACCGCTCTGTTCTACAGGGCAGGGAGAGGAGCCGGTTGTTGTTCCGAGTGCTCTTTTGACTCTCCAGAATTACATGGAGGGGATGCCCGGGGTTTTTCAGGATGACCTGCACCTTGTGCCTCATACGCCTCTCAAGCACATCCATCCCAGAGTCTACTCTCCCCTCCAGCACTGAGCTAGCTCGTTTAACCAGTTTGAGGTTTGTAGGTTAATTGGCTTCTGTAAATTGTACCTAGTGTGTAGGATAGAATTAGTGCACAGGTGATCACTGGTTGGCGAGGATTCGGTGGGCCAAAGGGCCTGTTTCCACTCTATTTCTCTAAAGAAAACTAAGTTTAGTTTGATTTTTTTAAACAATGTGCAATCAGAGAGCGGGAACAACTTGAGTTGCAGATAGTAAATAAGTGCGGAGAAAATGGAGTTGACAACAAGAGGTACCCTTCACCACATTGGAGCATGTCTTTTTCTCCACTCCATCATCTGCTTCTCCAGTCACAATAATATGTTAAAAATGGCCTCCTTGCATGCAGTGTTCTCACACTGTGCTGCATACTGGGTAATCAGTTCCAAGAGCATTATATATCCACTGAAGCCTGTTTGAGTGAGACAGCGGGAGAGGGGCGACTGTTGTATGAGACAACCTGGTGATGGGTGCTTGGAGGAAATAGCTCGTTGACAAGCATGTCCAGAATTCAGTCTGCCTCCTCTGCATGCTCACACTGTGAAGCAGGGACAGATGGGGGGAGGCAAGGATGGAAAACTTCCCTGCTTGTCATGGCTTTAAAAGCTTCCAGTGTGCTGGTAATGATGATCCCTCTGGAGTTGGCATGAAATGTTTTGCCTCTGGGAGTGCAGGTGATGGACAGGTAGTCTTCCTGCAAAGTGCTGAAACTCGTTGCTTCCAAGCATGTTCGAGGGGCTGATGGCAAATGGGTTACGCTCCTAGAAGGTATTCTCTGAATAAATCATCAGAAAGATCGTCGGGGCTCTGTGGTTTGGACAGTTATTAATGGAGCTGCTATGTTGGAGGCATTACTGTCTTTGGATTGTTCGGCAAGGAATGGTTCTTCCCTCAGCGCCAGCAGTGATCAAAACCCTCTGGCTCAGCACCTCAGCTCATTAGCGTTTCCTTCAATAAATCATCACCGGTAAAACCCTGTCATTATGGCACCTTGTTGCAACCCTAGTTGTGTCTTTGTTATTCTGCGGATGGAAGCTTCCTTTCGCAAAAGCGTTTGGGAAGCTGAGGGATTTCATCTGGTGATTAGCTGCAACACATGATCTACAGGGAGAAGGAACGGGGCAATGGGATGGAGAATGCAAAAGACCATAAGTAGCATAGCAGTTTAATAATGAATATAGAGAAACAAGCCAAGCACTGGAGGATTGTGGTTTTTTTTTTAACTTGTTTTGAACTTTGGTTGAAGCGCGCTGGGAGACTATGAACAGTTTTATTCTCCAATAATTAAAAAAACTCAGAGCCAGCGAAGATGTTGGACTGTAGTGAGATCAGAAATGGGAGGTTGTAATTATCGAGAAATTCGATTTGATTATCGAGCTGAATCCGAGCTCCGCGAACGGGCCGGTTCAAACTCCGCGGCCCAGGGCGGTCGAAGCTGCCGCCCTCCAGTCCAGCGGACGAAGCTGGTGTTACGGGAACTCCAGAAAAACAAGTCACCAACCTGTGACCTGCGAGCTCCCGACGATATCCTCCACTGCACCCACGGCCGAAGCCTCCGAGGCTCCGAAGTCAGGTCGCCCCCACCGCAAAGCCGTCACAGCCCCGAAGTCGGGTCGCCGCCGCCACAGCCCCGAAGTCGGCCAGCCTCGCATTGGTAAGTCCTGGCTGGCTCTGCCTCCGGAGCCTTGAGGTCGGTCCCCGTTGGAGGCCACCAGCTCTGCGATTAGGCCTCAGCGCAGACAGAGACGGAGACGGGGGATACAACAAGAAAAGGTCGCATCCTCCCCGAAGGAAGAGACTAGAACAGGTTTCTCCCACCCCCCACACATACACAACTAAAATAAATTGAAAATAAACTGTAACGACGGGACAAGAAAAACAAAAAAAGAAAAAACAAACGGACTGCAGGCGAGCCGCAGCTGCTAGGGCAGCGCCGCCACTTCGATCTTTGATCTTCCATCATGTGGAGACCCCATGATTAGGGGACCATAAATATAAGGGCGGCACAGAGGTAGTGTTGCTGCCTTACACTGCCAGTGACCCGGGTTCGATCCTGACTAAGTGTGCTGTCTGTAGGGAGTTTGTACGTTCTCCCCATGACCTGCATGCATTTTCTCCAGGTGATCTGGTTTCCTCCCACACTTCAAAGACGTACAGGCTTGTAGGTTAATTGTTTTTTGTAAAATTGTAAATTGTCCCTGGTCTATAGGATAGTGTTAGTGTATGGGGTGATCGCAGGTCGACATGGACTCAGTGGGCCATGGTGCCTGTATCCGTGCTGTATCTCTAAACTAAACGTGTGAAAAATATACATCTTCTAGATGCGCTGGGACACATCCTCAGTGATGTGATCTGAGGTCATCGGGTGTTTCGGGTCTCACAACATCAGACACCCTCGCCCAGGCGACCCAGCCGGGGCTGATCAGGCCCCGACTTATGTCCCAGCAACAACCGCCCACGGATCAGCCATCTTAATAACTACTCTGCAGGGGTTGGGAGACTGGGCTCTGTGGGGTGAGTCATGGCCGGGCTCCTCCGGCGTCTCACCAGGTTCAAGGCCTGTGCGCTGCACCTCTTTCTCCTTCTCCGAGCATTTCATTCACGCCTGATGGATTTTTAGGCCACGGTGGTTCATTAGGCATTTCCATAGCTTTATTGGGTGTCTTTCTCACAAAGGACACAGACTGGGGTGCTAACCCAGCCTTTCCCGGGTGCCATCTTTCGGTGCCGTCAACTGTCAGTAGTCACCAAACTATTCTTGGTTGTCACCCAGTCTATTCCTAGATGCCATTGGCTGAGCCAGACTTCAGTGTGAAAAATATACATATTCTAGATGCGCTGGGAAGCATCCTCAGTGATGTGACTAAACTAAAAACTTGTAGGTCTGATGGAGAACTCAACAAAGATTTCTTCAGTCAAAGGAAATATAACAAGAATGTGGACCTGGCCACCTCAAGGAATGGTGAGGCAACTGGTGCTGTTGCCTTTAAACAGACAGTGAATAAACAAAAGGGAGAAAGGGATTGAAGGCTGTGATAATTAGTTGGGAATAGGAAACATGGAAAGGAACTCCTGAGGAGCATGAACAACTTCTGTGGACAGTTGGGCAAAATTGTCCCCTATGTTGCAGATTCAGTTTTAATAACTAGAGTTGAAAGACCTTCTTGGCTTGGCCTAGTGAGGTGAAGGTGGACAAAAAAGCTGGAGAAACTCAGCGGGTGAGGCAGCATCTATGGAGCGAAGGAATAGGCGACTTTTCGGGTCGAGACCCGTCTTCAGACTTCTTCAAACATTCCACTGAGGTGAGATCTGTTGAGATCAGTGAAATGTTGAGGTGAGAAGGAGCATAGGTAAGCTTAAGATAGACATAAAATTTTGGCGTAATTCTGCAGAACAGGCAGTCTCCGTGGTGAAAATTTGGGTGATGTTTAAGGTCAGGGTCCTTCTAACACCCGATCGCTAAATGTCTTTAGGTTCTTCCTCTTTGCTTAGCCAGTGGCATTGATTCACTCCTGGTCTGCTGAGCACTTGCATACACTGGCCATTGGCCATGTAGACTGATAACAAATGGCCTACAACATTTCTCTTGACGTCACTTGTAGAAAACTCTTCAATCATGACATTAATAGACAATAGATAATAGGTGCAGGAGTAGGCCATTTGGCCCTTCGAGCCAGCACCGCCCATTAATGTGATCATGGCTGATCATCCCCAATCAGTACCCCGTTCCTGCCTTCTCCCCATATCCCCTGGCTCCGCTATCTTTAAAAGCCCTATCTAGCTCTCTCTTGAAAGTATCCAGAGAACCTGCCTCCACCGCCCTCTGAGGCAGAGAATTCCACAGACTAACACCCGATCGCTAAATGCCTTTAGGTTCTTCCTGTTTGCCTGTTAGGTTCTTCCTGTTAAATGGCAGGGCAGGCTTGAGAGACCGAGTGACCTATTCCAGGTCCTAATTCATATGTTCGAATGTATGTCTTAATGTCAAATAAGACGTAAAATATGCAGAGAACTATGATGGTAATATGTTTTATGGCATGCTGACTTATTTTATTTATTTCTGTATAAGTAAATAAGTAACCCAGGCACAGGTTATTGATAGGGGACGATCAGCCATGATCACAATGAATGGCGGTGCTGGCTCGAAGGGCCGAATGGCCTCCTCCTGCACCTATTTTCTATGTTTCTATGTAAAACAAGTAAAATAAGTCGGCATGCCATAGAAACATAATACCATCATAGTTCATTGCATATTTTTCTTCAACAATTTTTTTTCAGTCAAGACTCTTGTGGCTACCCGTTAACAGCACGTTACTTCTACATGTAACCTTGTCCACCATCTTGTCCACCCTCTCCACGCACTGGTTCCTGGGAACGACCTCTGAATCCTCCGATGCCGCAAAACAGGGGTCAGAGGAAACCATGGAAGCACGCAGCAGGATGCTGCCATCCTTCTGGGAAGAGCAGGGAGAATAACTATTATTCTGTTGTTCACCAACTTGTCAATGTTCTGACACAGCAATCCATCGGCAGCCCCAGATTTCCAGCCTCTGCAGTAAGTCGCTGTCATTGACTTAGTGCTCCTCAGTGGTAGAAGGCTGACATATATACCTGCAGTGTGGACAGAAGGGTGGCACCGCGGTAGAGTTGCTGCCTTACAGAGCTTTCAGCGCCAGAGACCCGGGTTCAATCCTAACTACAGGTGCTGTCTGTATGGAGTTTGTACGTTCTCCCCGTTGCCGCGCGAGTTTTCTCCAAGATTTTTGGTTTCCTCCCACACTCCAAAGACGTACAGGTTTGTAGGTTAATTGGCTTGGTATAAATGTAAATTGTCCCTAGTGTGTGTAGGATAGTGTTAATGTGCAGTGATCGCTGGTTGGCATGGACTCGGTGAGCCGAAGGGCCTGTTTCCACGCTGAATCTCTAAACTAAACTAAATTAAAAGAAGGACCAGTAGCTTGCTGTGGTCACCAACGCTGCCCCTAGTTTATTATGTCCCTTGTTAAAGAGTCCACATTAAGATCCAAGTGTGACAGGTTAATAGTGTAACATAATCTAGTATATATATTACTAAAACTCTCATCGTGTTTGTTTGTGAGTCTGTGTGTCTGCGTGTTTGTGGGTCTGTCTGCAAGTCATGCCATGAATTATGCCAAAATGGTACATGATAGCGCTACCGTTTTTGGGCCTCCTTGCATTGTCCTGTGGTGTGTTGTATCAGGTTCCGTTCAGATATATTTGTATATTTTACAAGTTATTCACATTTAGAACTTTACAAAATCCAGTTTGAAAAAAATCAGTTCAAGTTGCAGTGGCAGTTAGCAGGTCTGACGCCACAATGGGATCTCATTTACATAAACTGCCCACTTAACTTTTCACTGTAAAAAAACAATTGCACTTTCTGGCCCTGCCTGTTACAATGTTGCAAATCACAGGACACTGAGTCCTGGCAGCAAGTGCAATTGGATTTTTTTAAGGTAAAAAGTTGTTTAAGTTTAAAAAGAGGGAGGGTGAAGAGGAGGGGGAGGGAGTGCGGGGGGGATAAGGGGAAACGAGCCGCCCCTGTGCAGTTAAGGGCTATGGGTGAATGGTGGAATATTGCATTGGAGGAATGGGTTGCGTTGGGGGAACGGGTGAGTGGTGGAATATTGTGTTGGGGACGGGTAGCGTTGGGAACCAGGCTTCCCGTGGGGGCTATGGGTGAGTGGTGGAATATTGCGTTGGGGGAACGGGTGAGTGGTGGAATATTGTGTTGGGGACGGGTAGCGTTGGGGACCAGGCTTCCCGTGGGGGCTATGGGTGAGTGGTGGAATATTGCGTTGGGGGAACGGGTTGCGTTGGGGGACCAGGCCTCCCGTGTGACAGGGACCCAACGGGTCCCACTTGGTCTAGTTATACATAAAGATTCCAATCGATACCACCATTGAGTTTTCACATGGGAAGGAGAACTGATATACTTGGCCTGCAGGGAACTTTGCTGAGTTTAGTTTATTGTCACGTGTACCGAGGTGCAGTGAAAAGCTTTTGTTGCGTTGAATATTCTATTGTAAAATAAAAGACAGATTGAAATTGAATGGTTGCTGTTTCTAAAAGCAGAAAGACAAATTATAAGCGGAAAGTCAAATTATAAACAAAAAAACTTACTGGTGGAAAAGGATACAAAATGCTGTGGTAACTCAGTGGGTCAGGCAGCATCGCTGAAGAACAAGGATAAGTGATGTTTCGTGTTGGAACATTTCTTCGGACTGACGCCTGACCTGTTGAGTTACTCCAGCACTTTATATCCTTCACTGTAAAATAGCATCTGCAGTTCCTTGCTTCCTTGCTTCCAAGTGCAGGTGGACTTCAGCGGTTGAGTTGCTGCCTTAGTGCCAGAGTACTGAGTTCGATCCTGACAACGTGCGCTGTCTGTACAATGTTTGTACATTCTCCCCGTGACCTGTGAGGGTTTTCTCCGGTTTCCTCCCACACTCCAAAGATGTACAGGTTTGTAGGTTAATTGGCTCCTGTAAATTGTAAATTGTCCCTATTGTGTGTGTAGTAGGATAGTGTACTGGTTGGTGATCATTGGTTAGCGAGGACTCGGTGGGCCGAAGGGCCTGTTTTCAGGCTGTATCTTTAAACTAAACTACTTTTTAAAAATCCATTTGTGGGAGCTTTCTAAGCACAAATTAGCTGCTACATTACCTTACAACACAATAAACAATAGACAACAGACAATAGGTGCAGGAGTAGGCCATTCGGCCCTTCGAACCAGCACCGCCATTCAATGTGATCATGGTTGATCATCCCCAATCAGTACCCCGTTCCTGCCTTCTCCCCATATCCCCTGACTCCGCTATCTTTAAGGGGCTGTCCCACTGTGGCGACCAAATCCGCGAGTTGAAGTGCCCTTCAAGCTCGAGGGCACTCGCCTGGAAAACCTCGAGCTGGATCGACCGTCACTGTTGAAACAACGAGCTGGATCGACCGACCGCACACACACAAACACACAAACACATCGCAAAGGCGAGGGCCAGGTAAAGCAGTGGAGCGCTGTCTGAAATTCAGACCTGCGATGAAGAAGAAGAAGAAAAGACGGCTGCACAGTGGAGGGGGGAGGGGGGAGTGGAGGAGAGAGGGGGAGGAGAAGGGAGTAGACACTTTTAAGAAGTATAATAACATTTAGCGGGCATTTTACCTACCGATTGGTTTTCCATGATCCTGAAAATTCCAATGAGCCAATCAAAATGCCCGGTCAGCAAAGGAGATTGCCTATGGCTGCCCTCGACTGCCTGTAACTAAATAGCGACTCCATTCCACTGCACTACGAGTTAAAAAGAACCATGCCGACCAAATTTTTACTCGCGGAATATTTATCAACATGCTGAAAATGTTTCTGCGACCTAGGTGAGGACACGAGTATTCGGGAACTTCCCTCGAGCATGAAGGAGAGTTCCAGTCACCTCATAGGACCTCCGAGGACCCCGTGTCAACCATGCTGCGAGTTTGAGTCAAGGGCCAACTCGTCTAAACTCGCAAATTAGGTTGCCGCAGTGGGACAGCCCCTTTAAGAGCCCTATATAGCTCTCTCTTGAAAGTATCCAGAGAACCGGCCTCCACCGCCCTCTGAGGCAGATCACAATATTCCAAATATATTTACTTGGCTATGAGGCACTTTAAAATGTCCTGCGGTTATGAGCTGCCTTATAGAAGTGAAGATTCCTTCTGTGCACATGCATTTGTTTATAATGCAGGGGGAATATTTGCAGCCAACACATTCACAGGATGCTTCCATCTCCACCCGATGATTTTGGGTGCTCTCCTTAATGATCTGGCATTTGCATAATTTATTCATGTAGAGACTGATGCCAAATCCTTCCCTTAGTCCTTCGGGGTCTTTTATTTAATTATCTGAAACTGAATGTTTCAGCACTATTTTCCATCTCTGGTGACCCATAGTTTTTTTTAATTCCAAAAATATACCTTAACAAAGATAGGCAAGTTGCATTATTATACAAACAAAAATTCACTGTTCATGAAACATTATGGATAATCTTAGTTACTGTACGCACAGAGTATGGCACACGAGGGAGTTCCCCTCATATCTAAACAGGGGCATGTTTATAATTGGATAGAGAATTTGTGATAGAAACTTTCTTGGCATACACTACGGGCTTATTGTTAACTTGGACACAAACCATCTGTGTGCAATGGATGTAGACACATAGAAACATAGAAAATAGGTGCAGGAGTAGGCCATTTGGCTCTTCGAGCCTGCACCGCCATTCAATGTGATCATGGCTGATCATCCAATTCAGTATCCTGTACCTGCCTTCTCTCCATACCCCCTGATCCCTTTAGCCACAAGGGCCACATCTAACTCCCTCTTAAATATAGCCAATGAACTGACCTCAACTACCTTCTGTGGCAGAGAATTCCAGAGATTCACCACTCTCTGTGTGAAAAATGTATTTCTCATCTCGGTCCTAAAAGACTTCTCCGTTATCCTTAAACTGTGACCCCGTGTTCTGGACTTCCCCAACATCGGGAACAATCTTCCTGTCCAACCCCTTAAGAATATTGTAAGTTTCTATAAGATCCCCCCTCAATCTTCTAAATTCTAGCGAGCACAAGCCCAGTCTATCCAGTCTTTCTTCATATGAAAGTCCTGCCATCCCAGGAATCAGTCTGGTGAACCTTCTCTGTACTCCCTTTATGGCAAGAATGTCTTTCCTCAGATTAGGAAACCAAAACTGTACACAATACTACAGGTGTGTTCTCACCAAGGCCCTGTACAACTGCAGTAGAACCTCCCTGCTCCTATACTCAAATCATTTTGCTATGAATGCTAACATACCATTCGATTTCTTCACTGCCTGCTGCAACTGCATGCCTACTTTCATTGACTGGTGTACCATGACACCCAGGTCTCGTTGCATCTCCCCTTTTCCTATTCGGCCACCATTTAGATAATAGTCTACTTTCCTGTTCTTGTCACCAAAGTGGATAACCTCACACTTATCCACATTATACTGCATCTGCCATGCATTTGTCCACTCACCCAACCTATCCAAGTCACCTTGCAGCCTCCAAGCATCCTCTTCACAGCTAACACTGCCCCCCAACTTCGTGTCATCCGCAAACTTGGAGATGTTGCATTAAATTCCCTCATCCAAATCATTAATATATATTGTAAATAGCTGGGGTCCCAGCACTGAGCCTTGCGGTACCCCACTAGTCACTGCCTGCCATTCTGAAAAGGACCCGTTTACTCCTACTCTTTGCTTCCTGTTTGCCATCCAGTTCTCTATCCACATCAATACTGAACCCCCAATGCCATGTGCTTTAAGTTTGTATACTAATCTCTTATGTGGGACCTTGTCGAAAGCCTTCTGAAAGTCCAGATATAACACATCCACTGGTTCACCCTTATCCACTCTACTAGTTACTGAGCTTGGCCGCTCGCCCGCTCGGCACCATGGAGGCGCCCGCAGACGCAGCTCCAGCCGGCGGAGCGTCAGTGATGCTCAATCCACTCCTTCAGCTTTATATTCTCCTCGCTGGGCGATGCAGGCGCTGGGCGAGTAGGGCTCCGCCCGTGACTGGCAGCAGACCCGGCCAATCAGTGCGGTGATGGTACAGGAAGGGGCGTCACTATCCCAGCGACTGACAGGAGAGGAGACCAATCGGCGTGGCGGCGACTGACAGGTGGGGAGACCAATCTGTGCAGGCGCGGTTTTTAAGATTTTTAAACCTTAATAACTTTTCAAATATAACATCGAATAGAACAAAACTTGTTGTGAATGCTGAGTAAACATAGAAACATAGAAACATAGAAATTAGGTGCAGGAGTAGGCCATTCGGCCCTTCGAGCCTGCACCGCCATTCAATATGATCATGGCTGATCATCCAACTCAGTATCCCGTACCTGCCTTCTCTCCATACCCCCTGATCCCCTTAG
The DNA here is from genome assembly GCF_010909765.2 of Amblyraja radiata. NCBI lineage: Eukaryota > Metazoa > Chordata > Chondrichthyes > Rajiformes > Rajidae > Amblyraja > Amblyraja radiata. Next base: position 90,319,541 of record NC_045960.1, read on the forward strand.
CCACAAGGGCCACATCTAACTCCCTCTTAAATATAGCCAATGAACTGGCCTCGACTACCCTCTGTGGCAGGGAGTTCCAGAGATTCACCACTCTCTGTGTGAAAAAAGTTCTTCTCATCTTGGTTTTAAAGGATTTCCCCCTTATCCTTAAGCTGTGACTCCTTGTCCTGGACTTCCCCAACATCGGGAGCAATCTTCCTGCATCTAGCCTGTCCAACCCCTTAAGAATTTTGTAAGTTTCTATAAGATCCCCTCTCAATCTCCTAAATTCTAGAGAGTATAAACCAAGTCTATCCAGTCTTTCTTCATAAGACAGTCCTGACATCCCAGGAATCAGTCTGGTGAACCTTCTCTGCACTCGCCTCTATGGCAATAATGTCCTTCCTCAGATTTGGAGACCAAAACTGTACGCAATACTCCAGGTGTGGTCTCACCAAGACCCTGTACAACTGCAGTAGAACCTCCCTGCTCCTATACTCAAATCCTTTTGCTATGAAAGCTAACATACCATTCGCTTTCTTCACTGCCTGCTGCACCTGCATGCCCACTTTCAATGACTGGTGTACCATGACACCCAGGTCTCGCTGCATCTCCCCTTTTCCTAGTCGGCCACCATTTAGATAATAGTCTGCTTTCCTGTTTTTGCCACCAAAATGGATAACCTCACATTTATCCACATTATACTGCATCTGCCAAACATTTGCCCACTCACCCAGCCTATCCAAGTCACCTTGCAGTCTCCTAGCATCCTCCTCACAGCTAACACTGCCCCCCCAGCTTAGTGTCATCCGCAAACTTGGAGATATTGCCTTCAATTACCTCATCCAGATCATTAATATATATTGTAAATAGCTGGGGTCCCAGCACTGAGCCTTGCGGTACCCCACTAGTCACTGCCTGCCATTGTGAAAAGGACCCGTTTACTCCTACTCTTTGCTTCCTGTTTGCCAGCCAGTTCTCTATCCACATCAATACTGAACCCCGAATGCCGTGTGCTTTAAGTTTGTAAACTAATCTCTTATGTGGGACCTTGTCGAAAGCCTACTGGAAGTCCAGATACACCACATCCACTGGTTCTCCCCTATCCACGCTACTAGTTACATCCTCGAAGAATTCTATAAGATTCGTCAGACATGATTTACCTTTTGTAAATCCATGCTGACTTTGTCCAATGATTTCACCACTTTCCAAATGTGCTGCTATCCCATCTTTAATAACTGACTCTAGCAGTTTCCCCACTACCGATGTTAGACTAACTGGTCTGTAATTCCCCATTTTCTCTCTCCCTCCCTTCTTAAAAAGCGGGGTTACGTTTGCTACCCGCCAATCCTCAGGAACTACTCCAGAATCTAAAGAGTTTTGAAAGATTATTACTAATGCATCCACTATTTCTGGAGCTACTTCCTTAAGTACTCTGGGATGCAGCCTATCTGGCCCTGGGGATTTATCGGCCTTTAATCCATTTAATTTACCCAACACCACTTCCCGGCTAACCTGGATTTCACTCAATTCCTCCAACTCCTTTGACCCGCGGTCCCCTGCTATTTCCGGCAGATTATTTATGTCTTCCTTAGTGAAGACGGAACCAAAGTAGTTATTCAATTGGTCCGCCATATCCTTGTTCCCCATGATCAACTCACCCGTTTCTGACTGCAAGGGACCTACATTTGTTTTAACTAATCTCTTTCTTTTCACATATCTATAAAAACTTTTGCAGTCAGTTTTTATGTTCCCTGACAGTTTTCCTTCATAATCTATTTTTCCTTTCCTAATTAAGCCCTTTGTCCTCCTCTGCTGGTCTCTGAATTTCTCCCAGTCCTCCGGTATGCTGCTTTTTCTGGCTAATTTGTACGCATCATCCTTCGCTTTGATACTATCCCTGATTTCCCTTGTTATCCACGGATGCACTACCTTCCCTGATTTATTCTTTTGCCAAACTGGGATGAACAATTTTTGTAGTTCATCCATGCAGTCTTTAAATGTCTTCCATTGCATATCCACCGTCAACCCTTTTAGAATTAATTGCCAGTCAATCTTGGCCAATTCACGTCTCATACCCTCAAAGTTACCTTAAGTTCAGAACCATTGTTTCTGAATTAACAATGTCACTCTCCATCCTAATGAAGAACTCAACCATATTATGGTCACTCTTGCCCAAGGGGGCACGTACAACAAGACTGCTAACTAACCCTTCCTCATTACTCAATATCCAGTCTAAAATAGCCTGCTCTCTCGTTGGTTCCTCTACATGTTGATTTAGATAACTATCCCGCATACATTCCAAAAAATCCTGTTCCTCAGCTCCCCTGCCAATTTGATTCACCCAATCTATATGTAGATTGAAGTCACCCATTATAACGGTTTTGCCTTTGTCGCACGCATTTCTAATTTCCTGTTTGAAAGCACAAACTACGGCACATGCAGGAAAGTTGGCGAAAAGGGAGCTGAGGTGTAATCATTTCACGCAGTCAATACGTGGAATAGGTTGCTAGAGGAAGTGGTAGAGGTTGATACAATTACAGCTTTTATAAGATATTTGAACAGGTTCATGGATAGGAGTGGTTTACAGAGATATGTGCCAAACAGAGACAAATGAGTGGCTCAGCTAAGCAAGTTAGTCGGCAAACAGCACAGGAACAGGACCACAATGTCTGTGCTGAACACAATGCCAAGTTAAACTAATCCCCTCCACCTGCACATGATCCATAACCCTCCATGCTCTGCATATCCATCTGCCCTTAAAGTCTCTCAAATGCCATTATTGTATCTGCCTCCATCACCACCCTGGCAGCACATTCCAGGCACCCATCACTCTCTGTGTAAAGAACATGTCTGGCACATCTTCTATAATCTTTTCCTCTCGCACCTGATTCTGTGCCGTGTCGCACTATCACTCTATAACTCTATTAGGAACCAGGGACTTGGTTAATGGTCTCACACATCTCCTTCAAACTTTTCCCCTCTCACCTGATTCTGTGCTGTATAACCATATCGCTCTATAGCTCCATTAGAGATCAGGGACTTGGTTAATAATTAATGATGGGACGACAGATGGCACAATGGGCTAAGTGTTCGGCTGGCAACCGGAAGGTAGCCAGTTCGAATCCCGCTTGGAGTGCATACTGGCGTTGTGTCCTTGGGCAAGACACTTCACCCACCTTTGCCTGTGTGTGAATGTGTGTGAATGTGTGTGAGTGATTGGTGGTGGTCGGAGGGGCCGTAGGCGCAGATTGGCAGCCACGCTTCCGTCAGTCTGCCCCAGGGCAGCTGTGGCTACAGAAGTAGCTTACCACCACCGAGTGTGACTGAGGAGTGAATGAATAATGCGATGTAAAGTGCCTTGAGTATTAGAAAGGCGCTATATAAATCCCATCCATTATTATTATTATTACAGTCTTAGGGTTTAGGTTTAGGATGTGAGGGTTGGAATTGAGATTAGTATACTGAATAGAATTATTGTTGGGATTTGGATGTTTGCTAGGTTTATAATCACGAGTTGTGTTTGGCATACTGTACACAGAGCTCCCATTGGGGTAAGGTTAGATGTAAAGTGGTGATTAATGTTATGATTAAATAAGGGAGTGTTTCATGTTGCAGTTAGATTACGTTGAGTACGATTATGACAATCTTGTACTTTGTTATGGGATGTGTGTTATATCTAGGATTGGCAATTTATGAGTAGGTATATTGTGAGGACCGCAAATCCTATTCAGCATTATTGTAAGGATTGTGAGCCTGATTAGGATTAGGGTTGAGTTGAGTGTTAGAAACTGTGCGTTCATCATTTTTATGGACTACATTATTTCGCAGGAAAATTTCACTATGTTGGAAATCTGCCAGACTCAAAAATATTTATTTCTTCAAGTGGGCCTGTGCTTAATAAAACACAGCATAAACAATTAATTTGTTTCCTCTAACAAGCTGACAGCAGTAAAGAACTAGCTTGTTCCGGGAAAATTTTAATTTTGACATATTCGCCGTTGGCAGTGCTTGGAGATAAGGATATCTTCGATCTACTCTTTCACTTAGTTTGGAGTAATTGGATTCCTTGGTCATTTTCAATCCTGCTCATTAATTTCCTGCATGTGCCGTAGTTTGTGCTTACTTCTCTTGCTGGTTATTACCAAGGCAAAAGCCGGAGCAAATGCCAGCCCGAGTGCCAACATCATTGCCAGAGCTACAATCAAACTCACTGGCACTGTCAGTTTCACCCAACAAGCTGATGAAGGTGGTTCACCTTCAGACTTCAGAGATACAGAGCGGAAACAGGCCCTTCAGCCCACCGAGTCCTCGCTGACCAATGATCACCCCATACACTCGCACTATCCTACACACTAGAGACAATTTACAATTTTTACCAAAGCCAATCAACCTCAAACCTGTACGTTTTTGTGGTGTGGGAGGAAACCAGAAAACAAGGAGAAAACCCACGCGGTCACGGGGAGAATGCACAAATTCCGTACTGACAGCACCCATGGTTGGGATCGAACCCGGGTCTCTGTGTCGCCCCAAACTAACCTGTTAATGGCCTGAAGTAGGGAAGATTGAGAGACTGGCAAGCTTTGTGTGTAGGGTCTACAGTGTGCTTTAGTGCTGTAACTACACACTGAATCCAGCTCTGCTGCATTTTCCATCGCACCTGAGCTGAGCCTGCTGAGGTTTTGTGTAGGCTACTGATGTCCCCATTCACAATCCCAAACACAGGTCTTGCATCTAATTTAGCCCCAATCACTACAGTAGTTTGAGATACAAACTGCCCCCTCACTTGGTGAGCTCCTGGTTCTTTTCCTCCTGAATCGAGCAAGGAAGCAGAAAGTAAGCAGAGAGATACATCAGAGGTAAGCAGAGAGAGGGTGCAGGGAGAGGGGACAGAGAGGGTAGAGATTGACAGGACGCACAGAGTAAGGAGAGTCAGGGGGAACGGGGGGGGGGGGTGGAAATAGAGGACACATCAAGGGGGAAATAGAGGAGATCATGCTCAGAGAGGGGGGAGAAAGGTGGAGTAATGCAGTTGGGGGGAGGAAAGAAGAAGGAGAGAGAGAGAGAGAGAGGGAGAGGGAGAGTGTTGGAAGGTGAGACAAGGGAGAACAGGTAGACAAATGGAAAATAGTAAGACTAATGGAGGATGAAGAGGGTAGAGAAAATGAGATTGAGAATGAGACAATAGAGAAGGAGCAGAGCTTGGTGCTGGTGAGATTTCCACTGCTGCTCTGTGGACTGAGTCATTCTCTACAGACTGAGGATTCCAGGGCTGCCAACTCTCACGCTTTGAGCGTGAGAGTCACGCCCTCAAGCAAACTCTCACGCCCTCACGCTCATCAGAAATTTCTCACGCTCAGTGGTGAGAAATTTTGTGATCAACGAAAATGTCAAAACTCGGATAAACTGCATGGTCCGCGGGTGTTGGAGAGCAGGGGTTGCGGGAGGGATGGGAGCAGAACCAGCGACCGGTGCAGATGCGGGGAGCCGGGACGGCAGAGTGTTTGCCGGGGCCGGCGTGTCGCTCGCTGCAGCTCTGGCCATGGAGCACTCCGGACAGTGCAAGAGTCCCCGGGCTGCGGAGCCGTCGGAAGCGTTGCGCCGCTGCCGCTGCCGCGAGAGTCTCTGTGCCGAAGGGACAGACTCTCAAAGGGAGGTGGAGAGAGAGAGAGAGAGGGGAAGGAGACAGGGAGACAGTGGGGAGAGAGAGAGGGGGGTGAGAGGAGAGAGAGGGGAGAGACGGGGGGGTGTGAATGGAGAGAGGGGAGAGGGGGGGGGAGAGAGGGAAGAGAGAGGTAGGGGAGAGAGAGGGGGAGAGTGAGGTGGGAGGGGGGGGAAGTGAGAGAGGGGTGAGTGGGAAGAAAGAGGGAAGAGAGAGGGGGTGGAGAGGGAGGAGAGGGTAGGAGAGAATGGGAGAGAGAAGGGAAAGAGAGAGCGGTGGTAAAAGAGAGAGAGGGGAGAGGGTGAAAGAGAGAAACGGGGGAAAGAGAGAGATAGGGGGCAAAGAAAAAGAGATAGAGACAGAGGAGAAAGAGAGGGGAGAGAGGGCAAGGGGAAGAGTGAGAAATGGGGAAAAGAGGCAGAGAGAGGGGGGAAGAGAGAGAGGTCAGAGGAGAGACAGAGAGGGGAAAGAGAGAGGGGAGAGTGTGTGGAGAGGGAGAGAGAGGGGGAGATAGGGAGGGAGAAACTGGTTGGGGGAAGCGAGGGGGAGAGAGAGGAGAGAGAGGGGGAGAGAGAGTTATGGGAAAGAGAGGGGAGAGAGAGGGAGAAGGGGGAGAGAGAGAGGGGGAGAGATTAGTTATGGGAAGAGAGGGGAGAGAGAGTTAGGGGAAAGAGAGGGGAGAGAGAGGGAGAAGGGGGAGAGAGAGAGGAGAGAGGGGACAAGAGAGAGTGGGAAGAGTAAGGTGGGAGGAAGAGAGGGGGAAAGAGAGGGGGGAAGAGAGGAGGAAAAGAGAGGGGGGAAGAGAGAGGGGGGGAGAGAGAAGAGAGGGAAGGGGAGAGAGAAGAGAGGGAAGGGGAGAGAGTGAGAGGGGGAGACAGGGGAGAGAGAGGGGGTGAGAGGAGAGACAGAGGGAGAGAGGAGAGAGAGAGGGGGGAAAGAGAGGGGGAGGGGAGAGATAGAGGGAGAGAGAGAGAGGGGGTAGTTGAGAGGAGAGAGAGCGGGAGTCTCTGTGTCGAATTTGCCCAGGTGACCGGCATGGATCAGGCTGCGGCTCGATGCATCCTGGAGGACAACCAGTGGCTGCTGGAAGTAAGTACCAAGCACTGGGTTGAAACGGTAGAAGATAGTGGACTTCAAATGGGGGTGGTTGGAGAAAGCATCCTGCTTGCCTGCTTGATTTTCACTTACTGTAACTGCAGGAAAAATGTTCCCGATGTTGGGGGCGTTCAGAACCATGGGTCACAGTTTAAGAATAAAGGGGGGGGGAGTTAGGACTGAGATGAGGACAAACTTTCTTCACGTAGAGAGTTGTGAATCTGTGGAATTCTCTGCCACAGAAGGCAGTGCAGGCCAATTCACTGGATGTTTTCAAGAGAGAGTTATATTTATTTCTTGGGGCTAACGACATCAAGGGATATGGGGAAAAAACAGGAAAGAGGTACTGATTTTAGATGAATAGCCATGATCATATTGAATGGCAGTGCTGGCTCGAAGGGCGATGGCCTATTCCTGCACCTATTTTGTATGTTTCTATGCTTGAGTATATGGCAATAAAACTCAATCACTTGATTTTGAAGCATTCATGCATGGTGGAGGTATAATGTAGTCATAGAGTGATACAGTGTGAAAACAGGCCCTTCGGCGCAACTTGCCCACACCCGCCAACATGTCCCAGCTACGCTACCTCCAAACCTGTCCTATCCATGTATCAGTCTAACTTTTTCTTAAATGTTGGGATGGTCCCTGCCTCAACTACCTCCTCTGGCAGCTTGTTCCATACACCCATCACCCTTTGTGTGAATAAATTTACCCCTTAAAAAGTTACCTCTTAAAAATACTTCATCCAAAAAACATTGAAATCATACTTCTACAGTGCACTAAAACATGATTTTAATACATCAAATTTCAAAAGGTTCCTACCCTTCTTCCACACCCTCTCCCCACTCGGTTGCTCCACTCCCTCATCGGGTACCCCCAAAGCCAGTGATCAGTGATCGCACAGCCTGCCCCCTTTCAAAAACGCTCCAATCCAATTTAAAGCCTATATATTGCATTCAAGTGTAAGTTATAAGACTCGCTACTGTATGCACCATATTGCACAATTTCAAGCTGAAAAATACAAATGTTCCGTACCAATGGGAGGGGGCACCCTCCTCCCACCCACCCTCCAGTGGCGCAACGGTGGAGCTGCTGCCTTACAGCGCCAGAGACCCAGGTTCGATCCTGACTGTACGGGTGCAGTCTGTATGGAGTTTTACGTTCTCCCTGTGACTGTGTGGGTTTTTTCCCAAATCCCAAAGACATACAGGTTTGCAGGATAATTGGCTTCTGCAAATTGTCCCTGGTGTGTAGGATAGAACTGGTATACGGGTGGTCGCTGGTCGGTATGGACACGGTGGGCCGATTGGCCTGGGTGAGGATGCACCATGAGTGAGTGAGATGTTGCCTGCACCGTGTGATGGGGTGGGGGAGACAGACCCAATTACAAAGTGCATTGGACAAACACCTCAGGCGGAGGAGAAGGTGAGGCCTCCGGGAAGGAGCATGGGATTTGAATGAAATGCACAACACAGCCATGCTCTGACTCAGCTCCTTCAAGCTAGTCCAGACTTCAGGAAACTTTCAGTTCGGAAGAGGAAGCCAAGTGCTGACCTTAAAATGTATTTTCATTTTAATGAATCACGGGTTTTCCATGCACATCCTGCAGACGTGATACTGGAGTTTAATGTTACACCACCTCCCCCAACCCATTCCCCCCCCCCCCCCCCTCCCCCCTACATGCCGAAAGGCAAAAAAACAGCAGTCTGAAGAAGGGTCTCAACCCAAAACATCACCCATTCCTTCTCTCCAGAGTTGCTGCCTGTCCCGCTGAGTTACTCCAGCATTTTGTGTCTATCTTTGGTGTAAACCAGCATCTGCAGTTCCTTCCTACATATTCCGCATTTATTTTTGACTGGTTAAAAATAACTGACGTTGTGTTTCTCTGTGTTATTCTCAGTTGGGATAACGAGTCACCAGGGAGTGACGCTGATCCATGGGACCCCACCATCAAAATATTCAAAATTCCCACTTTGTTAATGGCCTCTCGGACAGGCCATTAACAAATGGTCGGCGCAGCAAGCCACGTCTGTTTAATGACTTCCGTATTGCAGGCCCCCGATCCCTCATCTTTACTACGGATGTTCGGTCACTCTACACCTCCATCCCCCACCAGGAAAGCTTTAAAACCCTCGGTTTCTTCCTCGAAGGTAGAACCAGCCAATTGTCATCTATGGACACTCGCCTCCACGCACCTTTTCATACTTCCATTCCCTCTCTTCTGATTGTTAGTCCGAAGAAGAGTCTCGACCCGAAACATCACCTATTTCTTTTCTCTAGAGATACTGCTTGACCGGCTGAGTTACTCCAGCATTTTGTGTCTATCGTCAGTAAACCAGCATCTGCCTTTCGTTCCTACATCTTTATCTTTTTTACCAAATTTACGCCCTCTTTCGCCACCTACTTACTTTGTCATCCTTATCCCTCCTCCTTATTGGAATATGCCAGTTCTGAACATTGATAAGCTGTCCTTTAAATAACTCTTGTCAGATGCGGACTTACCCAATAACAACTGCTCCAAATTTACTCACCCTATATCCTGCCTATAATGTCTTAAGGGCCTGTCCCACTTACGTGTCCTTGGCATGCAAATTACGTGACCTCGTGGCCGCGTTGAGGCGTACGTGCATCGTATGGCCGCACGGGGCCAGTCCCACTTAGAAGCGCGGAGGGGTATGTAGTTGTGCGCGGCATCGCGCGGGGCTCCAAAATTTTTGTAGTGAACTAAATCTTCGCGCGCCAACGACCTGTCGCGGAACTGACGGCCAAAGTGGGACAGGCCCAAGACCCTGGCGTGACGGAACGTCTCGCCTTCACCAGCAGCAGAAGCAGGCAAACGATTGCCGAACTCGGCCTGGGGCTCACGGCCGTTGCAGTCCGGATCCGCCCCCACTTCTACTCCCAGAGCGGGGCCAAGAAAATTGAAGATAGACACAAAATACAGGAGTAACTCAGCAGGAACAGCAGCATCTCTGGAGAGAAGCAATGGGTGACGTTTCGGGTCAAGACCCTTCTTTCAGACTGAAGAAGAGTCTCGACACAAAACATCACCCATTGCTTCTCTCCCGAGATGCTGCCGGTCCCGCTGAGTTACTCTAGCTTTGTGTCCATCTTCAAATGACGCCACGCGCTCCAGACAGCTGTGCGTATGCATGTAATCGCGCCTGACCATCGCGGCTCAACATGACCACGAGGCCGCGTAATTTGCGTGCCAAGGACACTTAAGTGGGACAGGCCCTTTACTCCAATTTCCCTAATCTAATATCCCTATGGAGCTTATAGAGTATTCAAAAGATCCTTTCATCGGTCTTGCATGGGTGAGGTCCATGTCAGAGCGGAGTTGGGAACAAATTGGGTGGGGCTGGGTGACTGTGGTCGGGGCGGTGAGGGCTGGGGTTGAGGCATCTCAAGGCCAATGCTGAAGTCTAGTTCATCTCACGAGCGCTGGGCAATTGTGAGGGGTCAAGACTCGTGCAGAAACCTGGGCAGATGACAGGGTATCACTCTGCAAGCCTGGCATGTGCCCATACTGATACCTACATCTGGCACCGCTGGTGACTGCACTGAGCGTTGTAGACTGGAGATGGAACTCCGTGCATGAGCAAGAAGGAAGAGTCAAGAGGGTCAAGTCGACAGTGTTTTTATTGTCATATGCCCTGAAATCCTGACCATGGGTGCTGTCAGTGTGGAGTTTGCATGTTCTCCCAGTGGCTGCCTGAGTTTGCTCCGGGTGCTCCGGTTTCCTCCCACACTTCAAAGACGTGCAGGTTTGTCGGAGTGTGTGCAGGAGTGAACTAGTGTATGGGGAGTCACTGGTCGACGTGGACTCGATGGGAAGAAGGGTCTGTTTCCATCCTATATCTCTAAACTAAACTAAAGTATAATCTGCTTCTGGTTTTGAGACAAATGGACTTCAACTATTGATTGTAGAGGGCGGGGGGGGGTCGGGGTGATGTTGTGACAGGGGATCAGAAAGGGATGGTGAGGGAGTTGGAGAAAAGTTGTGGGGACAGAGTTGTAAGTAGATTAGAGGTAAAATGAGGGGAACGGAGAGAGGCTGTGAGCAGATTAAAAGGAAGGATGTGAATTGGTTAGAGATTATGACCTGGTCAATTATAAATGAGTTCCAAATTGTATCACGTCAATAGCTGTTCACAGAAGGCTGTTCTGCCCATTTAGAATCTCTGCACCTAAACCATCCCCCACCCCCTCGGTCGATATCGGCACCCATTTCATTGTGATTGGGAGAAAGGTTACACTGAACTTTCTATTTGGAGAAAGCTTAATTTAATATCAGAATAACCCTCGTAACATTTCTCTTGGCTTGTGTTTTGCAAGCCCGTGTTTATTTAATTGATCAGTGTTTCGGCTGACTCTTTCTGGAAGTTGCGGGATTCGATACTTCCTGCAGGTTCAAAATGTTGACAGGATCAGTTATTGGAAAGGTTAGAAAGAATGTAGCACTTGCCCCATCTCATCTCTAACATTTCATTAGCTCGGCACTCAATACCTTCTGCTTGGTTATCCAATTAGTGCCAGGCTGCCAGTATGTTTGGAATAGAGGAGAGCGGTCCATTGGGAACGAGAGTTGCTGACTGTGAGAGGAGTACGAAGGTAACTCTTCACCTTCTGTGGACGCCTGGTTTCTTGATTAGTGCAATTTGTAAAGAAGCACCATTGAAGTAATCCATACAGTGCTGTGCATGGCCTGTGATGCTCTATTCTCACAGACACTACTTTGCTAACACCGTATCCAACAATAACCATGACACTTTCGATTTACAGAATGAATGAATTGTGCTTCAGTTTTCTTGCTCAATCAATTTCCTTGTTCCCGTTGATTTTTTTGTTTTCTGTGAAGTGTTTTGAAGAGGATTGTTACTCTGCCTTTATTAACCTGGATTTTCACTGGAGTCTTTAATTTCTGCGAAAGAACCTTGAGTTGTTAAAAGATTCCTGAACTTGATTCTTGAACAGATGGCTTGGGAGGGGTGTGCCTCAGATGGGTTTTCTGGTCCACTGAGGCTAACTGCAGATGAACAACAATAACCCAGGCATACTGCTTCATTGTAATTCAGTGAGATATGAACACCTCATCTTCAATCATGCTTGTGATGAGGACAAATTGATGCAGTTGCACAAAATATGGAGCTATAAAGGAGAATTGAACATCAAGGCAAACACCACAGGACCAATGGCTGGACTGTTTACAGACAGTTCATGCACATTTCAGAGCTACTTCACAAAACCAAGGGAGCAATGGGGTAAATAGACGGAATGAAAGAAGCAAATACAGAATGGCTTGTATTTATAAAGCAATTTTTGTAAGTTCAGGATGTTTTACAGCTAACGAACTACCTTCCTGCTAATAATAATAATAATAATAATAATAATAATAATAATATCTTTTAATGTCATTGCACATGAGTGCAATGAGATTTGGTATGCAGTTTCCATCCGATGTCATAACTTAAGTAACTAATAAAATTTAGATTTAGATACCCCGAGAACATGGTTTGTAAAAGAACATTACAACAGTAAAATAGTCAAAACAGTTCAAACAGACTAAAGTGCAGATGTGTCTGTGCGACGTGACCATCCGAGGGAGACAGTCCAGGGGGGGTGTGGGCCACTCAGCAGGGCCGGTTCAGAGCCACTATAGCTCTGGGGATGAAGCTGTTCCTGAGTCTGGAGGTGCAGGCGTAGAAGGCCTTGTAACGTCTGTCGGAAGGAAGTAGTTCGAACAGTCCATTACAAGGGTGTGAGGAGTCTTTATGGATGCTGACGGCCTCCCTGAGGCATCGTGTGTGGTAGATGCCCTCATAGGCTGGTAGCTGTGTCCCAATGTGGTAATGCTGTAATGTGGTCCAGACTGTTATCTGTCATAGGCCGAGATAACCAAAATGAATCGGAATAAGAGTGAGAAACAGGGTCGGAGATACACAGAGGAGGAGTAAGAGAGGAAAGAGAGAGTGAGTCATAGTCATACAACATGAAGACACTACTCATCCTTGCCAACCAGTTTTTATAACTGACCAAGTCCAATTTGTTTGTGTTAGGCTCATATCGCTCTAAGCCTTCCCTATCCATGCACCTGTCGAACTATCTTTCAAACATCATCTTTGAACCAGCCTCTTCAGCTTCCTCTGGTGTTTCAATCCATAGACACAGTACATTCTGCATGAAGAAATTGTCTCGAGTCTAAGTCTTTCCCCTCTCATCGTAAACCTATGCCTCTTTATTCTTTAATCTGGGAAAAGGCTGTGACCATTCACCTTATCTATGACTCTCATGATTACATATACATCGATATAAAGGGTCTGTCCCACCTACGTGACCTATTTGGCGACTGCCGGCACCCGTCATAGGTCGCTGAAAATTTTCAACATGTTGAAAATTCAGCGGCGACCAGAGAGACGTTACGACTCTTTGGAGACCTCTCATGACCATAGGACACCTCTCACAACCTTACAGCCTGTATGGTCGTGAGAGGTCTCCTATGTTCGTGAGAGGTCACCTGCGACATGTCGCCAGGGGTCGCCTGGATGGTCGTGAGAGGTCTCCTATGGTCATGAGAGGTCTACGAAGAGTCGTAGCATCTTCCTGGTCACCGCTGAATTTTCAACATGTTGAAAATTTTCGGCAACCTATGACGGGTGCCCGCAGTCGCCGAAAAGGTTGCGTAAGTGGGACAGGCCCTTAAGGTCACCCCTCATCCTCTTACCCTCCAAGAAAAAAAAGTCCCAGCCGATCCGGCCTCCCTTTGTAACTCAAGCCCTCGAGCCCTAGTAACATTCTGGTGAATCTTTTCTGCACTCTTTCTTGCTTAATGACATCCTTCCTATAGCTAAACTACACACTATACTCCAGCAGCATCTCATCAATGTTTTGTACAGCCGTAACATGACTTAAAAACATCTGTACTCAATACACTTAGCAATTGAAAGCAGGCATGCCAAGTGCCATCGTCACCACCCTGTCAACCACTGTCTCCACTGTCAAGGAACTAGTCCTAGTGCCCCTGGGTCTCCCCACTCTGCATCGCTCTCCGGACCCCCAACATTTACTGTAAAGGTCCTCCCCTGGCTTGACTTACCAAAATGCAAGGGAAAATACCAGAGCAAATGCTAGAGAAGCAGAGGCAGAAAGATTGGGAGCAAGAGAGATAGAGGGAGAGTGGGCAAAATAAAGGGATACTTAAAGAAAAATAGGGACAGAAGAATGAAGAGAGTTGGTGTGGAAGGTCGCCAAAAGAAAGGGGGTGAAAGAGTTGCTTTTCTCCCAGAATGTGTCCTGTGCTGCAGTCAGTCTCCAAAACCAGTGTTTAATATTAGATGTCCTTCCTAAACTCATCTGCCCCTCTCTTGTCTCCTAATTGTTTTTCTCCCTCAGCCCTCTCCGTCCCTCACATTGCCTTTCTTCCCCTCCTCTCTTCTTACTCTGCTCCCCGTTCTCGCCTCTCCTCAACTCAATTCTCCTGCACTCTCTTCTCCTCCACCGCTTTCGTCTCCTCTCTCCAATGATTCTGTTCCTTCTGTCAAAACTCTCCTCTTCTCCCCACCCTTCTCCTCCTTTCCCTATCTATTTCCTTATCCTTCCTCGCTCCCGATTAATCAACCCTCGCCCTAATTTTTCTTTCCTCTCTGTGAATCTCTCCCACCCCTTCTCAACCACCTTTTCCCGAGCCTTCCGCTTGCCACCGCTCAACTGCCCCAACCTATACCTATACCCAGTGGCGGACTGGCCAGGGTGTCAGCTTGCCCGATGGCAAGTGAGCCCCTGATGAAGTCATAGCAAGTGATGGCAAGTGGGCCCCTGTTAAATGATAGCATTGTAGTTGTGGGTGGGCTCCCTTTGTTTCCTGGCACCCAATATTTTTAGACCCAGTCCACCACTGCCTATACCTCTATCATCAGGATCTGTGTTAACAGCAGAGAAATTCATAAACGATCAACTTAGAAGTTTGGATAAAGAGCCGCGTCTCCACGTTTGCTGATGATACAAAGATTGCAGTGTTTTAAGCAGTGACCACTGATACTCAACATCTCAGATGGCTAAACGTCATGCCTATTCCATGACAGCTGGAAGCATTAAATTACAAAGAGAATGGATAAAATGAATGGGCAAAGCTGTAACAAATGGATTTCATGGTAGCCAAATATAAGATTCTCCCTACTTGAACTGGAAAAGAACTGGAAAAAGTATTACTAAACGATGAAAAGCTGGAACCAGTCAAGATTTGAAGAGCCTTAAAGACCCAAGTACATGCATCCTTAAAACATCACAGACAGATGATCAAAAATAATCAAAAGGGCAAGTGGAGTTTAAGATGATTGGTAAAAATGGCAGAACAGTCATGTGAAAAATAAGTGAGTCTTGTTCATACAGGTGGAAAGAGTGATAGGAATAGCTTGCAAAGTAATGTAAAAAAGAAAATTGTTGAAATACTTGGAATAGTGAAAAGGGAGGAAATGGGTAGTAGATGGCAACTACTGGATACCATAGACCTTGCATGGAATGATGGCAGGAATGACCTTCTGTGCTGAAGTGCTGACCGGTTGCATCGTAGCTTGGTTCAGCAACTTGAGCGCCCTGGAGAGGAAAAGACTACAAAAAGCAGTAAACACTGCCCAGTCCATCATCGGCTCTGACCTTCCTTCCATCAAGGGGATTTATCGCAGTCGCTGCCTCAAAAAGGCTGGCAGTATCATCAAAGACCCACACCATCCTGGCCACACACTCATCTCCCTGCTACCTTCAGGTAGAAGGTACAGGAACCTGCAACAACCAGGTTCAGGAATAGCTACTTCCCCACAGCCATCAGGCTATTAAACCTGGCTCGGACAAAACTCTGATTATTAATAACCAATTTTCTGTTATTTGCACTTTATCAGTTTATTTATTCATGTGTGTATATATTTATATAATGCTATCTGTTTTGTAGTAAATGCCTACTATGTTCTGTTGTGCTGAATCAAAGCAAGAATTTCATTGTCCTATCAGGGACACATGACAATAAACTCACTTGAACTTGAATAAGGCAGAATGTTTCCATGAAGTTTGCTTTAGTAACAGAAGTTGTGTTTCTGAGAGGCGTGCTGCCGTAAGCATGGATCCATTCCCCATGCTGAATTGCAAGCATTGACATCGGATAAAGACTTTGCCTCGGACCTTTATCTGGTGGGCAGTAGCAGCTGCGAGAAGCACTTTGAATTTAGTGACAGACAAATTGGAGCTACCAGCATGACTGCATTGCCCACTGTCATCAATCAGGGAGGGTTGGTCTTGCGGTAACCAGCAGCAGCTGGAAATCTAACCAATCCACTCCAACCAGCAGCGGATTACGAGCCCTGTTTTCCCCAGGGGAGGAATTATGCTTCCCTGATCAGAAATTCCAGGAAGGAGTTGGAGACAAAAACAACAGCTGCCTCCTGTCATTTCAAAGCACGTGGAAGGACAGGCCTGAAAACTCGGGAGAAGGTTGGGATGATGAGCGTGGCAATCCCGTGTCAAAGACCCTCTTGGAGCAGAGGAATGGAGGATATCAATTGGCCCTTTGAGACTAGTATATGAAAAGGAAGTCTTTCAGCTCTTAGAGCTCCAGATGTGGCCTCCTTTACATTGGCGAGACCAAGTGTAGACTAGGTGACCATTTCGCCACACACCTAGGCTCGGTCCGTGAAGGCCTGTTGGATCTCCTGGTTGCTCACCATTTTAACTTCCCTTCCCATTCCCAGACAACCTTTCTGTCCTGGGCCTCGTCCATTGCCAGAATAAGGCCACAAGCAAAATTCAGGAACAGACCCGGGTTCGATCCTGACTACGGATGGAGCAGCACAGTAGCGCTGCATTACAACGCCAGAAATCTAGGTTCGATCCTAGCTACTGGTGCTGTTTGTACATTCTCTCCGGGTGATCTCCGGTTTCCTCCCACGCTCCAAAGGTTTTTACGGGTTTGTGGGTTAATTGACTTGTATAATTGTAAATTGTCCCTAGTGTTTGGTAAGTTAGAGTTCGTGTTCGGGGATCGCTGGTCGGCGCGGACTCGGTGGTCCGAAGGGCCTGTTTCTGCTCTGTATCTCGAAAACTAAACTGAATTAAACAAGACATTTCTTCTCTCAGAGAGCCATGAATTGACTTCTCTAGAGAGGCAGAATCATAATAATAATAATACATTTTATTTATGGGCGCCTTTCAAGAGTCTCAAGGACACCTTACAAAAATTGAGCATGTATAGGAAAAACATGTAAGGGGAATGAAATAAATAGTAGAGACATGACTAGTACACAAAGTAAAGACAGAATTCAATACAAAACACAGCATGAGGCAATTAATGCACAGATGAAAAGGGACGGGGACGTGGGGCTAAGGATAGGCAGAGGTGAAGAGATGGGTCTTGAGGCGGGACTGGAAGATGGGGAGGGACACGGAATGTATGTTGAAGACGGGGACTGGGCAACTGAGGACGAGCCTCAACAAGGACCACTGCGTCATTATCCAGACGTGGCCAATGCACAGTCCAGGAGGAGCAGGCGATATCTCATCCACGTTGCCTCCATCTTGGGGGCAGCATGCGCTGGGAGTGAGTCTCCAGCAGTGCAGGAAGGATCGGACTGGAGCTGGACCCCTCTCTATGCCCCGAGCGATCCCGCCATCAGATAATATACGAGAGTCGCCCCTCTGAACCGTCCCATTGGTGGATAACATGACCGTGGGACCCACACGTGTTGACAGTACTGAGAAAATGAAGTGGTCATGAAAGAAACCACAGGGATTGGTTAGTGAAGTGGACATTTGTGTATGTAGCAGCTGTTGGTGATGTTATTGCTTATTGTTTGTCACTCATTAAATGATTGCCTGCTGGAGTCCTAATCCTGATGCTTAGATGAAGGAGGATGGGGATCTTTAATTGGCCGACTTAATGGCAGCCATTTATTTAATTGTGCCATTACGATTATGCATAAACAAAGCTCCATTAAATCAACAGTTGTCATAGAAATATTGTCCACAGATTTGCTTGCCTTCCTCCAGATGATGTGCTTCTGAATGATCCATTTTCTCAGGAATCCTTTCAAAATAAAGCACGGTAACTAGCTGAGCCTTTCCTCCACCAATCAACCCCAGACCACTTCTCCCACTCACTGTGGCCAGAGGCAGGAATGCACACTCTTGTAGCCACCCCACTCCCCTCTTATACGATGAATGAGCAGAAGTGTGCAAGACAAAGAGCAACTTTGCAACTTTGCAAAGTTTGCAACTTTCACCATCTGTCCTTAGGGATGTGATTAGTTTTAGAGTTGCAGCATGGAAACAGATCCTTCGGTCCACGCCGACCAACATTCCCCGCACATTAATACTATCCCACACACACACTAGGGGCAATGTTACAATTTTACCATGCCAATTAGCCTGCAAACTTGTACGTCTTTGGAGTGTGGGAGGAAACTGGAGCTCCTGGAGAAAACCCACGCAGGTTACGGGGAGAACGTATGAACTCAATCAATGAATCAATCAATCAACCTTTATTGTCATCTTGCAAAGCAACAGTTGTACAGTGCAAAATGAGAAGACATTTCCCAGGGAATACCGGAGCATCGCACATAAAACTTAAAACATTTCACACATAATAACAGTAAAAACAATCCAGTCCCTGATGATACAGTATAAATAGTTAAAAGCAGGTAAAACAGCAACATTAAAATACAGTAAAAACAATCATTAAAATGGCCAGGGCAGCTGATTTGAGTGGCCAGTGCCAGAGTTATTAAAATGTCAGTGCAAAGCCGCAGAATCAGGTGGAGTGACTGTTTAGCAGCCTCACAGCCTGTGGCAGGAAGCTGTTTAGCAGTCTGGTAGTCCGGGCTTTGATGCTACGGTATCTCTTGCCTGATGGCAGGAGATACAGATGTGTGTGGAGGGGGTGCAGTTTGTCCTTAGCTATTCTCAGAGCTTTTTTCAGACAGCGGCTCTGGAACAGTTCTTGTACCGAGGGTAGGGAGACGCCAATGATCCTCACTGCTCCCCTCACTACCCTCTGCAGAGCCTTCCTGTCTGAGTTCTGTATAGAGAGCACCTGTAGGATCTAACCCGGGTCACTGGCGCTGTAAGGCAGCAACTCTGCCGCTGCACCACCGTGCCGCTGTTATGTAGAGGAATAGACCCACGCAGTATCACTTCTTCACAGACCCTCGTACTGTGGTCAGATGATGCACTTAGATGAAGCTGACAGGGATATTGGAGGAAATGTCCTACTGTGCTAATGAGTTATCTGCTGAGGCTTTAAGTCCGTTACCAGTTCTTAATGGAGTCAGTAACCAGGCTAGTTGTGCTATATTCTGCAAGCAGATCTCTGTAACTTGAAAAGGGTGCAGATAAGATTTACGAGGATGTTGTCAGGACTCGAGGGCCTGAGCTATAGGGAGAGGTGAACAGGCTAGGACTTTATTCCTTGGAGCGCAGGAGGATGAGGGGTGATCTCATAGAGGTGTATAAGATCATGAGAGGAATAGATAGGATAGATGCACAGAGTCTTTTACCCAGAGTAGGGGAATCAAGAACAAGAAGACATAGATTTGAGGTGAGAGGGGAAAGATTTAAGAGAAACTTGAGGGGCAGCTTTTTGACAAAAAGGGTGGTAGTTGCATAGAACAAACTGCCAGAGGAGGTAGTTGAGGCAGGTACTATCACAACATTTAAGAAACATTTAGGCAGGTACATGGATAGGTTAGGTTTAGTGGGATATGGGCCAAATGCAGACAGGTGAGACGAGTGTAGATGGGACATGTTGGTCGGCGTGGGCAAGTTGGGCTGAGGGGCCTGTTTTCACTCTGTATGACTCTGATTTCATCTCATGGCAAGAAGTTATCATTAGTTCTGTCAATGTAAGGCACCAGGGAGGGGAAATCAAGGCTCTGCTTCCCATCCTTTACATACAAACATAGAAAATAGGTGCAGGAGTAGGCCATTCGGCCCTTCGAGCCTGCACCGCCATTCAATATGATCATGGCTGATCATCCAACTCAGTATCCTGTACCTGCCTTCTCTCCATACCCCCTGATCCCTTTAGCCACAAGGGCCACATCTATCTCCCTCTTAAATATAGCCAATGAACTGGCCTCAACTACCTTCTGTGGCAGAGAATTCCACAGATTCACCACTCTCTGTGTAAAAAATGATTTTCTCATCTCTTTGCTGCATGACATTTGATAGAAGTAGCCTGGCAGTCACCAATTGATCCGAACAAATGCTGCATGAATCCATTGACTCTAGTGAATGCAGTGGACTAGGAGTGTGCCTTCAGGGGATAATGGTGGGGAGGTGAGATGGAAAGCTTGGGGAAGAACTGTTGGTAACAGGAGCAATAAGACTAATCAACCCTCAAAGTTGCATCACCATTCAGTAAGATTGTAGTGGCCTGGTCAAGGTCAGGAAAAGACCAGTTGCCAGGCAGATTCAAAAGAAGCTTTTTATTCCAACAGTCAGAGTACACACCACGACACCCTTGAGAGAACCCCTGGGGAGTGTCGTCAGGAAACCCCGTGGCAGACCAACGCCCCTGTCCCTCAATCGGCGAGGGGGATGATCCAAGGAGTGGCCTACCCCCCAGGGACCGCCACAGGTGGTTGTTGCGGAATTCTGTAGCGGAATGGCTTCAGGCCACCGCGTGAAGCGGTCCACAACGGTGAATAGATACGTCATGCCCTGCGACGACGGCAGCGGCTCCACGATGTCCACGTGAATGTGGTCGAAATGTTTCTGAGGAATGGGGAACTCCTGCAACGGCGCGTGCACGTGTCGTTGCACCTTGGCGGTCTGGCACGGGATGCAAGTGCGCGCCCAATGTCCAACCTCCTTCCGCAGCCCGTGCCCGTGCCACATAAAGCGGGAGGCTACCAGGGCCGTTGTCGCCCTGATGGAGGGATGCGCAAGTCCATGGAGCACCTCAAACACCCTGCGCCGCCAGGCAATGGGGACGATGGGTCGCGGAACTCCAGAGGAGACATCACACAGCAGCGTGGAACCCCCAGGACCACAGACAACGTCCTCCAACTGCAGGCCCGAAACCGCCGTTCCTTCCGCCACAAGATCATGGCTAATCCAATCTCACCCTCAATATTTTCCAACTCGCTCCATGGACTCCTTGTCTCCCCTAGTTTAAATATCTCCCAGTCCCTGTCTTGAACATACATTTGATGATTCTGCCTCTCTAAAGATTAAATTCATGGGCCTCTGAGAGAAGTAATTCCTTGTTTAATTTAAAAAAGAACTGCAGATGCTGGAAAAATCGAAGGTAGACAAAAATGCTGAAGAAACCCACCAGGTGAGGCAGCATATATGGAGCAAGGGAATAGGTGACGTTTCGAGTCAAGACCCTCCAGACTAATGTGGGGGGGGGGGGGGGGGGGCGGGAAAAGAAAGGAAGAGGCGGAAACAGTAGGCTGTGGGAGAGCTGGGAAGGGTAAGGGAAGGAGGGAGAAAGCAAGGACTACATGAAATTGGAGAAGTCAATGTTCATTCCGCTGGGGTGTAAACTACCCAAACGAAATATGAGGTGCTGCTCACTCTGGCCATCCGCTGTAACCAACCAGATCCCCCGGTGGCTCAGCACCAACTCCCCCTCCCATTCCGAATCCAACCTTTCTGTTCTGGGCCTCCTCCATGGCCAGAGTGAGGCCCACTGCAAATTGGAGGAGAAGCACCTCATATTATGCTTGGGTAGTTTACACCCCAGCGGTATGAACATTGACTTATCCAATTTCAGGTAGTCCTTGCTTTCTCCCTCCTTCCCCTCCCCGTCCCACAGCCTACTGTCTCCGCCTCTTCCTTTCTTTTCCAGCCCCCCCCGTCCACATCAGTCCGAAGAAGGGTCTCGACCTGAAATGTCACCTATTCCTTCGCTCCATAGATGCTGCCTCACCCGCTGAGTTTCTCCAGCATTTTTGTCCACCTTGTTTAATTTAGTTTAGTTTAGAGATACACAGCGGAAACATGCCCTTCAACCCACCACGACCACGCCCATCGGCGATCCACACGCAAGAACACCATCCTAAACACATTACTACCAATTTATCAGCAGTTCCTTCCTACACAGGAACAATTTACAATTTTACCAAAGCCAATTAACCTGTACATCTATGGAATGTGGGAGGAAACTGGAGGTCATGGGGTATAAACTCCGTACACACACCACCAGTAATCAGGATTGAACCCGCGTCTCTGGCGCTGTAAGGCATTAACTCTACTGCTGCGCCAACAATTCCTCATCATAGAAACATAGAAACATAGAAAGTAGAGGCCATTCGGCCCTTTGAGCCAGCACCGCCATTCATTGTGATCATGAATCCTATCCATAACCCGTGCCTGCCTTCTCCCCATATCCCTTGACTCCACTAGCCCCTAGAGCTCGATCTAACTCTCTCTTAAATCCATCCAGTGACTTGGCCTCCACTGCCCTCTGTGGCAGGGAATTGCATAAATTCACAACTCTCTGGGTGAAAAAGTTTTTTCTCACCTCAGTCTTAAATGACCTCCCCTTTATTCTAAGACTGTGGCCCCTGGTTCTGGACTCCCCCAACATTGGGAACATTTTTCCTGCATCTAGCTTGTCCAGTCCTTTTATAATTTTATATGTTTCTATAAGAAGCCCTCTCATCCTTCTAAACTCCAGTGAATACAAGCCTAGTCTTTTCAATCTTTCCTCATATGACAGTCCCGCCATCCCAGGGATCAATCTCGTGAACCTACGCTGCACTGCCTCAATCACAAGGATGTCCTTCCTCAAATTAGGAGGCCAAAACTGTACACAATAAACCAGATGTGGTCTCACCAGAGCCCTATACAACTGCAGAAGAACCTCTTTACTCCTATACTGAAATCCTCTTGTTATGAAGGCCAACATTCCATTAGCTTTCTTCACTGCCTGCGTCATTTTCAGTGACCGGTGTACAAGGACGCCCAGGTCTCGCTGCACCTACCCCTAACCTAACCCCATTGAGATAATAATCTGCCCCTTGTTTTTGCCACCAAAGTGGATAGCCTCACATTTATCTATATTATACTGCATCTGCCACGCATCTGCCCACTCACTCAACCTGTCCAGGTCACCCTGAACCTCCTAACATCCTCTTCACAGTTCACACTGCCACCCAGCTTTGTGTCATCCGCAAACTTGCCAGTGTTGCTCCTAATTCCCTCTTCCAAATCATTAATATATATGGTAAACAGTTGCGGCCCCAACACCGAGCCTTGCGGCACTCCACTCGCCACTGCCTGCCATTCTGAAAAGGACCCGTTCAATCCTACTCTTTGCTTCCGACCAACCAATTTTCTATCCATTTCAACACCCTACCCCCAATACCATGTGCTCTAATTTTAGTCACCAGTCTCTCGTGCGGGACCTTATCAAAGGCTTTCTGAGAGTCTAGATACACTACATCCACTGGCTCCCCTTCATCCATTTTACTTGTCACATCCTCAAAAAATTCCAGAAGATTAGTCAAGCATGATTTCCCTTTCATAAATCCATGTTGACTTGGACTAATCCTTTTACTGCTATCCAAATGCCCCATTATTACCTCTTTACTGCCATCATCTATCATCACTACCTTAAAAGTTCTTCCCCTTATTCTGAAAGCATATGTACCCAAATTTCAAACAAAACCCATTAGAGAAACTAACCTTTCAGTATCTACCCTGGCGATTCCCCACAACTTTAGTACATGCCCTCCTCATTGTGCTTAACCCCAATATATGGGCCTATCCAGCTTAGGCTTACTTTATATTCCATCTTTTCAACCCAGGAATCGACCACGTAAACCTTCTTTGCACTGTTGCCTTCTTTGCATCAATGTAAGTACATAATTCTTAGGCATGGAGACCAAACAGCATGGAGTTGTCAGGGAGCGGTCCTGTCCTAGAAAGTTGCATCCGTTACTTTTACACTCCGCAGCCTCTGCACTAAAGGCAGCTATTCCAACAGCATTAATTACTTGTTGCATCTGCATTCCAGCCTTTTGGCTTTCTAGCATTTTCACTGCCAGATTCCTTTTTTTAAGAGATCCAGTGTGGAAGCAAGTCCATCAGCCCACCGAGAACACACCGACCAACAATCACCTGTACACTAGTTCTATGTCACCCCAGTTTTTGCATGCTACACACTAGAGGCAATTTACTGAAGCCAATTATCCTGCAGACCTCAATTTCCTGATTTTTCTGCCTATTTCAACTAAATCTCACCCAGTCTCCACAACACCCTGGGGTAGCAAATTCCAGAGATTCGACAACTTCTATGAGTAGATTTTGTAATCCTATTATACTTAACTAATGATTTGTTTTCACTCTTCCTTCCACATTGTGGCATACTGTGCATCATCTGCCAGGCAGGCTTGTTTATGCTGCCTATACTCTCTGCTGGCTCTTTGTATCATCCTCACAGTTTGCTGCCCCACCTATCTTTGTATAGTTAGCCGCTGGAGGAGATGAGTAGAGAGTACCTGGCCTGGGAAACATCTTAGTCAGAGGGGAAGGGGTTAATTTAGAAAAACTTTGTTATCTAACCTGCTGTCTCGAGACATTGTGCAACAAGGGTAACGGAGCAATGAGGAGTTCACAGCCATTCGCCAACTGCCAAACTCACAAGTGTGCGTGCAATTTGGATACTAGCGTTTTGGGAGTGATTAAGATTGTAAAACACTCTTGCCGTTTGTTGCAATTGCACCGAGTATGAACCACTTGAGCTCCGAGCTCCACACGTACAGTTCATGAAACAATCTCGCTTTCTCAACCATGTCTCACGCCATCTGTTCAGCTCACACATGGAGTCTGAATTTAAAAGGGAACTGTGCGGACAGATTGAACAGAGATACTCACAACAGCAATGCAGCAACAATGGCCATTCCCATTCATGTTGTCCTGGATTACATCTTCAGCATCCTCCTCACAATGTGGGACCCAAGACTATACACACTGCTGCGAGTCACCGGTTTACCTTTTGTTGAACTATTGTTGGACGTAACTAGGAATTAGTTCACTCAGTGGATCTTCCTGTTGTGAGACTCCACTGCCTTTTTAGGATTGGGGTGTTTTACATGACAATCAGTTTCAGTCATTTACTGTTTTAGGTATGTATCCAATTAGCTACTGACCCTGCTAAAGGCTCTATGGGGTAAACCTCTATGGGGTAAACCCACAACTTTCAGGTATGGGAAACCCCCATGGACTTTAAAGAGCAAGGTGGGGGTGGGGGTTGGGGGTTGCAGCGGACACAGCTGCCTGGAAGTATTTGCTGATTCAGCTCATTCTGAGTGACTGAATTACACCAGTGATTAGATTTTGGAAACACGGTTAGACGACATGGAAACGCTGCCTATACATGTTCTCCAGAGATGCTACCTAAGCTGATGAGTTACTCCAGCACTTTGTGTCTTTTTTTTTGCAAGCCAGCATCTGTGGTTCCTTGAGTCTAGAGTCATTAGGCTTTGCAAGGCGGATGCGCGAGCATTAAAGTCGAGGTTATTTCTTTACCTTGGGTATTATTTCCACTGTGATTCCAAAGTAAAGTTTGGGTACAAAATTCAGCACGAAATCAGCAAACTTCAACGTTTCTACTGCAGTTGTACAGGGCGTTGGTGAGACCACACCTGGAGTATTGCGTACAGTTTTGGTCTCCTGATCTGAGGAAAGACATTCTTCCCATATAGGGAGTACAGAGAAGGTTCACCAGACTGATTCCTGGGATGTCAGGATTTTCATATGAAGAAAGACTGGATAGACTTGGCTTGTACTCGCTAGAATTTAGAAGATTGAGGGGGGATCTTATAGAAACGTACAAAATTCTTAAGGTACACAAAATAGCTGGGGAAACTCAGCGGGTGCAGCAGCATCTATGGAGCGAAGGAAATGGGCGACGTTTCGGGCCGAAACCCTTCTTCAGAATTCTTAAGGGGTTGGACAGGCTAGATGCAGGAAGATTGTTCCCGTTGTTGGGGAAGTCCAGAACAAGGGGTCACAGTTTAAGGATAAGGGGGAAGTGTTTTAGGACTGAGATGAGAAAAATATTTTTCACACAGAGAGTGGTGAATCTCTGGAATTCTCTGCCACAGAAGGTAGTTGAGGCCAGTTCATTGGCTATATTTAAGAGGGAGTTAGATGTGGCCCTTGTGGCTAAATGGAATCAGGGGGTATGGAGAGAAGGCAGGTACAGGATACTGAGTTGGATGATCAGCCATGATCATATTAAATGGCGGTGCAGGCTCGAAGAGCCGAATGGCCTACACCTGCACCTATTTTCTATGTTTCTATGTTTTATAAAATCCAAAGCTCTCAACTTTCATTTTCAGTGCATTCAAAGTTAGTTGGGTCAGGCAGAGGGATGAAGCTAGCACGGATCCTGCCCTGTATTACCATCTCCATATTTTCATGTCCTCCTTTCCCCTTCCATCCAGTGATTTTGCTGTCCTACCATTCTAACTGCAGTCTGCCCCAACCCAGCCAACCCTCCCATCTGTTAACCCTCCCTCTCACCACCTTTACTTCTGACCACTGGTTTCTCTAACTGACTCCTCTTTTTGTTCACAGGTTCCTCCTGGTCTTTGGCTGCTTGGTTCTGTCGGTGCTCTCTACAATCCCGGAGCACGCCACACTTGCTTCGCACTGTCTCTTCATCCTGGTGAGAGCCTTTCGCACGGGGAGTTTGTGTACAGATCACTGCATGTGTTGTGCATGTTTGACATCAAAGTCCTCGAATCCTGCAGGCTGTGCTGAAGTAGAAACACAGATGGGGGCGAGATTGTGATAGTTCTCTACTTGAGCTCATTGCGAACTTTCAATGCATTTTAACTGGGCAACAATCAGTTTGTTGTCGAAATGGAAATCAAAGCAGCTAAAAGTCTAATACAAATGGCAACCTGAAATAGACATCAGGTCAAAAAGACCAAGGGGTTGCAGTGAACAGAAGCTCCAGAATTAATGCTAGCATTGTATTAAATTACTGCAGACATAACAGACAAATCGCTCACACATTCACCCATTAGTCACACTCAATAACTATTAATAACTTGGATCTATCAGCTAGTGCCAAAGCCACAGATCATCCGTTTGCACATCCATCACTCACACCCGTCGATCACTCACACTCATCATTTTCTCGTTCCCTCACTCCTGCACGCATCACTCCATTGCTCATCCTCCACTGACATAACCATCGCTACTTGTGCCCCCACAGCCATTCATTATTCAGCAGGAGCAACCTTAACACAATGAAATCAGAAGAGTGATACCTATAGTAACATGTATGACACACGGTGGCACAGCGGTGGAGTTACTGCCTTACAGCAACAGAGACCCGGGTTTGGTCCTGATTGCGGGTGCTGGCTATACGGAGTTTGTACATTCTCCTCATCACCGCATAAGTTTTCACCGGGTGCTCCGGTTTCCTCCCTCATTCCAAAGACGTCCATGTTTGTAGGTTAATTGGCTTGGTAAAATTGTAAATTGTCCCGAGTGTGTAGAATAGTGCTAGTGTATGGGGTTCATTGGACGACGCGGACTCGGTGGACCGAAGGGCTTAATGTTAAACCCTTTCCCAGGAATATAAAGAAGGACAATAAAAGCTTCTTTAGATATGTTAAGGGAAAAAGAGTAGCAAAGTCAAACGTGGCTCCCTTGAAGGCAGACACGGGTGAAATTATTATGGGGAACAAGGAAATGGCAGAAGAGTTGAACAGGTACTTCGGATCTGTCTTCACTAAGGAAGACACAAATAACCTCCCAGAAGTACTGGAGGACAGAGGATCTAAGGGGGTCGAGGAACTGAAAGAAATTTTCATTAGGCGAGAAATAGTATTGGGTAGGCTAATGGGACTGAAGGATGATAAATCCCCTGGGCCTGATGGTCTGCATCCCAGGATCCTCAGGGAGGTGACTCTAGAAATAGTGGACGCATTGGTGATCATTTTCCAATGTTCAATAGATTCAGGATCAGTTCCTGTGGATTGGAGGATAGCTAATGTTATCCCACTTTTCAAGAAAGGAGCGAGAGAGAAAACGGGGAAATACAGACCAGTTAGCCTGACTTCGGTGGTGGGAAAGATGCTGGAGTCAATTATTAAAGAGGTAATAATGGGGCATTTGGATAGCAGTAAAAGGATTAATCCAAGTCAGCATGGATTTATGAAAAGGAAATCATGCTTGACTAATCTTCTGGAATTTTTTGAGGATGACAAGTAAAATGGATGAAGGGGAGCCAGTGAATGTAGTGTATCTAGACTTTCAGAAAGCCTTTGATAAGGTCCTGCACGGGAGACTGGTGACTAAAATTAGAGCGCATGGTATTGGGGGTAGGGTGTGGATAGAAAATTGGTTGGCAGACAGGAAGCAAAGTGTAGGAGTGAACGGGTCCTTTTCAGAATGGCAGGCAGTGGCGAGTGGTGCCGCAAGGCTCGGTGTTGGGGCCGCAACTGTTTACCATATATATTAATGATTTGGAAGAGGGAATTAGGAGCAACACTAGCAAGTTTGCGGATGACACAAAGCTGGGTGGCAGTGTGAACTGTGAAGAGGATGTTAGGAGGTTGCAGGGTGACCTGGACAGGTTGAGTGAGTGGGCAGATGCGTGGCAGATGCAGTATCATATAGATAAATGTGAGGTTATCCACTTTGGCAGCAAAAACAAGGAGGCAGATTATTATCTCAATAGGGTTAGGTTAGGTAAGGGGGAGGTACAGTGAGACCTGGGTGTCCTTGTACACCAGTCACTGAAAGTTGGCGTGCAGGTACAGCAGGCAGTGAAGAAAGCTAATGGAATGTTGGCCTTCATAACAAGAGGATTTCAGTATAGGAGTAAAGAGGTTCTTCTGCAGTTGTATAGGGCTCTGGTGAGACCACATCTGGTTTATTGTGTACAGTTTTGGTCTCCTAATTTGAGGAAGGACATCCTTGTGATTGAGGCAGTGCAGCGTAGGTTCACGAGATTGATCCCTGGGATGGCGGGACTGTCATATGAGGAAAGATTGAAAAGACTAGGCTTGTATTCACTGGAGTTTAGAAGGATGAGGGGGAATCTTATAGAAACATATAAAATTATAAAAGGACTGGACAAGCTAGATCCAGGAAAAATGGTACCAATGTTGGGCGAGTCCAGAACCAGGGGCCACAGTCTTAGAATAAAGGGGAGGTCATTTAAGACTGAGGTGAGAAAAAACTTTTTCAACCAGAGAGTTGTGAATTTGTGAAACAGAGGGCAGTGTAGGCCAAATCACTGGATGGATTTAAGAGAGAGTTAGATAGTGCTCTAGGGGCTAGTGGAGTCAAGGGATATGGGGAGAAGGCAGGCACGGGTTATTGATTGGGGACGATCAGCCATGATCGCAATGAATGGCGATGCTGGCTCAAAGGGCCGAATGGCCTCCTCCTGCACCTGTTTTCTATGTTTCTATGTTTCTATGTCTATGTGCTGCTCAGCGCAGTTATTGGAAACCGTCACCAATTTTCCTCTCTGTTTGCCCGGCAGGAATTCGTGATGATCGTGGTGTTTGGGCTGGAGTTCATCGTGCGAGTGTGGGCGGCGGGCTGCTGCTGTCGTTACCGCGGGTGGATGGGACGCGCCCGCTTTGTACGCAAGCCGTTCTGTGTCATCGGTGAGTGATAACCCGCATGGTGGGAGTGGGAGGTGGGGCCGCCAACGACGGGTAATGGCGAATGCCGTGAGCATCAAAGACAAGGACGTTGATCGATCCTGACTCGACTGGAGGCTCCACCTCATTGTTGGAGTCATGTACCTGTGTACTGAATCACCTTCTGTGTGACTCAGTGGGTGAAACTGTTTGATGAACATCACCCTGTTAGAATTGGTTCCAATTTTTCATTTGTAGTCTGCAGCCACTTCGGAATTTCTTTAGCTGCGAAAAAACAAGAAGTGTTGCTGGATAGGGTAGTGATTCTTTCAATGGATGCCACCTGGTGCAGACGATGGCTTGCTGACAGCAGTGAAGTTCTAGCCATTCTTCCAGTGCCACTTG
The DNA here is from genome assembly GCF_010909765.2 of Amblyraja radiata. Classification (NCBI taxonomy): domain Eukaryota; kingdom Metazoa; phylum Chordata; class Chondrichthyes; order Rajiformes; family Rajidae; genus Amblyraja; species Amblyraja radiata. The sequence continues at coordinate 90,349,295 of NC_045960.1, forward strand.
TCGGGAAGGATTCTGATCCAAAACGTCACCTATTCCTCGTCTCCAGAGATGCTGCCTGACCCGCTGAGTTACTCCAGCATTTTGCGTGTATTCACTTAGCACAAGTACTTAGTACTTAGCTGACTAAGTACAAGGATTGGAGGGCAGGAAAGAAGGAAAAGACAGAGACACAAGGATTTGCAGGTGCTGGAATCTTGAATAAAACACAAAGTGCTGGAGTAACTCAGTGGGTCAGGCAGCACCTCTGGAGGACATGGATGGTCAATGTTTCAGGTCATGACAGAACGAAAACCCATCAGATATACCCAGTCAACAAAGGAGATAGAAAAGCTTGTGGGAGTAACCAATTGTACAAGCATGAACTAATTCATGAGGTCCAATTGGTTGGTAAAGGCCCTTCAACCCAAATGCCCCCACAAGCTTCCTCCCTTCCCTCTTCCTCCAACATTTCCTCTTATTCATTTATTTTTCCTCTTCTTATAAAGTTTTCCCCTCGAAGGCATCAATTAAAGAAGCTAAGCTACTTTAGCCTGGGACAGAAGATTTTCTCAAATCAACTCAGTTCCTGCTCCGATGAATGACTGCAGTTTCACTCTTGAGAAATATTTGGTTAGAATTTACACAGCGAGGTAAACCTGGACTTCGGTGAGTAATGAGGTGTTAAAAGGATTCATTTGGGAGCATAATTAATGCTTTTACCAGTTGCAAGGGAACACAAGCAATAAATCTGCTATGAGAAGGAACTGTGTAAATGAAGTAGAAAACTATTTACTGAAAATTAAAATGACCCTACATGTTGCACATAAAACAAAATGTTCTTTGGCAAGAACAGATATGGATGAATTGAATGTTAAACAAGAAATCAATTGACCACAAGTCTTCATTGTTGCAATCGGATTTGTGGTGACCTGTAGCACAGCGTCTTTGTCTTCAGTGGCTCCTTTGCCTACACTGGCTGAGGGGACAAGTATTCCCCACCACTGACATTAGTGGCTCACAAACCATTCATGTGGCTTTGTTAGAATAAGGAGAAGGAGGGGAAGCAAATAATGGAAATCTGCAATGAAAGCCAGAACTCACGAGAAACACTCAACAGGTTGGTCAGCACCTCAGATTCAGATTCAACTTTATTGTCATTGTGCAGTGTACAGTACAGAGACAACGAAATGCAGTCCTGTAGAGAGGGAAACAGTTGCCCTGAAGAAGGAAAGGGCCACACAGTGTGGCACAGCTGGTAGAGCTGCTGCCTCCCAGTGCCAGAGACTCGGGTTCGATTCTGACCTCAGCTGCAGTGTCCGTGTGGAGTTTGCACGTTCTCCCTGCGACCGAGTGGGTGTTGTCCGGGTGCTCCAGTTTCTTCCCACATCCCAAAGACATGTGGGTTTGTAAATTAATTGGCCTCTGTATATTGCCCCTAGTGTGTAGGCGGTGGATACAAAAGTGAGATAACGTTGAACTGGTGTGAACAGCTGATCGTTCGGTGGCAGAAGGTCCTGTTTCTCTAAACTAAAACTAAAAGAACTAAATTAAAATGCTCCAGGCATTCTTCTGAGTTGCTTCCAAGGTTCAATGAAAGGCCTGCTTGCAGCATCATCACGTTCACATGCTCAGACAACACAAAAAACATTAATTATACATCAATCTCACCAAAGATTCTACCCAACAGTAAAAAGAAAGAAGCCTGCAAAAAAAAAGATATTAGTGCAAAACTCATTTAACAAAAAAAGTACGTCCATGGTACTGCAGGAGGTGGTTCATAGTGTACCATTGCTGAGGTGGGATGCAGGTTGTGCAGATAGGTTGAAGAATCTAATAATCTTATAAAGTACTTCTTGCTGAATCTGGTGGTCTACGACTTCAGGCTTCTATACCTCCTGCAGTGAGAAGTGGCCCCGATCCGGATGGTGAGGATCCTTGATGAAATATGCTGCCTTTCATTAATACCTAATGTAGATACCTCCAATGGTGGAGAGGGCTGTGCTCATGATGGACTGGACCGAGTTCGTCACTCTCTGTTGCCTTGTGTATTCTTATGTGTTTAAATCCTAGCACAGGATACGTACTACAGAAGAAACAAGGAACTGCAGCTGCTGGTTAATACACAAAAGTACACAAGGCGCTGGAGTAACTCAGCAGGTCAGGCAGCATCTCTGAAGAACATGGAGAGGTGATGTTTCAGGTTGAGTCTGAAGAAGAGCTTCGACCCGAAAAGTCACCTATCCATGCTCTCCAGTGATGAGCTGCCTGACCTGCTGAGTTCCTCCAGCACTTTGTGTACTTTCTATGGTACATCTGTAGTTATTTGGTGACATCCCAAATCTCTTTTGACTTCTAACAAAGTAGAGGCTGGTGTGCCTTCTTTGTGATTATATCTGTGCTGGGCCAAGAACAATTCATCCAAGATCTTAAAGCATATGAATTTCTCGATAAATCTGTGCATTTGGGCATCAGAGAGTCACAGCTGTGACAGCTGCTGCCTCAGAGCTTCAGTGATCCATGTTTAGCCCTGGCTGCAGTGCTGTCTGTGTGGAGTTTGCACATTTTCCCTGTGACTGAGTGGGTTTTTCCGGTTTCTACACACATCCCAAAGACATGCAGGTTCAGTGGTAATTGGCCTCTGTAAATTGCCCCTCGTGTGTAGTAAGTGATAAAATCTGGGGGGTATTGATGGGAATACGTTGATAGAGAATCCCTTTGTTATCACCTCTTCCGTAACCAACAATAGACCATTGTGGGCTCTACCTTCCTTGGTCATCAGTGCCTGCTCTGATTTCTGTACCTTTTCTTGCTTCTAGTTTCCCTCTTCCCTTACTCTCAGTCTGAAGAAGGATCTCGACCCGAAACGTCACCTATTCTTTTTCTCCAGAGATGCTGCCTGACCCGCTGAGTCACTCCAGCTTTTTGTGCCTATCCTCCATCAATGAAGGCAGGTTTGTGCATCCTCGGCTTTATCCTTCTAAATTCAACAATCAATTCCTTGGTCTTACTGAAGCTGAGTGCAAGTTTGTTGCTCTGGCACCAATAAATCAATTTTCAATCTCCCTCATGTATTCTGACTCAGCAACGTCCAAAAACGGTGTTGGCGTCGGCAATTTTAAAGATGTCGTTGGAATTGTGTTTGGCTCCACAGTCATGAGTATAGCGAGCTTAGAACAGGGGACTGAGTACACAATCCTGAGCTGCTCCTGTGCTGATGGTTATCGAGGAGGAAGTGTTGCCAATTCATACTGATTGTGGGCTGCCAATGGGGAAGTTGAGGATTCAATTACGTCGGGATGACAGGAGACCCAGTTCCCTAAGTTTGGAGGGGATGATGGTGTTGAACATGTGTGTCCTAAACACATTGATACTCCCAACATGTATTACTTCATGTTTGAATTAAACTCCGCCTGCCATTCCTCAGCCCATTTCACCAACACATCGATATCTCCTGGTAGTCTAATACTGCGCTCCACACCGTTAACACCTCAGCCCATCAACTGCGAACATATTTCTTGAAAATATTTTGAGAAATCAGTAAATCAGCCTATTAACTTCATTCACCCCTGAGATTATATTGTGGCTACCATCTGACCCCTGCTCGCAGGGTTTAACCAACAATTGATCCCCATTAGTGTAGTTGTTACAAAATAATAAAGATCTTTCAAATACTGCAGTAAGATATTGTGCAAGGGAGCATGAAATAAATATTTAATGAATGCATTGTCAACAGTGCATTTACATAATAGAGAATTGGCTATTTTTGCACATTGGTGAGATGCTGTACAAAGACAAAAATACAGTGCCGTGAATGCAGTTCCACAGAATTAAATAAATGCCAGGTTGGCCTCAGGGAGTTTAGAAAGAGAGAGAGAGAGAGAGAGAGAGAGAGGGAGAAACTGATGGGGAATAGGAAAGAGGGAGAGGGAGATCTGCATAATACAAGATCAGACACAATCTCACATCAGCACAGTAACTATCTCAGCAGCAGTACCTGATGCTCAATAAAGGACCATGAATCAAACAGATTACCTTACTGCTAAATGCAAAATGCTGCAAATACTCATCAGATCAGGCAACTTGTGTGGAGATGGAAGCAAAGTTCATGGTTTATTATGATACAAGGCCATTCCCCTGAAACATTAACTCCGTTGCTGTCTCATATAAAAAAAATAGAAAATGCTGGAAACATTCAGTGGGTCGGGCAGCAAATTTATAGATGCTGCCTGTCCTGTTGAGTAATTCTAACGGTTGCTGTTTTATTTCAGATTTGCAGCATTTTCAGTCTTTTTTTCCCTTTTCTTATCTTCCTGCAACATCTGTGGTGTCATTGCTTTTTTTTCTGAGACAGGGTTGCTCGATTCATGTTCCACCACAAAGTCTTGAGTCCCCAACATTTAAACTGAAACTCCAGTGCATTACAGGGGAAGTCCTGTGTACCTGAACAGTTCATCCTTGTGTGAGTTTTATACTATATGTGGAGAGATACAAGATAACATTTATTTGTCACATGTACCAGTCGGTACAGTGAAATGTGTGATCGCCATACAGTCATACAAATAATAAAGAGAACAGAACACTATAGTCTTTAACACAGACATCCCCACACAGCGGGATCAATGTTTCCCACTGTGAGGGAAGGCTCCAAAATTCAGTCATCCTCCTCTGTTGTCCTCCCGTGGTCGGGGGGCTCCCGAACCCCCCCCCCCCCCCCCGCTGTCGCCACTACGGGCTGCCCGATGTTCAGGCCCGCTTGCCGGGGTGATGGAAGTCCGACGTCGGGACTGAGGGACATCCTCAGCAGCTTGGACATCCGAATCGGCCACCTCCTACCGGAGTCCGCGGTTCCCGAAGTCAACAGGCCGCGCTGGGTGGAGATTCAACGCTGGCGGTCCTCGGCAAAGGGCCCCAGAACTCCGCGATGTTAAAGTCAGCGCCACCCGCGCTGGAAGCTCTACAGACCACAGCTCCGATGTTGAAGCAGCAGGCCCAACACTCCGGAGCTTCAACGGCGATCCAGGTAAGGCATCGCCCGCCTCGCGATGGATCCAGCGCTGTGTCGCCGCTGCTGAAGCTCTGGTCTGGGTCCCCGGCAGGAAAGGCCGCTCCAATCCAGGTGGTAGGCCGCGAGGAGGAGGAGGGGCGAGGACGCGACTCGGAGAATAGTCGCGTCCTCGCCAGGAAGTGACTGGGAAACGGTTTCCCCTTACCGTACCCCCTCCCCCACATAGAAAAGCTAAAGAAATCTCCAAAAACAAACTTTTAAAACTGACTAAAAATGTTAAAGTGACAGAAAAACGGACAGACTGTAGGCAGAGGCTGCCATCAATGCAGCGCCCCTAGTGGACCAATGCATAATGCACTGGAGTGTGGCTGGTTTAGTTTATAGTTTAATTTAGTGATACAGCATGGAAATAGGCCCTGTGTCCGACCAAGTCTACGCCGACCATCGATCACCCATTCACACTAGTTCTATGTTATCCCACTTTCTCATCCGCTCCCTACACACTAGGGGTAATTTACTGAAACCAATTTACCTACAAACCCGCATGTCTTTGGGATGTGTGAGGAAACCGGAGTACCTGGAGTAAACCCACGCAGTCAAGGGGAGAACGTACAAACCCACACAGTCAAGGGGAGAACGTACAAACCCACACAGTCAAGGGGAGAACGTACAAACCCACACAGTCAAGGGGAGAACGTACAAACCCACACAGTCAAGGGGAGAACGTACAAACTCCACACGGTCAAGGGGAGAGCGTACAAACCCACACAGTCAAGGGGAGAACGTACAAACCCACACAGTCAAGGGGAGAACGTACAAACTCCACACGGACAGAAACCGAGTTGAGGATCGAACCTGGGTCTCTGGTGCTGTGAGGCAACTGCTCTGCGTCGCCCTTTAATTATTGTCACATAGAAGGCGTCATTCGACTCATCGTGCCAATGTTAACTTGCAGGCAGGTCCCGATATTCCTCCTACTGTTTACCTACATTCCCCCTCCACCCAAATCTATTCTCTCTCACAACTGAACTCCCCGTTGATTTATTGATTGTTGCTCATCTCCTTTAAATCATGCCCCTCTCATCTTATAGCTATGCCCATTAGTACTTGATTTTTACATTCTGGGACGAAGGGCTAACTGCTGACCCTCAGCAGTCTCTCATAATTTTATATAGATCTCTCAGGTCTCCCAGCAACCTCTGGTGTTCCAGAGAAAACAATCAAAGTCTGAGCAACCTCTCCCTGTAGCTAATACCCCACTAATCCAGGCATCATTCTGGTAAACCTCCTCTTCTCCCTTTCCAAAGCATCCACATCCTTCCTGGAATGGGGTGACCAGAACCGCACGTAATATTCCAAATGCGGCCTAACCAAAGTCTTATAAAGCTGCATCATGCCTTCCTGACTATCTTCTCTTAATCTATTAATCTATTACCCTAATCTGAGGAAAGACATTCTTGCCAAAGAGGGAGTACAGAGAAGGTTCACCAGACTGATTCCTGGGATGTCAGGACTTTCATATGAAGAAAGATTGGATAGACTCGGCTTGTACTCGCTAGAATTTAGAAGATTGAGGGAGGATCTTATAGAAACTTCCAAAATTCTTACGGGGTTGGACAGGCTAGATGCAGGAAGATTATTCCCGATGTTGGGGAAGTCCAGAACAAGGGATCGCAGTTTAAGGATAAGGGGGAAGTCTTTTAGGACCGAGATGAGAAAATCATTTTTTACACAGAGAGTGGTGAATCTGTGGAATTCTCTGCCACAGAAGGTAGTTGAGCCCAGTTCATTGGCTATATTTAAGAGGGAGTTAGATGTGGCCCTTGTGGCTAAGGGGATCAGAGGGTATGGAGAGAAGGCAGGTACAGGATACTGAGTTGAATGATCAGCCATGATCATATTGAATGGCGGTGCAGGTTCGAATAGCCTACTCCAGCACCTATTTTCTATGTTTCTAATTGATCTATTAAGGTTATTTTGCTGATCAAGTAAAGCTGAGAAAAGAGAGACTTCATTGGTAATTTGGCAAATCAGCTACAGCTGTGCCCAATGTTCCAACTTTGATGCATTTCCTCGTCTAATCGTATCTTTCCTCAGCCACTTTGTTCAGCAATATTCTGCTCCAGAAACAGAGTCTGCTGCAGTCCCCAGATAATCCTATTGTTCTGGTTTGCATGGTCCAGAGTAAGGGACAAACTGCGGCAATATCAACATCAGTGTGATCCCACTTCAATGGGAAGTTCAGAACTACATGTTATTCTTCCCTAAAAAGGGGCATCCAAATACAAGGAGGGGTATCCTGTAACATCCGAGCCAGGAGATAAGATAAGATAAGATAAGATAAGATAGAATTTATTTGCCACACAACCAGGGTTGGTGGAATTTGGGTTGTCAGCAGCGATACAATAATAAAGAACACACAACCACAATAAAAATGTAACACAAACATCCACCACAGCATTCATCACTGTGGTGGAAGGCACAAAATTTGGCCAGTCCTCCTCCATTTCCCCCCCATGGACAGGACCAGAGTCCAGAGTCCAGATGGGGAAATGGATTGGACAGGCGTGTACACTACACTGAGGCAGAATTGCTGCCAGAGACCCAGGTTCGATCCTGACCACGGGTGCCATCTATATTGTGTTTGCACCTTGTCCCTGTGGCCACGTGGGTTTTCTCCGGGTGTTCCGGTTACCTGCCACACTCCAAAGACATGCAGGTTTGTAGGTTAACTCTCTTCAGTAAATTGTAAAATTGACTCTAGCGTGTGTAGATTGGTATTCGGGGCGATCGCTGGTCGGCGCTGACTCGGTGGGCCGAAGAATCCGTTTCCGTGCTGTATCTCTAAAGTGTGGGTGGAGCATTCATGATTTTGGTGGCGACACTTGTGAGGAATCCAGGGCTGGTGTGGAGTACGGGAGGCACATTGACAGGGAGAGTTCTGGGGAGATCCAAGGGGAACCTTTCCCAAAATCACACAGACAGCACTTCCAAATTCAGTACTCGCTGCAGCAGAAGAACGGGTGATGCGTGCCAACCTTGCCCACAACCCAAAAATAAATAGCAAAACACACACAGGGATAGCTGGCTTACTGCCAGGATGAAGGGTAGAGAATGGTAATTATTTATAGTAAAAAGACACAAAATGTGTTGTAGCTTCTGATCTATCTCTCTCAAAGTGCAGATACATCAGTTCCACACTGGCAGTGATTTAGAGCGTGCTGCATTCCCTCCCTCCCAAGGGCTCATGCTGGGGTGGAGCGAGGCACCACGCATCAGGCTTTGCAGTACAACCTGAGTTAGCACTTTTTTTTTGTTTTGACAAGCGCCGTTGAAATATAACTGGGCTCATTCCCTGCAATGCACCTTTTCCCCAGTCCTGCCACACCGAAGGTCTCGCTTCATAAACAGTTCTGTACAAGATCGGACAAATGTACCCTGACAACAGGTTTCTGTTGAGTTCAAGTTCAAGTTCAAGTGAGTTTATTGTCATGTGTCCCTGCATAGGACAATGAAATTCTTGCTTTGCTTAAGCACACAGAAAATAGTAGGCATTTACTACAAAACAGATAAATGTGTCCATATACCATGATATAAATATATACACACATGAATATGTTGTGTATATCTGCTTGTGTTGTCGATCCGGCACAAATTGAAGAAGCAAGGAACTGCAGATACTGGTTTACAGGGGGGGAAAGGCCCAAAGTGCTGGAGTAACTTGACAGGTCAGGCAGCATCCCTGAAGAATGTGGATAGGTGATGTTTCAGGTCAGGACCCTTTTTCAGACTAAATGTAAAGGGGGGGTGGGGGAAGAAAAGTTGGAAGACAGGGGGGTCAGGCTGCCTCCTGTGTCTTTTTTTTCAGCACAAATTGAATCCGTTTTTGGAAGTCATTTTTTTCATCTCTGAAGTTGGCTCTGAAGCTCATTTGCATTCCACTGAAAGCAACATTTTGATATATATCGGTGTACGTAAGGTGGTGCAGTTGTATTAATTCATCTGCAAATGGTTTGCCCCACAAAATTATCAGCATTTTGAACCAAGTAGCCAAACCTCAGCCTGTGATTTATTTGCTTTTAACGAAATGAAAATGACTTTCAAGTACTGTGTCGAACCATTCAGGTTTTATGGGCCACCAGTAGCCAGATTCAAAGCAAATCGGAAGCAATGTATTATCGAGAGATTTTAAATGTTGAATCCATATCTGGGTGGCCATCCTCATAGCTCTCATTAAGATACTGAACTTTTTTAAACTCCTTGGGGGAAATTTCCTGTGGTGGGGCCATTTTTATAGGTTTCCAGCACCATGGGCTGGGATGTAGACAGGAGGAAGTGCAGATGCTACGAATGTTGCATCAAGCACAAAGTGCTGGAGTAACTCAGCAGATCAGGCATCATCGCTGAAGGACTTGGACGGGCGAGGCAGCACCTATAGAACCATAACTAAAGAAAATGGAAAGAGTTGGTAGGAAACCCCAGAGGTTCATTTCTTACACAAAGGGTGATGGGTGCATGGAACGAGCTGCCGGAGGAGGTCATTGAGGCAGATACTATTGTAATGTTTAAGAAACAATGGCTCCTTACAAACAGGCCGTTCAGCCCATCGTGTATCTGGGTTAGGAGCAAAGGCCATTCATAGTTGGCAAAACCTGAGAACTGCTCGCTGAACACAATGCAGACACTGATAGTGTAAAAAAAAACTTCCCTCAGCAGATCCCCCTATCCATTCCCTGCTGTCCTGATAATAGCGCCAGAAAATCCTCACCAATAAATCATCTTCAGCCTGAAGTAACAAAACAGCTGTTTTCCCTTCACTAACTTGAATGCTGATAAAGTCTTCCCACACAATGTGCTAAATTAAAAGATCAGTTCAAGCTTCTCTCAAAATTAAATGCTCCTCAGGGATTTAATTAGATCCAATTCATCTCACGATTGTAAATGGTGAGAGGTTTTTTTTAAACATTGTAAATGGGAATCACACAAAATTTGTCAGTTGACGAAATCCATTGTTAAATTCAAAAATGTTCTGAAGAATTAAGAGGAATTATGCTGCCTGGGGTCAGATTGAAACCTCGCTGTAATCTCGTTGGTGTGCAGACAGGACTTTGGACTTTTTCTTTTTCTTTTGTAAATTGAGTCAAACTATGGCGACGAGTTCAATAATTTCACTGTACTGTGCAATAAAGTGCCATTGAGCCATTGTACCTGTTGACAGCCGTAGATTGATACATTCATACATTCATACATTCATACAGCTCAGAAACAGGCCCTTTGGTCCATCATTTCCATGCTGTCATTTGCATCGGTCTACAGTATACTAATCCCATTGCCTGCATTGGGTGAAGAAGGGCCCTGAGCCAAAACGTCATCTATCCATGTTCTCCGGAGATGCTGCCTGACCCGTTAACGCACTCCAGCACTCTGCGTCTTTTTTTGTCAACCAGAATCTGCAGATCCTTGTTTCTCCTGGTATACCCTGCAGATTCAAATGCCAAATGTCCAAATGCTTCTTGAATATGATTGTATCTGCCTCCACCACCTCCTCTGGCAGCTGGTTGCAGATATCAATCACTCTCCATGTGAAAAACTTTCCCCTCAGATTCCTTTTAAATCTCCTCCTTTCATCTTAAGCTTGTGCCTTCCTGTCTGAAGATAGACAAGGTAATCAGACAAGCATCCCTGACGCACTCCCTGCGGGTCGGGTACTTTTCGGCGCTGCCGTTTCAGCGCCTCCGTTTATAATATCTGTACTCATCAGAACCCTAACCCTAATCCTAACCTCTGTAAATACCTCCAGATAAATAAAAGTGTTCCATGCATCACAATACTCCTGAATAGTGAATTCCAGAGATTCATCACCCTCTGAAAGATGTTCCTATGCCAAGGATATTGCAAGTGAGATCAGCTTTATGTTAACAAGTTTGGAAATTGGTTTCCACTGGCCACCGCTGTGGCACCCTAACCCTAACCCTAACTCTAACACCCCGAAACGGAGGCGCCGAATCAGCGGCGCCCAAATGGCAGCGCTGAAACGGTGGTGCCGAATGGTACCATTCCGCTCCCTGCTGCTCCTGCGGTGAAACCTCTTTGGTTGCTGACTCTGACTGACAAACTCACATTAATCATCCAGATTCATGCACGCAGCATAGGCTGCCGGTACGTTTTATTATTTAGCATTATTGCCTGGGCAAGACAATGGGCAAAAAACACTCAAATAAACATAGAAACATAGAAAAATAGGTGCAGGAGTAGGCCATGCGGTCCTTCGAGCCATTTAATATGATCAAGGTTGATCATCTAAAATCAGTACCCCGTTCCTGCTTTTTCCCCATATCCCTTGATTCCTTTAGCTCTAAGAGCTAAATCTAACATCCCAAACAACTTGACAGTGCCATCGTCATAAAAATACAACGCATCCTAACATCGCTACTTCCTCAAAACTAAGAAAATTCAGCATGTCTCCAGCGACTCTTACCAATATTTACAGATGCTCCATAGAAGCATACTATCAGCACCACCACTTGCTTTGGCAACTGCTTTGCCTAACATCACAAGAAACAACAAAAGTTATGGTTGTAGCCCGGTCCATCACACAAACCCCAACCCCGCCATTAACTCCATCTGCACTTCACACTGCCTCAGGAAAGCAGACAATATAATCAAGGACAATTTACACCCTAGTCATTCCCTCCTCCTCACTCTCCATTGGGTCTCTCATGAGCTGTAGATGTAGTCTCATTCTCTCCATCTTGCTACTGTCCTTGCAATATATTTTTATCTACACTTTCTATATAACTGTAACACTGTATTCTGCACTCTGTTTCCTTGATTTCTTTGCACTGCCCGTTGTACTTGTAAATGGTTTGATTATACTCATGTATGAATGAATGAATGAATTGGCCAAGTATTCACATACAAGGAATTTGGCTTGGTGCTCCGCCGACAAGTGACAACATGACATACAGTGACAGTTAGTAATGACACATAAAACATTAAACATTAATAATAAAACATTATTGATTAAACATGTGAATTAAATAAAATACCAGAACAAAAGGAGGCTACAGATTTTTGGTTATTGAGTAGAGCTACTACTTGTGGAAAAAAGCTGTTTTTATGTCTGGCTGTGGCAGCTTTGACAGTCCGGAGTTGCCTTCCAGAGGGAAGTGATTCAAAGAGGTTGTGGGGTAATTCATGCCTGTTTAGCATGTAAAGCACACCTTCTCACTGTGCCTCGGCACATGTGAATGAATGAATACTTTATTGTCACAGTGAAATTCTTTGCTTGCCAAGGTATGCAATAGTCGACACTAAGGGCGGCAACAGAGTTAAAAAGTATCCCGTGCCAGGTCCACCTTGGTTCTCCCCCCCCCCCCTCCCCCTCCGCCTCCCCCATAGCGGACCCCCCACACCGGGTCCTCCATTGTTCCTGCCCCTGGCGGCGATGTCCTCACTCCCACCTGGTCCATCCTTGACTGCCGCACCGACCTCTCCACTAGCGCCATTGGGTCCGCTCCTGACGCCTCCGTGGAGCCCACACGTGACAATAGTAAATCAAACCAAAACAAAGAGTCATTAAAATAAGGTGATCAGCAGATTGTTCAGATATCCCAGGTTAAGCTGGAAAGAGTGCAGACAAGGTTTATGTGATTGGTGGCACGAATCGAGGTGCCTCAGCTATAGGGAGAGTTTGGGCATGCTAGGACTTTATTCCTTGGAATGCAGGTGACTAAGGAGTGATCTTATAGAGGTTTATAAAATCATTGAGGGTAATTAATAGGGTGAATGCTCAGAGCCTTTTATCCAGAGTAAAGGAATCACGAACCAGATGTTTTAGGTGTAAGGTGAGAGGGGAAAATTTAATAGCAACCTGAGGGGCAACCTTTTCACTCAGAGGGATGATGGATATATGGAACGAGCTGCTTGTGGAGGTAGGTGATGCAGGTACAATAACAACATTTAAAATGCACAAACCAATTACATGGGTAGTACAGGTTTAAAGGGATATGGGCCAAATGCGGGCAAACGGGACCAGCTAAGATGGGGCATCTTGTTCGGCATGGACCAATTTGCCTGGATGACCTGTTTCCGTGCTTTAAGACTCCGTGACTCCAGGGGTACCGCAATATTGTGACATTCAAGGCATCAAAGAGGGAATTACGCAGACATAGTTGCGTGGTGAAATAAAAAGAAATCTAAAGATCTAAGACAGGTTAGATTCCAATAAGGAAGGCTAAACACTAAGAGCTCGATTTAATGTTATGAGGTTGCAGGGTGACCTGGACAGGTTGAGTGAGGGGGCAGATACGTGGTAGATGCAGTATAATATAGATAAATGTGAGGTTATCCACTTTGGCGGCAAAAACAAGGGGACAGATTATTATCTCAATGGGGTTAGGTTAGGTAAGGGGGAGGTACAGTGAGACCTGGGTGTCCTTGTACACCGGTCACTGAAAGTTGGCATGCAGGTACAGCAGTCAGTGAAGAAAGCTAATGGAATGTTGGCCTTCATAACAAGAGGATTTCAGTATAGGAGTAAAGAGGTTCTTCTGCAGTTGTATATGGCTCTGGTGAGACCACATCTGGAGTATTGTGTACAGTTTTGGTTGAGGAAGGACATCCTTGTGATTGAGGCAGTGCAGCTTAGGTTCGCGAGATTGATCCCTGGGATGGCGGGACTGTCATGTGAGGAAAGATTGAAAAGACTAGGCTTGTATTCACTGGAATTTAGAAGGATGAGGGGGCAATCTTATAGAAACATATAAAATTATAAAAGGAGTGGACAAGCTAGATCCAGGAAAAATGTTCCCAATGTTGGGGGAGTCCAGAACCAGGGGCCACAGTCTTAGAATAAAGGGGAGGTCATTTAAGACTGAGGTGAGAAAAAACTTTTTCACCCAGAGAGTTGTGAATTTATGGAATTCCCTGCCACAGAGGGCAGTGGAGGCCAAGTCACTGGATGGATTTAAGAGAGAGTTAGATCGAGCTCTAGGGGCTAGTGGAGTCAAGGGATATGGGGAGAAGGCAGGCACGGTTATTGATAGGATTCATGATCACAATGAATGGCGGTGCTGGCTCAAAGGGCCGAATGACCTCTATTTTCTATGTTTCTATGTTTCTATGACGAGGAATTGTTGGCGATGATGAGCCATGATCACAATGAATAGCGGTGCTGGCTCGAATGGCTGAATGGCCTCCTCTTGCACCTATTTTCTATGTTTCTACGTTTCTATGTTAATAGAGATGTTACTGTTAAGAGGTGATGGGGAAGATCAATTGCGGTTGCCTGGGAGTCACAGAGGAAAAGCTCAGTGTATGAGAACTGGAGAAACATGAAGGGAACTTGCTGACATCCTTGCCCTCCGCAGATATCCTGGTTCTGATCGCCTCCGTCGCCGTCATTGCTGCCGGCACACAGCAGAACATCTTTGCCACGTCCGCCCTCCGAAGTCTCCGCTTCCTGCAGATTCTCCGCATGGTGCGTATGGACCGTCGAGGAGGCACCTGGAAGCTGCTGGGCTCCGTGGTGTATGCGCACAGTAAGGTGTGTGGGTGGGGAGATCCGCGCGGCAGGCTCATCGCCCAGGCCCCATCCCAGCTTGTAACTGGGCTTAACACTCACTCATTGTTTTATTGACCAAAAATAAACCTTTTTATTCAGGATAAAAAATACATACAAAACAAAAACGGTGCAAAAACTCTTCTTACATTCTCAGCGTCTACACATTCATTAGTGTTAAACCCAGAAGTGTTTAACACCTATCTTTAATCAGAACAATTCACCCTTGCCTCTCATGTGGCCCCCTGGGGTGATATTCATTCCCTTGTTTGAGGGGCATCTTCACCAGACTCTGCTCCTCAATGTTCAGCAGCTGAAGGACCCTAGACTATAGCCCTAACCCCCACAGAGTCTTGGAAGCAAAGCCCCCAACCCACGTACACCTGTAGTTTGAAATGGGCCTCTGGACAACATTCCCTGATGGACATCTTGCTGATCAGCCAACGAGATCAGCCTAACTGTCTCCCTTACCTTGTTCTCACTCCTGTTCTGAGGCTGGACGAAGGCTTGGCATTGAGGGTCCCATGAGTCCAGGGTGAACATTCCTGGCCCGGAAAGGCCTCAGTGGCGCATCGGTAGAGTTGCTACCTTACAGCGCCAGAGACCCGGGTTCGATCCTGACCACGGGTGCTGTCTGCAGCGAGTTTTACGTAGTTCTTCCTATGTTTGTATGGGTTTTCTCCGGGTGCTCTGGTTTCCTCCCACATTGCACAGACATGCAGGTTTGTAGGTCAATTGGCTTCTGTAAATTGTCCCTGGTGTGTAGGATGGGCATGGAACCAGTGTATGGGGATCGCTGATCAGCACGGATTCAGTGGGCTGATGGGCCACAGTACATCTCTAAACTAAACTAAATATTCCTGGCCAGGGAAGGCCTCAGTGTGGGGCTGCTGTTCATCACGATCCTGAGGTTGTTGCAGGAGCAAAGAGTTTGTCTAGAACAGCAGAATCCCAGGACACAGCGCCTTCTTAAAGAGGGGAATGAAAGATGTGGCCAACCTGGGAAGAAGTCTTCTCAGAGAGATAATGGAAGATGAAAAAGAGAATGAATATCAGAGTTAGCATTGATTTATTCTAACACTAAATTAAATAACTTTCTTCTATGCTATATGATGTTATGATCCAGTCTTTTTCTTTTCTTTATTCCCTATGGGTTGTGAACATTGTTGAGAGGGCCAGCATTTATTGCCCATCCTTATTGCCTCTGTGCTGAGGAGGCAGATACAAGTCAACCATATTGGTGGGGATGGAGTCACATAGAGACGATAGATTTCCCCCGTCTGAATAGTGAGTCTTTACAGCAATCCAATGGCTCCGCGGCTATCATGACTGATGCTAGTTTTTAATTATAGATTTATTTGCTGGCACATGAAGAAATTGTGGTGAGAGTAACTGAACACCAGGGAGGGACAGCTGGCATTGTACCTCTGGTTCCAAGTCTACCCACCGCGGGGGATTTTCCACACCTCGTGTCCCGGTCTATTGCCGTTGACAGGGAATGATTGTTGGGATTAGTCAACAATCCACCATTAGTGTATCAAATGGCTCCCAGAATGGTAGAAGGAAAACAGTTGCACCGTCTACATTTCCGAATGGAAATTTCTGAGGTCCCGTGAACCTTTTCCAAAATATAATATTTTCCGTCCGACGGATTAACCAATGGTGCACCAGGTTCCTTCCCACACCTGGGAATCTAACACAGATAGCTCCCTAGAGCTGTGGAGGAGACAATGATCCCTCATGGCCCATACTGTGTGGGACCAAGTGATTGACCACTGCTAGTCTTATTACTTCATGCCAACCTGTATCTCTTAAACTGGAGTTACATCTACTTACAAAGGGTACTGGAACTTGTTCAGTCCCCAAGTGTTATTTTAAAGATTGCTATAACGGTAAGGCTACCAACCTGCTCCGGAGGCCTTGAGACCGGAAATGGTGGAGATGTACCTTGTCTCATAGGGCGACAAGGTGTCACAGCGGTAGAGTTGCTGCCTTACAGTGCCAGACACCTGAGTTTGACCCTGACTGCGGGTGCTGTCTGTATGGAGTTTGTACCTCCTCCGTGTGGCCGTGAGGGTTTCTCCAGGTGCTCTGGCTTCCTCCTACACTTCAAAGACACACAGGTTTATAGGCTAATTGGCTTCTGTAAAAATTGTAGTGTCCCTAGTATTAGATTGTGCTAGTGTACGGGATGATCGCAGGTCGGCACGGACTCGTTGGGCCGAAGGGGCTGTTTCCACGCAGTATCTCTAAAGTCCAAAGTCTATAGTTTAAATCTCAGGAGTTCCTCCACCCACAGACGGTCAGGAGCACGGGTCAAATCCCAGGAGCCCAGATCCAGAGACGGAAGAACGACATTAACATATACACACACGCACACACAGTGAATGCATCGTGAAGTAGAATCATCAAGCACTCTGATAAGCACGGGGCCATTGGATTGTTGTATGACTCGGCCCCAATGTGTCCTTGCTGGTTGAAATGAAGCCCCCCAACCAAATTCCACCTTCCGTCACTGGGTCCGTAGCTCTGCAGCTCACACCTATTGGTGGTTCAGTGTGAGGTTCAAGCTGCTGGAGGACCTCAGCAGATCAGGCAGCACCTCTGGAGGCCATGGATAACCCTGATGCAGGGTGTCAATCCAAACTTCGACCATCCCTCCGCCTCTACCTTCATGGATGCTGCCCGATCCTCCTGCAGTTTGTTTTCTACTACAGATTCCAATCAATGGGCGGCATGGTGGCGTAGCTGCAGAGCTGCTGCCTGGCTGCACCAGAGGCCCTGGTTCGATCCCGACTAAGGGCGCTGTCTGTACGGAGTCTGTACTTTCTCCCCGTGACCGCGTGGGTTTTCTCTGAGATCTTCGGTTTCCACCCACACTCCAAAGACGTACAGGTTTGTAGGTTAATTGGTTTGGTAGAAATGGAAATTGTCCTTAGTGTGTGTGGGACAGTGTTAATGTGCGGGGATCGCCGGCCGGAGTGGACTCGGTGGGACGAAGGGCCCATTTCCGCACTGTATCACTAAACTAAACTAAGACTAAAGACGGTTTAAATGTGGTGAGAGTTTCTGCTGTCTTCAGGCAGAGAGTTGCTGATCCCCAGTTTTATTCATCATCTCCCCTCTAACCTTTCCACTAGTTACTTTAAATTTATGCCTCCGGGTTTTGACTTTGAGTTTAGTTTAGTTTACCTGTCCGATAAAAGGTATTAGATCCTTTCTATCAGAAAGCCATGTCCCACAACCACACCGCTAGACACACGAAGCCTAAGCATCATTGCTCATTCCTTCTGTCAGGATCTATACCTAATATTCAGAACCTCCTTTGTCCACCTAACACCACCGCAGGCTTTGTGGCCACGTATTACACCTTAACCCTTAATGGGATTATGAGGTTGCTGGATTGTTGCAGATCTCCTTGTACTTGGTGCTGGCTCCTGGACCCCGTGCTGTCGACAAGCCCTGGAGACACTGACACTGTGTTCCCTTCCCTCCCTGCAGGAGCTGATCACGGCCTGGTACATCGGCTTCCTGGTGCTCATCTTCTCCTCGTTCCTCGTCTACTTGGTAGAGAAGGATTCCAATGTGCAGTTTGCCACGTATGCAGATGCTTTGTGGTGGGGCACGGTGAGTTCAGCCTTTTGCCGTGCTGACTGGTCTTCACTGGTCTGACTGGGGGGGGAGAGGAGTTGGGTGGGGGTGAGGAGGAAGTGGCGGAGAAGAAGAGGAGGGGGGAGAAGAGAGGAGGAGGGGGGAGAGGAGGGGAGCGGGTCGGGCGGCTGGGTGACATCACTCGCAGCGCGTGGAACACAGCGTGCATACCCATTGTGATGTCATCACGGCATCAGCCAAAGCCAGGCGGTTTTATTTTCTAAGTTATTTCAGATTTTTTAACCTTTTGATTAATAACTCGAGAAATAATGCATGAATTTTTCAGATAAGGCAATTTTGGACTCCACGGGATAAATCTCTATCGATATATGTCAAATTTTCAAAGGCTTCTTACGAGAATGCAACGTAGTAGAAACCAATTTTGAAATGATCACAGAAGATAGACACAAAACGCTGGAGTAACTCAGCGGGACAGGCTCTGGAGAGAAGGAATGGGTGACATTTCGGGTCAAGACCCTTCTTCAGAAACCCCAGGTCCTTCGACGAGCAGAGAATACAGGACCAGCCAACCTCAGCTGATGGGAAACTGTAGATGTTGCATCCCCCAATTTACAATCAGGATCCATCCCGACTGCCCCAACTCTCTCTCCCACCCTGCTGTTGTGATGATAATTCATTTTGCAGCAGGGCAGTTTTAAGGGAGTGACTCCCGTTCAATGTCACTGCATTTGATGTTGCTGCACTGCCTTCTGTTCCAGGTAGGGAAAGAGATAGACACAAAAAGCTGGAGCAACTCAGCGGGTCAGACAGCATCTCCGGAGAAATGAAATAGGTGACATTTCGGGTCGAGGCTCATTCGATCTGGAACACTGAACAAACCCCTGAAGAAGGGTTTCAGCCCAAAACGTTGCCTATTTCCTTCGCTCCATAGATGCTGCTGCACCTGCTGAGTTTCTCCAGCATTTTTGTGTACCGTCGATTTTCCAGCATCTGCAGTTCCTTCTTAAACCCCTGACACTAGTAGTTCAGTGTGTGTATCTATCGAACTGCTGGAGGACCTTAGCAGATCAGGTAGCACCACTGGAGGCCGTGGGTGACCCTGAAGCACGGTGTCAATCCAATACTTCGACCATCCCTCTGCCTGTGCCTCCACGGATGCTGCCTGATCCTCCTGCAGTTTGTTTTCCACTCCAGATTCCGGCATCTGCAGTCTCTTGTGCCTCTGTGTGAGTATCCAGTCCTACAACATGTGGGCCGTAGGAACTCCAGGCTAAGCAGATCTTCACTGTCTGCTCCCATTGCATCAACTCTGTGTGATCCTTGTGTAGCAAAACACGGTCCGTGCTTTCTGTTCTTGATACTCCAACCCTGTCAGAAACTCCGGGGTGTGTTTTGCAAAGCTAGGGTTAGTCAGCTAGCAGACTGACCACTGGGGTTCCTGCCATAAACTGGGAGGCTGGGTGAATGGGTGTGTTGTGGTATTAGTGTGCCTGGTCCCCACAGAAGCCCCTCTGCAGTCCCAGTATCATCCAAGGCCAGTGGCAGCAGCTGGGAACTTATCCACTCACAGCCTCAATGCTACAATAAACAAAGATTCCCCCCCCCCCCCTCCTTCCCCTTAGGGTGGCAAGGTGGCGCAGCGGGTAGAGCCAGCAGCTCAAAGCGCCAGAGACCCAGGTTCGATCCTGACCTTGGGTGTTGGCTGTGTGGAGTTTGCACGTTCACCCTGTGACCACATTGCTTTCCTCCAGGTGCTCCAGTTTCTTCCCACATCCCAAAGACGTGCGGGTTTGTAGGCTAATTGGTCTCTGAAAATTGACTCTTAGTGTGTTAGTGTGTAGGGAGTGGAAGAGAATGGGGGACACGATAGAATGTGAGATCGACGGTTGACATGGACTCAGTGGGCCGAAGGGTCTGTTTCCATGATGTATCTGTAAACCAAACTAAACTCACCTTTCTCTACCAGCTATCTCCCTCCTATTCCATGAGCCTGAAGAAGGGTCACAGCCCACAACGTCGTCTGTCCATTTTTCTCCACAGATGCTGCCTGACCCGCTGAGTCCCTCCAGCGCTTTGTTTCTTGCTCACGATTCCAGCACCTGCAGTGTCCTGTGTCTCTGACATGTGATCATTGTCTCTCCCTCCAGATTACACTGACGACCATTGGATATGGGGACAAGACTCCCACCACCTGGTTGGGGAGGCTGCTGTCGGCGGGATTTGCCCTCCTTGGGATCTCATTCTTCGCACTTCCAGCGGTAATTACCAGAGGTTGGATCGAGCATAATACGACGGGGGGGGAAGGGTGAAACTGGGGCACAGCCACTCCACTGTGGTGCTGAAGTGGCTGCATTTCAGAATGAGTTGGTGACCTCGCCACCTCCAGATGGGTTGTAGTCAAAGAGCAGCAGAAGCTGCCATCAACGTATGAAGGCAGCTTCCTTTAACCGTTTGCTGGCCGCATCAAGAGGGACATAATGTCCGGAGTGATCAGCGGTGCAGACTCCAGAATCAGGGTGCAACGGGTTAAATTATGAGGTGTTCTCATGAACTCGTATGTAGACCCCCAGAACACAGGAGTGCTCTAACTGAGGAGTTAGTTAAGATGAACAGAGAAGTGTGAAAAGAGGGCAGGTACAAAAACTCTCAGCCCAGATGGTAAGGCCGTCGAGATAGTGTAGATTAACAGGACGTGGCATTGAAATTAGAATCAAAGCAATTAAAGGTGTTGCCGCTTCACACAGGAAGTAGTGGAAATGAACGTAAACGGTTGGAAATGTTCCACACATGTCAGCCAGCACACGGCAGAGTGAAACTGAGTTAGTTGTAGCTCGGTAATGGCTTCAATTACAGGAGGTGGACCTCTCTCCCCAAAAGGATATGGATCCCGCTATCATTCTGAGCTTTCGAAATCGATCAACTCTTTATTTTTATTTTATTTTTTTTAACAGTAGATTGTTTTATTCTTAAAAGGAAGTTTATATCTCATTTCAAATGATAGTTATTTGTTCATCAATCAAGGAAAGTTATGAAGATAACAAAACTTCCAGGAACTTTCAATGGTTTTAAGAGTCCATTCTCTAATGATGTCCTCCGTTCTTCTTTGGAGAAAGTAGTGCATATTCCACACCCAAAGCTACAACAAACGCTGCAAATCCCCATTTGAAGCCTCGAAAGAAAACATCGCTGAAAGTAATTGGTAGATCAACTCTTGGAAGGCAAGAGGATGGAAGGACATGGGATAAGACGGGTGATTGTGCTGAAGAAGTAGATCTGCTCTGAACTAATTTGCAGAAGAGTCTCAAAGGGCTGTTCTCTTATTGTTCCGTCAAGGGACCTTTAATGGTGAAATTGAGTTTTAAAGTATTTTTTAAATAAACCTGACCCCAGATAATTACTGCGATTCTAATTGTCCCGACTATATCTGCTAAAGTTGCTAAATACAAGGAATAATTTCTCCTATTGTACAACGACACATTCTCACCGGTAATAAGAAGCGTCATTAGACTATAAAGAGCCTGAAGATGGTGTTGAGACCATGACTGTTTTAACCGAGATGGGGACACACTTGGATATGTTCATCCTCAGCACAATCCTTCCAGGGAAATAGGAATGGGAATGGCCTTGCACAGAAACAGTTTAATTTAGATTATTATTGTCACATGTACTGAGGTTCAGTGAAAAGCTATTTTGTTACGTGCCATCCAGTCAGTGAATATACTATACATCAGATTACAATAAACAATAGGTGCAGGAGTAGGCCATTCGGCCCTTCGAGCCAGCACCGCCATTCAGTGTGATCATCGAGTCGTCCACAAGTCGTGGATCAATCAAGCCGTCCACAGTGTACAGATACAGGATAAAGGGAATAATGTTTAGTGCAAGATAAAGTCTAGTAAAGCCTGATTAAAGATAGCTTGAAGGTCTCCAGTGGGGTAGATGGGAGGCCAGGAACATTCTCTAGTTGGTGGCGGGACTGTCATATGAGGAAAGATTGAAAAGACTAAGCTTGTATTAACTGGAGTTTAGAGGGATGAGGGGTCATCTTATAGAAACATATAAAATTATAAAAGGACTGGACAAGCTAGATGCAGGAAAAATGTTCCCAATGTTCGGCGAGTCCAGAACCAGGGGCCACAGTCTTAGAATAAAGGGGAGGTCATTTAAGACTGAGATGAGAAAAAACATTTTCACCCAGAGAGTTGTGAATTTATGGAATTCCCTGCCACAGAGGGCAGTGGAGGCCAAATCACTGGATGGATTTAAGAGAGAGTTAGATAGAGCTCTAGGGGCTAGTGGAGTCAAGGGATATGGGGAGAAGGCAGGCACGGGTTATTGATAGGGGACGATCAGCCATGATCACAATGAATGGCGGTGCTGGCTCGAAGGGCCGAATGGCCTCCTCCTGCAACTTTTTTCTATGTTTCTATGTTTCTATGACAGTTCAGTCTAGATATTTAACACAGAAAGTTAACGTAACAACATCATCCCAATGTAAATCAGAGAAAAGGTGAGTTACATTAGGGGGTATCAGGGCAGCTCCCCCAAAACATGGACAAAGATTAGGTGCATCTTTGAGGAGGAACGTAGGAGTGTAGCGTGGGAAGGGAATTCTAAAGCCGACACACAGCAGTGATGGGTCAAAGGAAGCGGGCAGAATGCGGAGAGCTGGGAGGGTTGAGGTGGGATAGGGGGTTCGAGATATGGAGTGGTAATGACATGGGGCGATTTGAAAACAAGGTGATTAATGAGCTGATGTGATCTGGTTCATATCTAAACCAACAGAGTGCTTTCTCAGAGTGTGAGTTTGCTGTTTCATAACTAATTGGAGGATGATAATCACCAGTGGTAATTGTTGTACGTCTTTAAAACTTAACGGTGTCCCTCTGCTTATTTAAAACTAAATGCTGGAGACTGGCACGGATTTTTAATGGAGACAGTATTGCCAAAGATTATGTTACGTGCTGTGTCGCATATAAAAATACAAATTAAGATCATGCGATCATAAGATTATAAGACATAGAAAGAGAATTAGACTCTTCAGCCCAATGATTCCTGTGAGGTTACAAGCCAAGCACTGCTCCGCTCACTGAGGCAAGGACCTGCCTTTACACAGGCTGCCCATCAGTGAAACTGCTCCCATCGGCTCGGCTCGAAGCAGCACAATGAGCTCAACAAATACTCTGCCTCCCGGCACTCAGAGTGGCTTCGGGCATTAAGTATTGGAAGAAGCGAGGCAAGAAGAGTTGTCAGGTCCCTGTTCTGTTTGCAGCAGTCATAGCTTCACACCCCTGGGATGACTGAGACCACTTCAGGGTGGGAGTCACTCACGGGCAGTGTTAGCCTCTAGCAGGTAGACAGCTAGTCCCTCAGGAATGGCCCATGGAGAGGTTATACCCTAGGACAGGCCAGATAACCACACATAGTCCCAGAACTGCCCAGGGAATCTGCTTGGAAAGCCATTTGAGTGATTTTTTTTAGTGAGCCAAACTAATTTTCACCACTTTCCATATATTCACCTTGCTATGATTAATGAGAAAATGTACGGGTCTCTAACATTTTAGTTTAGCTTTGTTTTGTTTAATTTAGTTTAATTTAGAGTCACGTGTATCAAAGTACAATGAAAAGGTTTTGTTGCGTGCTAACCAGTCAATGGGAATACAATACATTACAATCGAGCCATCCACAGTCTACAGATACATGATAAAGGGAATAACAAATAACATTTAGTGCAAGTTAAAGTCCGATCAAAGATAGTTCGAGGGTCTGCAATGAAGTAGATAGTAGCTCAGGACTGCTGAGTTGTTGGTAAGATGCCCAGGCAATTCCTGTAATATGTTTACTTGCTTGCTTGCTTGCTAAATTCTGTACCTCTCTGTGACTATGACTGCATGACTCTGGCACTAAACGGTAAACTAATACTTTTAGCAGTGAGCATGAAAAGTTTATTTCGACCCTCAGTTCGAGCACCGGGTGTTGTGTTGAGCGTCATACCTTACTTGGGATTTTGAGCGTTCATGAGAGATATAATGAGGGATATAATTACATAATAAAATAAGGGATGAACAAAACAAACTTTTTCATTCGACAATGCAAATTATGGAGCAAAACAATGGGTCTGTCTTAAAATGTTGCAGGAATAGAATGGGTAGGTATGCATGCGCTTAAGTAGCTGAGGGGGGCAAGAATCGGGAAACAACCCTCCCAGCAACTTGTGTGGGCATGTAACCAGTTGGAGCAGGTGAAACTGACGTGCTTTCATGACCTTTATCACAGGGCATTCTTGGCTCAGGGTTTGCCTTAAAAGTTCAAGAACAACACCGGCAGAAACATTTTGAGAAGAGGAGGCATCCTGCTGCAAGCCTCATCCAGGTGGGTCCAGTACTGATCAACACTGAAGTGTTGGGGAGTGGTGTTGGGGACGTTTGTCCATTCAGGTAGGTCTAATACTGAACCACACTGCAGCATGGGCGTGGTGTTGGAGGCATTTGTCCATTCAGGTAGGTCCAATACTAATCCACACTGCAACACAGGAGTGGTGTTGTGGATGTCAGTCCATTATGGTCCACATTGCAGCATTGGAGAGTCTGAAGGAGGGTCCCGACCCAAAGCGTCAGCTCTCCATGTTCTCCAGAGATGCTGGCTGACCCACTGAGTTACCCCAGCACTTTGTGGGGGTTTTTGTAAACCAGCATCTGCAGTTCCATGTTTTTCGCATGTGAGTGGTGTTGGGGATGTCATTCCATTCAGGTAGGACCAACACTAATAAAAAAACTAAAGATATCTCTGCAAAGGCATTCGTATTTCTTAAAGAAGTCTGGTGCCTCTGTGACAGATTTGATTCATTGAATAGTTCCCAATGGTGAAGGATCAAGGACTAATAGAAAACAAATCTGCAACACTACAGCAAGGCAGGGTGATATAAGGACCCTTGGACTGAGTTAACAACAGTGAGTCATGTTTATTGAGTCACGTTCTTTGAGTCACATGCAATAACATATACAATGACTCATGCACAGTGACTGAGAGCAGTGCTCATGTACAGTGACTCAAAACATATTACTCACTTAGAGTTACCCACGTATAGATATTTAGTTTGGGTCGCACCTGGACCACCCAGTTGCAGATCTCATCACATCTCTGTTCCAAATGCGAACAAGCAATTGATTATAAAGCTGAGGTGAGGAAAGGCTGTCATTGACATCAAGGGGCCCCGACAAACCTGAGAGAAAATATTCCTCACTGGCAAAATACATACCAAGCAGAAACAAAAATGGATTTGGTTGTTTAAGACCGACCACCTCAGTCTTAGGACAACACTGTAGGACTTCCTCACGGCTATGTGTGAGCCTCAACCATCTTCAGCTGCTTCATCAATCGTATTCCCTCCATCATGAGGTCAGGAGTGGAAATGTTTGGTGATGATTGCATAGTTTGGTGATAATTCCAATCACAAGCAATAAAAGGGGAGTACCTTCACTGGGAGACTTACTGTTCAATGCTACGTTCTTGAAGGAGATTTTCGGATGGGTAATAAGTGCCATAAAATAATCATTAAACTCTTAAGTTACTAACACACCAGGACTCAGGCAAGACAGAGGTAAAATGAAACCTAGAGTAATCTTTCCAGGTTCAAGACTCCAAAGCAAATATTATCTGCAACTATGCTAGGCTATAGAACTAAGTGTAAGCACAACCATTTCTAAGTTGGATGCAAGAGAAACAAGGTACGTTTAAAGCACCCCACAGTCAAGAATTATATTAAATATACAAATCAGACATTATTATTTTTGTTATTGATGATTGTGTGATTAAAGTGGCACAATTTCCAGAACATTTTGGTCATTAGGATTTTCATATTCACTCACCCTGATATTCATATGAAGTTTAAATTCATGAAAGCACTTATCTTCATGACTTAATAAACACAGTACCTTCATGAGAGTATTCCGACAATGAATTATTCTTTCTCATTTAATCAACTTACTTCTAACAGAACTCTAGTTTCATTTTTAGTTTAGTTTAGTTTATTGTCACGTGTACTGAGGTACAGTGAAAAGCTTTTGTTGCGTGCTAACTAGTCAACAGAAAGACTACATGATTACAATCGAGCCGTGCACTGTACAGATACATGATAAAGGGAATAACTTGTGGGTTAAACTTTGGTGGTGGAAGGCAGTTAATACATTGTCACAGAAGGCTGTGGAGGCCAAGTCAGTGGATATTTTTAAGGCAGAGATAGATAGATTCTTGATTAGTACGGGTGTCGGGTTATGGCGAGAAGGCAGGAGAATGGGGTTAGGAGGGAGCGGTAGATCAGCCATGATTCATGGCGGAGTAGACTTGATGGGCCTAATGGCCTAATTCTGCTCCTATCACTTATGACCTGGGATGGCAGGACTTTCATATGAAGAAAGACTGGATAGACTCGGCTTGTACTCGCTAGAATTTAGAGGATTGAGAGGGGATCTTATAGAAACTTACAAAATTCTTAAGGGGTTGGACAGGCTAGATGCAGGAAAATTGTTCCCAAGTTGGGGAAGTCCAGAACAAGGTGTCACAGTTTAAGGATAAGGGGGAAGTCTTTTAGGACCGAGATGAGAAAAACATTTTCACACAGAGAGTGGTGAATCTGTGGAATTCTCTGCCACAGAAGGTAGTTGAGGCCAGTTCATTGGCTATATTTAAGAGGGAGTTAGATGTGGCCCTTGTGGCTAAAGCGATCAGGGGGTATGTAGAGAAGGCAGGTACAGGATACTGAGTTGGATGATCAGCCATGATCATATTGAATGGCGGTGCAGGCTCGAAGGGCCGAATGGCCTACTCCTGCACCTATTTTCTATGTTTCTATGTTTCAATGACCTTATGTATCGACAGAGGCTTTCTCCAATCCTTCCATAGACCCTTTGGAATACAATGACCCATTCTTCAGATGCTAATCTTTAAAAATCCCTCTTCAGTGAGTTGAAAGTAGTGACTGGTGGCCGGTCGGTGGAAGCTGCCAAGTGTGAAACTCAGACTTCAGAGCATTCCTGCACGAACTTGAGCTTTCCCCAGCATTCCAACGTGAAACACCCGCCTCAACAGCGACACGGTGTCCCGTTTTAATTTACGTTGTTGCAGAACGGAGCGCCATGTGTCCGGGGTGAACAGCAGGGAGCATCAGTGAGGATCATCTTTCACTGCCGGGGAGGAAATTGATTAAAAAGAAAGGGCATGTTTCTTGGGCTAAGCTTGTTTGCCCTCGAGTATAGAAGATTAAAGGGAGATCTGATTGCAGTGTTAAGGGTGATTAGGAGATTTGGCCGGGTAGATGGAGAACAAGCATTTCCCCTGGAGCGGAGTCAATTACAACCAGGCAGTTCGGAAGATGCTGCCCCACACACAGTGAGTGAATGGTGGAAATCGAGGAAGCTGTCATAATGAAGTTGCCTTAGGGCAGCAGGGCAATTAAGGGAGAAAATGGGTAAAGGAGAATAGCTGCAAGACTGGCCTGAGGATAGACACAAAATGCTGGATTAACTCAGCGGGACAGGCAGCAACTCTGGAGAGAAGGAATGGGTGGCGTTTCGGGTTGAGACCCTTCTTCTGTCCTGAGGACCTGATTGGCTTCCTGTCCCAGTGTTCTCCACAGCAAAAGATCACAACAAACGCAATTCGACAAGTCTTTTTTTTTTACAATTTAAATCATTTTCTTACAATTCATAACTGCATGACTTATGTTAATTCCTGTCTGGGATGTTAGTGGCAATTCGCAGCTCTCTATAGAGATTTCCTCCTATCCCTTCACAGATGCTTGCTTGGCAGTAATCTTTCCTAATACTCCCCAGTGATCATTAATTAACTTCATAGAAACATAGACAATAGGTGCAGGAGTAGGCCATTCGGCCCTTCGAGCCTGCACCGCCATTCAATATGATCATGGCTGATCATCCAACTCAGTATCCTGTACCTGCCTTCTCTCCATACCCCCTGATCCCTTTAGCCACAAAGGCCACATCTAACTCCCTCTTAAATATAACAAATGAACTGGCCTCAACTACTTTCTGTGGCAGAGAGTTCCACAGATTCGCCACTCTCTGTGTGAAAAATGTTTTTCTCATCTCGGTCCTAAAAGACTTCCCCCTTATCCTTAAACTGTGACCATGATAACAACATCCACATACCCTTTCTTAATCAGTGCTATTCACCACTGGGCATAGCTTATTTAAACTCAGAAAGTGTATTGCTGGGCCTCTACTTACTGGAGTTTAGAAGATTGAGGGGGGACCTCATTGAAACTTACAGAATAATGAAGGGCATCGATAGGGTGGATGTGAAAAGGATGTTTTCACTGGTTGGAGAGTCTAGGACCAGAGGTCATAGCCTCAGAATTAAAGAGCGCTCTTTTAGAAAGGAGGTGAGGTGGAACTTCTTTAGTCAGAGGGTGTTAATCTGTGGAATTCATTGCCACAGAGTGCTGTGGAGGCCGTCAGTGGATATTTTTAAGGCAGAGATAGACACATTCTTGAATAGAACGGGTGTCAAGGGTTATGGGGAGAAGGCAGGAAAATGGGATTAGATCAGGCATGATTGAGGAGCGGAGCAGACTCGATGGGCCAAGTGGCCTCATTCTTCTCATATAATGTACGAACTTGTATCCACGGAACATTATCTCTCTAAAAATTGTCCCCAATATAAATCACTTGATTCTAATGGGAGAGGACCATTTGAGTGTTAAGTGTTAAGAAGAGCATTAGCAGGGTCAGTGAAGGAAGACCTTTCTGTGCTGGGCATCAAGAAGGGCCTCGACCCAAAATCATCCTTCCTTCTCTCCAGAGATGCTGCCTGTCCCAGCATTTTGTGTCTAACTTGAGTATAGAAGATGGGACATTATGTTACAGTTGTACAATACATTGGTGAAGCCGCCGTTGGAGTATTGTGATCAGTTTTGTTCATCTGGCTCTGGAAAATATGCTATTAAGCTGGAAGATTTATAAGGATGCTGCCAGGACTTGAGGGCCTAAGATATAGGGAGAGATGGACAGGCTACGACTTTATTGCTTGGAGTGTGGAAGGCTGAGTGGTGACCTTATAATGGTGTACAAAATCATGAGGGGAATAGATAGGGTGAATGCACAGAGTCTTTTTCCCAGGCTAGGGGAATCCAGAACTAGTGGGCAGAGGTTTAAAATGAGAGGGGAAAGATTTAATAGGTGGGATATGGAATTAGCTGCCAGAGAATGTAGTTGAACCACGTACAGTTAACATTTAAGACATTCGGTCAGGTACATGGAAAGGATAGGTCTAGAAGGTTATGGGCCAAATCAGGCAAATGGAATTCGCTTAGATGGGGCATCCTGGTCGGCATGGACGAGTTGGGTCACAGGGCCTGCTTCTATGCTGTATGTATCTGTGACTCTATGTGAGCTAACACCTCTTAAAAATACTTGTTTAACACAGAAAAGAAAAGTATTTGTATTTGCAGTGCAACTTGATTTATTTATTGCTCAGTTGTTGTAGTATTTGAATTAAAAGATAATTTGACAATATTTAGTAGCACACTGGGACAAGTTAAAGTGTGAGAGTGAATTCTCTTCTGCTACCATTCCCATTTATGAAAACACCAGATCTGAAACCAGTTCTTCCAGGGATTGTCTTGTGATTTTTTTTTAGCCACCACTCTTTTTGGCCTGTTTGACTTGCTGATTTTCTTTTGTGCCTTCTTCCTACCCCGAACATCTTCGCCCTTTGACCCAAGGCTGCTTGGCGGTTTTACTCCACCGACGGGAGTCGGACTTACCTGGGGGCCACCTGGCGATTCTATGAGAGTATCCTGTCTCCACTCAGGCATGTATCAAGTGCTTTGATCATGAATGCACCAATCATTGGGATTGCTTTCACTAATCTGCTTTTCTTTTCCATTTTTGTTTTACTTTCTACCCCTCGTTTTCCCCCTCCTTCCTGGCCTTGTTTATTTTCTCTGTATGTAAACATCTGCACGTAGTATGTGTGGCATAGTTATGCTGCTGATGATGAGAACTCGGTTTCTATAGCAACCTGGAAGCCACATTTGAACGCCTTGCATATCTGCAGCCGTGCAAAGTAGGTACAAAACTGGCAGCTGATGTTGTTATGTTGGCGTCCGTCTCCCGGCTTGTGGCTATCCCTTGCTTCTTGAGGCTGATTCCATGTGTTTCTGTGAAGCTGCAGCTGTCCGAGCAATCATTGGTAGGATCCAGTCACCCCTGCCCGGGAAAACCCACTGCCTGCCAGACAAGCAGAGTTAAAAGGGATACGTGCAAAATATTTATTTTCAAATCCTAAGACTTTTTAAACCAAAATCAAACAAAAACACTGCAAATCTTGGGAATGAGAAATAAAAAGGGGGTGTCAGGGGTTATGGGAGAAGGCAGGAGAATCCGGTTGAGGGGGGGAAAGATAGATCAGCCACGTTTTAATGGCAGAGTTGACTTGATGGGCCAAACGGCCTAATTCTGATTCTTTAACTTGTGAACTTATGAAAACTGTTATTGCTGCAAACATCCGGCAGGACAGTCAGCATGTTTGGAGAGAGAAACGGGGTGAACATTTCTTTGATGAAGGGTCTCAAACCAGAAATATTACCTCTGTTTCTCTTCACACAATTGCTGCCTCCTCTGCTGAGTGTTTCCAGCATTTTCTGTTTTTATTAGATTTTGTTTTAAATCCTTAAAAAGTACCAATTAGAATTTGAACCGATTCTCATCAAAAATAAATGATAGATTTGGTCTTCTGTGCATTTCAGGCACAACTTCTGTTGTCCACAATGTTTCGGCACGATGCACATATGCCATTATCCAGCCCACTCCATTCTGAATGGACAATTATAATCAAGTGCTTAGCCAGAGGTTTGTGGGATTCAATGCACTTTACTGGTCCCTGGAGTTTTTGATGGGGTAAAATAGAGAGAGTAAAGGGGCTGTCCCACTTGGGCGACCTAATCCGCGAGTTCTGGCGAGTTTGCCCTCGACTCATACTCACAGTATGGTCGACACGAGGTCGTAGGAGGTCTTTGTGACTCTCCTTCGTGCTCGAGAGTAGTCCCCGTGTACTCGAGGCCTCAGCTAGGTCGCAGCGTATTTTTCAACGTGCTGAAAAATGCCCGAGAGAAAAAAAAAGGTCGCAATGGAAAAAATCGATACTTTTTTACTCGTAGGTTTAGTCATAGTAGGTCGTAGTAGGTCGGCATGTTAGTCATAGGTAATCGAGGGTAGTTGAGGGTAGTTGAAGGTAGTCGTAGATAGTCTTCATCATAGTTGAAGGGAGGTCGAAGGAGATTGAAGGAGGTCGTCTTCACTCTCCACTATTCGGTGTCCAATTTTCCCGAAGTTAGTCGTAGCTCGTCGAAGCTAGTCGAAGCTAGTCTTCAACATAGTCGAAGGAGGTCCTCTACATAGTCGAAGGAGGTCTTCAACATGACATTTTTTCAAGCTCTCCTAAACGCTTCTAAACTCGCCAATTAGGTTGCCGCAGTGGGACAGCCCCTTAAGAGAGAGAGCTCTCTAATCCTACTCCAGGAGCATTTGAAGCACCAGCGATCAGTCGCCTGCTTTGTGACAGTTTTGTATGAACTTAATCTGTCCTTTGATGAGTAAATGGTTCAAATATCATGACATAACTCTGCACATGTTGGCAGCCAGAGGAGAGGGAGAACTGGATCCTGTCAACACCATTTCTCTTTCATTTCACATGCATGGCACACGTTTAAGATGATAGTTAAGAGCTTTTCTGGCAATATCTGCACTCTGGGGAGGGAGTCTATCCTATTTATACACACAAACTCACACACATTAAGAAACTCACGCATATACATACTCATGCACACACACATAGAATCACGCACGTACACAAACATGAACACACGCACACTCACACATGCCGAGACACATACATATGCACACACACAAATACACACACTCACACACAAACATGCATACACACTCACAAGCACACACACACACTCACATGCATACCATTACACAAACATGCACACTCACATACACACATGCACATACACACACGTGCATACACACACTCACACACACACACACATACATATATAGGGAAAATACAAATTAGAGAGAGAAAAGAGAAGGGCAAGCAGATGAAGAAGGGGTGGATAGGAGGGAGAGGCGTAAGGTAGAGGAAGAGGGAGGTGAAGGCTGAAAGTAATGGGGTTACACAGCTCCCCCCAGGAGTGCAGCATTAGAGCATGCACCCTCTACCCTTCAACATGCTGAGCACCACCTTTGCTTCCTGGAGTGCCTCCCGCTTTGGCTCCTGTGTTGGCTGCTGGGCTTAACTCTGACTCTCCGTTCTCCACTGCTGGTATGGATGGACCACTGCTTAACCCGCCCCAGCTTCTGCAAGTGGGTTTGACAAGTGCGATACTTTCCTGGTGTGAGCTGGGAGGCTGGTGGTTGTGACGGCTTTACAGTGCGTGGAATTGTTCAATGATTGTTTCTTTTTATCACTTTCTGTCTGACTCTGTTTCCTTTTACCAACTAACCCTGAAGAAAAGACCAAGGAGAGACTGTCGCCAGGTTTGTTCCCTCTTACCAAATAGCGGGAAACTGTGCAAGACATTCACTGTTTATATTCAGGTTCTCAGCTCTTTATATCTCACTGGAAATTAGTGTAGTTCCTCGTTAAAGACACAGGGTGATGCGATAAGCCAGGAAGATGAAGCTGTCGTCCACCACTCCCCCTACCTTTGCTCTTTCTTTATCCAGCTAGCTTACTGAAAAGATGCCTGTTGCCTAATCCACTTTTCAATTGATCTGGTCCAGTGACTAGTTCGCCCGCTGGTACATGCAAGGAGAGAATGTGGCCGGGTTTCCATGTGCTGGTGTGAAGGGAATGGTCCTGGCCTCACACAGTGATTCACGGACACAGGGCATGGAGACTTGGTGGCTGTCACTGGGTGCCCTCTGTCCAGGGGCTACCACTGCACTGAAGCCCACAGCCAAGGCCCAAGTGTTGGCCATAATTCCGCATCACCCACCTCACAAATTGTCCTGTGTTCTGCAGCTCCTTATGATGAATCATCCTTTTGTAGTCAGCCACGTGGTCACTTTGGAAAGCTCACCACCGCATCTTCAGCAAGAGCTGATATGCCAACAGGAAAATAATCCCTCATGCTAGGAATAGTCTGTCGTGATACGAGGTCATGGATCCACATCATTGAGAGTAGCCCTTCCTTCGCATTATTACTTAACCACTGTTTAATAATACAAGGTTATCGGTGAAAAGTGGTAGATGGAAGAAGAAAGGGTTATTGTTGGGACATGATTGCTCAAACTGTTTGGTGCATCGGTCAGTTTTTAAAATGCTCCTCTATCTCCCCTCACTTCCCAGTAAGCCATTTAATAATAAACAGAGGCTCTTCAGGATATACACCTCCCGGAAATATAGGTATCCAGTATCTGCTCACATGGTCTTTGGGAATGCCACTAACAGCAGTTGCATGCTCATTCATCCTCTCCTGACCTCTTGAAGGGGCTTTAAATACAACTACCTGTCCTCTAACTGTTTGCTCTGCCTTCCCTCCTTCTCCTTCCTCCCCTCGGCTTTCCATTCCCCCACTCTTCTTCCACTCTCTCTCCTCCCCATCCCTTCCTTTCCTACCTCCTCCTTTCCCCCACTATTGCTTGCTGCCTGCAGATCCTGAATAGCTGGGATGGACTTTGGTCACTGCCTTTTCTCAGCATGGTCCTCGGTACTCGAAATCTCCTCAATGCAGACATGGGACAAGAGGCTCTTCCAGTTATGTGAACAGTGCTCGGTAGGGTTCCTGCAATGACTCTTGAAACCCACACAGGTCCTTCCATGAATCCCATTGCTCGGATTTTATGCAAGAGTTAGCAGTTAGCGCTCGCAATTCCGAGTGTGAATCGACCAGCTGAGCCATGAAGCACACATGGGCAGATAAATGTGGAATCAGAGCTTTGTTGCCTTTGTGTCCCAGTCTTCCATGTTAACATGCTGACATTAAAATGTACAGTACATAAAACCCTAATGCCCTTGCACAGTAAACTGGAAGCTCACCAGAAGAAGTTAGGGCTAGTTTCTGTGTATATATATTTTTATTTTATGTTTTTAACTATGTGATATCCTGACAATTTCTCCTGTGTTGAAAATTATTATTAACTACTGTGGAGTCTAATTTTTCTTTCAGATTCCATTATTATTGGAGATTTGTAATCTTTTTTTTAAAACTTTAAATAGTGTATTACTGAAATGATTAACAAGTCAAAACCTCAACGAATGTTTGTGGGCAAATGTGGGTGTCATGAAAAGCAAATCTTTCACCATTGACAGTGAAATGTTGCCCCGTTAGGTGGGGCTGAATCTCTCACTGGGAACTGTTCACTAACTGCAGAGGATGTTCACACATTGGCTGCCGGCAAGAGAATGTGAGAGTTTAACTGCACTCCTCAACTTGACTTTTGTGCATTCTGCATGCTCGCAAAGTGTTGCATTTGGCATGAAACTTCTGTCATTTGATTCACGCTGATTGCTCACGAGAAGCAGACAGGTCGAGGATTTGTCATCTGTAATGTTGCACAATAGGGGCCTTGTGGAACAGAAAACACTTGGCAGATCTCCATCAGACGTTGTTCAGTAGTTGCCCAATTCCTCTTTAATTGATGTTGTAGTCTTATCCTCATGGTTATGTCCTTCCCTTTCTAATAACACTGCATCCAAACATCTCTTCTGACTTTCCCTGTGATTCTTCCCAAAGTAATCCTCAGTCTGGGCTCTTCATTGCTGCTTGGTATTTGATCTCCTTGCTCTAAACAAGTTTGAAGGGCTTTGAAAAACTAAAACTCCAAAGTGCTTTAACTTGTTGATTTAACTGCACTATTTGATGTGATCATCTATGTGATCATGCCTACTTAATCAGTGGCAATTTGCTATTTAACTCATTTCACAAGGCATGGTATAACTATTCCCTGGTACCTGGAGTGACTCACCTGCAGCTTTCTAACTCTTTCTCTACTTTACGTTGTATCTTTGACCATTGGCAGGGTATTGGGTTAAACACCTTTTTCCAATCATCTCTCACATCTTAATGGTTACACACAACCATAGAGTCATTGAGTCTTACAGTGTGGAAACAGGCCCTTCGGCCCAACTTGCCCACACCGGCCAACATGTCCCATCTACATGAATTCCACATACTTGCATTTGGTCCATATCCATCTAAACCTGTCCTGTCCATGTAACTGTCTAAATGTTTCATAAATGTTGGGATAGTCTCAGCCTCAACTGCCTCTTCTGGCAGCTTGTTCCATACACCCACCACCTTTTGTGTGAAAACATTACATCTCAGATTCCTATTAAATCTTTTCCCCTTCACCTTCAACCTATGTCCTCTGGTCCTCTATTCACCTACTCTTGGCAAGAGATTATGTGCATCTACCCAATTTATTCCTCTCATGATTTTATACACCTCTATAAAATCACCCCTCGTCCTCCTGTGCTCCAAGGAATAGACCCAATCGATACAGCCTCTCCCCATAGCTCAGGCCCTCGGGTCCTGGCAACATCCTCGTAAATAAATCTTCTGTAAATCCTTGTAAACCAGTGATGCAAATAGTTTGATTATTGAAATGTGGAATCTTCCAAAGAAGGCAAACATAAAGGTTAACATTAATCTAGTTAAAAGAAGGGAGGGGCGCAAGGGGCAGCTCCACCTCAAGGCAGCATCTTAAAATATACGCACATATGCTGGAAACGGAAAGCAAAAGTGAGAAAATACAATTAAGAAACTGACAGAAAGAAAGAGGCTGATTAAAAATTATTACAGGGAATTATTACGGATAGTCAGCATTGTTTTGTATGTGGGAGATCAAGTCTTACAAATTTAATTTGAGTTTTTTGAAGAAGCAATCAAAAAGGTTGATGAGGGCAAAACCATGGATGATGGCTATATGGACCTCTGCAAGACCTTTGATTAGGTTCTGCATGGTAGGCTGCTCTGGAAGGACAGATCGCATGAGAACCAGGTAGAGCTAGCTACATGGATACAGAATTGGCTTTATGGAAGGAAGCAGGTTGTGTGTGGAAGGCTGTGTGTGACTGCAAGTATGCCACAGGTATTGGTGTTGAGCTCATGGCGTTTGTTGTTTATATCAATGATTTGGATAAGAATGTACCAACCATGATTAGTAAGGGACAAGGTACTGTATGCCGTGAGAGAATTAGCAGAGCAGACTGAAAGCATAAATACAGCAGTAGATACTGTACATGTACGCATGTGTGTCCCTTAACTGAGCATCTTGGAGCATATGCAGTCCACGTTTGACCGCCTTGTGTTCTGTAGCCAACTCCACCATCCTTTATATTGTAGCTTGTACGTGCCTTGAAATATTGGATAAATTAACACATCGTGCCTGTTCAGCCTCGTTGATCAGGAACCTTGAAAGCAATGCAGCAGATCCTCCACTGACTGGTGAGATGTTAAGCAGTCAGCAGGGTGCTATTGCATGTACATTATCTCCACCAGTACATTCCTCGGAAGGGCGCTGGGGAGCACAAGGGTTCTCCCTGTAGTTAGTAGACCCGTTTCACTGGAGATATTGGAGAAGGCTGGGGGAGACTTTGGGCATCTATAGGAAGCTCTGATGAAGGCTGGAAGGATGAGGCTGGAGGTGGACTGGAAGAAGCTGGGTGTGATAGTACCAGTCCACACTGGAGAACAGAGGCGGTGACCAAGCCTGCCAACTACTCACTTTAGTGGCTGCTTCTCAGCCGGGCTGGAAGTCATGTCTCGGCAAGCCGTCCAATTAATGTAACCTTAGAATGTACCTTTTACCATCATCAAACGGAAGGCAATGTGAATTATTAGGGATGTTACTTTGTTTGTGTTTGAACAGATGTCCTGTGTGGAGCATAAACATGTTGCTCACCGACCACAGATTATTTCTAAACAGCATACAAACTCCCTTAAGCCAACAGCGCTTCCCTCTGGACTGAGAAAGATACTGGTGGGGCAAAGGGCATCTTGGTACATCCAAAGAATGGAGCACAACTAGAGTTCCTCATGTAACCTCAGCCAAACCTCAGGAAGGTGCTCGTAGTTTAAGCACCAGTCCAGCACTCTTGGCATCCACCCTCACCACACCACGCCTCTCCTCTCTCCCTCACTCCAGTTGTGCTCACTCAAGCCAGCAGTCTCGCAGGCCAGGCCGTCCACTGTCATATGACTTTGGGAAGCTCCGCTGAGTTCAGCAGAGAGCCCAGCATGTTGAGAAGCTGATGGGAAGTCAGGCAAACAAGTGGCGACGCTTTGCCTTTCTTCTTGATATATTCAAGAGAGAGTCAGATAGGGCTCTTGGGGCTAACGGAATCAAGGAATATGGGGAGAAAGTAGGAACGGAGTACTGATTTTGATGATCAGCCATGATCATATTGAATGGCGGTGCTGGCTCAAAGGGCCGAATGGCCTACTCCTGCACCTATTTTCCATGTTTCCCATTGGAAAATGCAGTTACGGGAATAAATGTAGGTTCCCTGTATGGTAATAGCTTGAAGGGGTTAAATACATCATATCTGCTATACTGGACTAGGCACTCTGTCACTTTTGTTTCCTTCTGCTGTATTTTCCTCCTTTACTCCGCATCACTAATCCTGTACTTTCCCTCATTACTCCGGCTCTGTCTATTCACATATTCACTCTCTGTCTCAATCCCCTCCTTCAACTCAGTGCCTCTACTACTTCTCTCAACGTCTTGCATTGCTCCGTGACTTGTGCAATGGGAAACCTTCGTTTGAATGAATTGCACTACCGAGAGTTGAACAGCCTGCAGAGTGTGGCTCTGGGGCAAAGTGGATCTGATTGTATTCCAGGAATAATACAAGACAGTCTCTTTCCCATCTCTCAATGTTTAGCCACAAATTAAGTTTTAAGGATCGGGTGCGAATGGCCAGCCCCAGGGGTCAAGGGGTGAAAGGTAGGCAAGCCTCGCTAGGTGCCGACCGCCCGTCACCCGGCAACGACCTCGCCGCAGAGACCAGTCCCACCAAGATGCAGAAGAGCTGGAGCTTCAATGACCGGACTCGACTGCAACCTTCACTGCGATATAAGGCCGGTCAGGCACGCGGCACAACAGACGGTGAGAGAGTGACTGCACTCGTAGAGAAACTCTGGGGCAGTGGGAGTCGCATCAGGTCAGGAAGAGAGGCCCAGATGCGAGGGGGAGAAAAAGACCCCGGGTAATAGGGAGAGACGATTTGGGGGCATTCAGAGACACTTCACAAATTCATAGGTTCTATGGGCAGAATAAGGTCATTCGGCCCATCAAGTCCACTCCGCCATTCAATCATGGCTGATCTCTCTCTCCCTCTCAACCCCATTCTCCTGCCTTCACCCCATAACCCCTGACACCCTTATTAATCAAACTAATAACCTTCCTGAGGTACTGGGCGAGATATTGTCGTCAGCAGAAGATCCCTATGGGACAATGGAAAATATAGTCTAGGGCACTGGGAAGTACAGTGTAGGACATTGGGAGAGATCTTCTGGAACACTAGAAGGATCATCCTGCAACACTGAAGAAGATTCTTGGGACTATTGGAGAAACCCTCGGGGAGCCAGGGAGAGACATGACAAACATATGGAAGGGACACGAGATGGTGACACCTGCAGAACTGGTATCTTCCAAATCTTCCTAACTCGGGTCTCAAATATTCCTGGGTCACAAATCAGGATCTCGTAGACATTGCATTAATGCATTGTGGGAACAAAGGCAAGTTGTAGGCAAAATTAGGGGGGGGGGGGGGGGGGGGGGCGGTTGGAGAAGAGGTCCGATGTTAGGAAGTAGAGTGGAAGGTTGAATTCAAGTTTTTGGAAGAGTTGCCTGAGTGAATGTCAGGAGAAGTAAAAGGAAGTTGAGAGACTGTCATCATTTCACAGACCACTTCCGCTTCCCCTTCCATGCCTGGTGGTGCAGGGGAGATGTCCCAGTGACTTTGAGGATGATGTTGATCAGATTTAATAGCACCTTCTGAGGGCCTTGTGTTTAACTCTCAGCTTCATGGTGAATGAATTTGTCCTTGGGAAATGTTTTAGACCTTGAATATTCAGTTTAGCAGATAGGAGAAATTCAATATTGTTGAGTTATTTGTCTGCTCTATTCAAAGATTATGCAGCGGAAAATAAACGTTTGTTGAATTATTCCACAGATGCTGTCATGGCTCCAGATGAAGGCTTTGATGAAAGGGGAGGTCACGCTGAGCTCTCAGTGAAGGAGCTTACACCCGTCTTCAAGACTGTAATTAGGGCCATCAGGTGCAGTTTTACAGGAGCTTGATATGGTCTTTGCAATGATCAATGCGCTTAAATATGCTCTGATGGGTATTGACAGTAATATAAATTCAGTGAGAGGAGACCGTAAAAGAATGGGGATAACATTGCCTTCTTTAGATTGGTGTGGAGTGCCTCAGCAACCAGAGTTGCGTGGTTATAAATCCACCTCTGTGACCAGCACACAAAGAGTCGTCTGGGTTGGGCGCCATCTTGGATCCTCGTTCCATGGCTTTCAGAAACTATCTATGTCACAAAGCACTCCTCTACTATTTATTTTTTTTGCCACCCTATAATGGTTGGCTAATTGATGGAAACTGACCTGTACTTTGTCAACCATCAATTATTGTTAAATCCAGTGTAGTGCTGGATTCAGGACTGCTACATTTTCCCTGTTCTATAATGAGATTTTTTAACTCACACTGAATCTTTCAATGGGTCAATCAATTAAGCAATCACAATTCAATACCCCTTTGACATTAAGTCATAGGTTAAAATTGAGTTGATTTAAAATAAACAGCTTGAGTTTTGCAGAATGCCAGAAGACAAATTGGATCTAGATCCCCACTCGCAATGTGATCCAAGGCTAGATGATGAGGGATGAAGTATGGTGGGGAATCGATGGATAACTACACTTTATGTATGACTCAATTACCTCCCAGTCAGAATACAGATGACTGGCGCAATTACCCTGGTGTGTTGCAGGTTTATGAAGTTCCACGTTGCAAAAAAAAAGTTCAAAGAGACTCTACGGCCATACGATGTGAAGGATGTGATTGAGCAATATTCGTCTGGACATTTGGACATGCTCAGTAGGATTAAGAGTCTGCAGTCACGGTGAGCGAGGCTTCCAAAGTTCCACTTAGTCCAGATTTAGTTGGCATTTAATGGTTCATATGATAGCATTCTTGTATTTCAATGGGAAGATTGGGATTTCTCATCCTTTTTTTTGGATCTGAGTTCAGTAATTTGGATTAACAATCCCAGTGCAATATGGACTTCCCATTAGAGTTCCTGACTTCCAGTTGCAATGTTAAACTGAAGTGTGTTCTACCCTCTTAAGTATCCATTGAAGGTCCCATGCCATTATTTGGACATCATCATTAGCCTAAAATAGACAGTAAATGTTGGAGTAACTCAGCGGGACAGGCAGCATCTTTGGAGAAAAGGAATGAGTGACGTTTCAGGTCGAGACCTTTCTTGGTGTCCTGTCCAATATTCGTCCCTCAGTCAACAAACAGAAACAGAATGCCTGGTCAATTTACACCACTGTGCACAGATTATCTGCTGCATTTGACTGGGACAATGACTGCACTTACGTAACTGATTCTTCTTTGCTGTGGAGTGTTTTTGGACAAGCTGACTCCATGAATGAAGACTATGTGAATGTTATTGTTTCTTTAGCTGAATTGAATTGGTTTTGACTCAGCCTCTACTCTGAAGTGTGGTTGACACCCATGGGAACCTGACTATTTCCAGAGGGCTGCAGAGACAGGCTGAGTGACTTGATCATCTCAGAGCACATTGTATGCATCTGTTCGTTCATAAGATCATAAGTGATAGTAGTAGAATTTGGCCATTCACCCTCATCAAGTCTACTCCACCATTCAATCATGGCTGACCTATCTCCCCCTCCTAACCCCATTCTCCTGCCTTCTCCCCATTACCTCTGACACCCATATTAATCAAGAATCTATATATCTCTGCTTTAAATATAAGTATATCTGAAGTATATCCACATGACTCCACACAACCTGTCCATTTGGAAAGTAACATCCTTTGTATTTTTAGGTGCAGTCGCTATTGCCTCCGATCCCCAGTACTTTGGCAAGATCAGTCCTAGAGATCAGAGAGGATGGCTCCTGGAGTTTAAGTGGGATATACCAATTTTTGCACTGGAATTTAAACGGATCAGTGTCCTTATTTTAGATGTAGCTTCTTGTGAAGATTTCTTTGTGTGCAGTTCAGTAGATGTTATTATAGACTGCAGTGGACCACAATGAAAGAACCCTTTCCCAGTCTATATGTGAGAATTACCTGATTGTGTTTGTTTCATTCAATGCAGCGTTGACCATATTCTTGGGAAAGGACAAATCACAACGGAAAAGAGGTCTCGTGATAAAGGACCCGCAGACAATGATGTCACTGTTGATCTTAGCATGATGGGACGGGTGGTAAAAGTTGAAAAGCAGGTAACGATATTGGTTACTACGAAATGACTCCATCCGTTCTCAAAAGGGAAACTCTTTTCATGGGATAATAGCTCTGCGGTGCACTTAGTCAAGGCTGGTTGGGGAGATTGAAGGGTTGGGCCTTTTGTTGTCCTCTCTGTAATCTGGATGATTGAAAAGCACACCAAGCACAGGGCCCTTTATAACTGCCCATGACCCTTGTCTTTGCAGGTACAGTCCATTGAGTCAAAGCTGGATGTGCTCTTGGAAGTCTACAGGCAGCGTCTATGGAAAGGCTCCATCTCAGCGTTGACTCTTGCCTCTCTGCAGAGCCCTACACTTGACCTCGATCAAACGTCTGATTATCAAAGCCCTGTAGATGGGCTCTGTTCAGCACGGCCCAGCAACTGCACGTCAAGATCTACAAGTGCCAGGGGACTGCAGCTCATCCTCACACCAAATGATCCAAGTGCTCCCTCTTACGGCAATGTTAGCCCGGTCGCGCATGCTCACCTTACTCCTGGTAACAAGACTGATGGGCCTACGATGCTTGCAGAAAAGCCAATAGTTCCATCTGCCAAGGCAGGAGAGACCTCTCGGCAGTTACCACCCTTCCAGAATGGCAGTAGGGTAGCTCCCCTCCAGATTATTCCAGTCACTTCACACAGGGTTGATTCTTACGTCACCACATGCCTTGTCGCTGGCCAAACGGCAGAAGTTAATTACACTCAGGAGATGCCGTGGAGGAGGTGCCAGAGTGTAGAAAGCGACTCCTTGGTCACAGTTTGTTCAGTGACGGACAAACCTTTAGAACACTCGCTATCAGTGCAAAATCTGATCCAGCCAAGGCAAGGACTGATGGTGCCATTCATGCGCAGGAACCCCAAGAGTGCCAAGGTGCGACAAGAGCACTACCCCAAATGGACAGAATCACAATTCCTGGTCGGGGATGAGATCAGCCCAGAGACGTTCGACATCACAAACACAACGAGGGCTGGCATTCCCAGAACATCTCAACTCATCGATCAAACTGAAAATCCTGTACGATCCTTGAGCATGTCTCCAGTTCACTTAAAATGAGAACAAAAGAAGCTTCCTTTTCACGTGTTACTTGAAAATGCAGCTTTCTCTGAAGTCTCTGAAAATGGGATGTCACTTGGACGCTCGGAGACACACAAAAAAGTGCAGATGCTGGAATTTCGAGATGAACACAAAATGCTAGAGTAACTCAGCGGGTCAGGTAGCATCTGTGGAAGGAATCGACAGACGACGTTGAGGGTCAGGACCCATCTCCAGAGAGTCACTTGGACATACTGGCGACATACTGAACAAATTAAAAAGGCACTTGTAGGTTCCGTACTGGCCTAGTTGCATGAATGAACGCATGCTAAATTGTAAATGAGATTGTTTTAAAGTATTGTGGGAGCAGCTTGTTTCTTTGATATACCAGGAATTATTTTTGTAACAAATGTGCACACAGACAATTTGATGTTGTACCAGAGAACAGTCCCGGGATCTGGACTGATTAAGACTACTTTTATTTACAGGATAGTTGCACTTTCCAACTTCTGTACTGTTTATGAAACCCTGTTACGTTCTTTTATCCAGGCAATGCCTCCTGTTTACACCAGAAGTATTTTTTCTGATTAATGTGAGGTACAAGGTATAGACCCTCATTCTGCTTGAAAATTGTTTGTAAAATATTCAACGTTACTTTGAAAGTTAATTGCTGAATATTTTATTGAACTTTTTATTTTAAGGTTAAGTGTTCAGCTCAGGTTGTTCTAAGAACCTTTTCGGTGTGGAGAGAAGTGTGTGAACAATCAAGGAGACAGATGGGGGGGATGGAGTACCAGAGCTAGAAGTCAGTATAGTCTTCAACTGTGAACATACTGTAACCTGTAAGATGTTATAAATGATGTGGCTTCCTTTGAAGCATATCCAGCCTTGGGCAAACTCTTTTCCATTAGAATAAGATATTCATGTCTCTCTTAAAAAAAAAAGACTTACTGTAGAATGCTTTGTATATCATTTTCTTAATGTATGTATAAGAGATGCTGATATTTGTACTGATTAGATATATAATACCGTTTGAACAGCAACCTGGCTGGTAGATCCAGATGCTGCTTTGAAGCACAATTTGCTGAGCAATCGATCATATAATAGAAACATAGAACCTTACAGCACAACAAGAGGCTTTTCAGCTAATTGTGCCTTTGCTGTCTCTTTGAAAGAGCCATGCATGTGATTCAAACCCTGTCTCTTCACGAGCTATGAAAATGATTTTCTTTCAATTATTTATATAAATTCCTCACACAAACCTCCACCATCCTTTCAGTCGAGTGCATTCCCAGCAACCGATTTTTCTAATTTATTTGATTACATTTTCTATTTATTTACCAATTATCTTTGACTTACTAATGAAATCCGTTTCT
The DNA here is from genome assembly GCF_010909765.2 of Amblyraja radiata. Classification (NCBI taxonomy): domain Eukaryota; kingdom Metazoa; phylum Chordata; class Chondrichthyes; order Rajiformes; family Rajidae; genus Amblyraja; species Amblyraja radiata. The sequence goes on from NC_045960.1 coordinate 90,393,390, forward strand.
CCCATCAACGGCCATCATCCTCAGTATTTTGAACATTACTGTTCATTCATAGAGTCATACAGTGTGGAAACAGGTCCTTTTGCCCAACTTGCCCACACTGCCCAACATGCCCCATATACACTAGTCCCACCTGCGTGAGTTTGGCCCATATCCCTCTAAACCTGTCCTATCCATGTACCTGTCTAAATGTTTCTTTACATTTAAGTCACTCCTCACCCTTATCTGTAGTTAAGAAAAAACTGTCCAGAAACTGATAAACACGCTCTAAAGTTGTATCAATGTTTTGCATTCTTTCTACACAAGACATGAACGTCCCATATCCCTGGTACCATTCAAGTAAACCTCCTCAGAATTTTCTCCAGAGTTTTGACATCCTCCCTACAGCATAGGACCTAGAAAGCCCTAAACAGTGATTTATAAAGATTCTGTTTAGCTCTCCTGCTGCATTTATACTTATACCTTATTTATAAGCATAGAATTTCATGCTTATCATAAGCAGTTTTTTTAACTTGAATTTGCTATCTTAAAATATTAATATTGTGAAACCACAGGTATGTAAACTTGTGCTTGCCCATAGAAATTGTACCATTCAATTTATTTTATTTCTCCTCAACACCTTGCACTATATATTTAATTTTGAATGTCACATGTCTGCCCATTTCATTGATCTGCCTATGTTATCCTGATTTGCTACTTGCATGACTACACACTACTTTCAACTACAGTAAACATTGAAATGTGCCCTTGGTGCTCATCTTTAGAGAAGGATACTGCATTCTTCAACCACATCTGAAAATTAACCCACACCATTAATCTCTTCTTTCTGTCCCATCATGTCAGTTTTATATCCTTGTCCTGTTCATTCCATTTACTACCAGACCTATTGTGTTGCACTTTACCAAATGCCTTTTGGACGTCTGTATAAAAACCAAACTGCATACGTAAATCAAAGTCCATGCACATGGTTCCATGTGCTTTCTCCACTTCATCATTGCAGAGTTCTGTCAACGTAGATCTGATTTACTTTCAGCCAATGTATGCTGATCTTCATTTAGTAACCCATGTGTTTCTAGCGAGGAAGTAATTTGGTGTGTCCCATTATCTCTGGAAACTGAGATTAGGTATGACTGGCCTGTTGAGACTGCATTTATTGAAAAAGGGTACTCCAATTATCTGGTACTGCCCTCCCAAAGAAGAATTTCAAATCTTTGCCCTCCAAATGTAACTTAGAATGCTTCCCGTCCTCATTTTTCTTATTATAATAATTTCAAATTTATATATTTTTCACACAGAGAGTGGTGAATCTCTGAAATTCTCTGCCACAGAAGGTAGTTGAGGCCAGTTCATTGGCTATATTTAAGAGGGAGTTAGATGTGGCCCTTGTGGCTAAAGGGATCAGGAGGTATGGAGAGAAGGCAGGTACAGGATACTGAGTTGGATGATCAGCCATGATCATATTGAATGGCGGTGCAGGCTCGAAGGGCCGAATGGCCTACTGCTGCACCTAATTTCTATGTTTCTATGTTTCTATACATATTTCCTATTTTTCTACTTTCATTGTATCCAATTTGTCCAACTCTTGTTCGCTGTGATATTAGTAGCATCCTTTCCTCTCGCAGCTAAGTCACGATCTAATGAATATTTTCACACTGTCCCTAATCAGCCCCTCGAATCATTTGGCTACCCTCCTACCATTTGTTGTATGTTAATGAAAAACCTACTTATTCCTTTATACTTCAGTTCATACTCCTCATCTTGGTCCCCATGTTACCTTTTCCAGTTCTTTTCAATCTGACTTCGGTATACACTTATTTTCTACAATTTCATTTTAAGCTTTATATATTTAATCACTCATAACATCTCTGGAGAACTTCGATAGGTGACGTTTTGGGTCGGTGCCCTTCTTCAGACTGATCCTAAGTTCTAGTTTAAGTTAGCTGTATTTTTCTTCTAGTCTACTCTCTCCCCTCTTTGAAGACATTCCGTGAAATACTTATTGTATTGTGAGTTAACTTTTGATTCCATCCACAGGGTCTAGTTCCCATTTCAATGCACTAAAGTTTACCCTTTCCTCGTCTTCTTCTTTTGGTAACTGCAAAGCAGATCATAGTCCAAATCAGACATCCAGGCCAGGGTTTCAGGCTAGGATTTCAGATTTAGGTGCACTTTCTCTTGAGTGGACTGTACTGTTAATTGGATTCACTGTCTGCTTAGAAGCTGCGTAATGCAGATACTGTGGAGAAGGTGGCTGTGTCCGCCATGACCAGTTCTGAAATAGTTGAGGATTTTACAGCTTTTTCAGAGGAAAGGCCAATAGTTTAGGTTGTACTGTGAGATTCCTAGTGGGAACTCCATGTAACATATAGCAATTCCTGTAAGCATTATGCCCACAGACATCAAAATCCAAGTGGAAATCACAGGGGGACACCTGTGAATAACAGAATTAGCCTTCTGGGTTTGCGTTGAGTTGCTTTGGTGGTAGGTTAGTCAGATTACATTGATCAACTTGTCTACTGATGTGGTATCCATGGTATCCTTTGAGCTTGCTATTCGTTCTGTTGTCTACAGAGCAGTGTCCTCATCAGCACCTCATAACAACTGAAATTCCATTAATCATTGAGATGTCTGACACATTGGCATCAGGTGAGATGCAGTGGTGTCTGATTGTCATCTATAGTGGCGTTTAATCATACAGACCGATACTTGTCTGCTGGTTCAGTGTTTTCCACAAGAATTCTAATCTTTAACATCTGACTCAGCTCAAAGACTCCAGCATTGTGATAGCTATATATTAAAGTCTTCCTTTATTCCCTTCAGTCTCACTACACCCATGTCGGTATTGTTTTGTAAATTCTGTCAAATTTGTTAAAGGCATTAATAGTTTGCATGATCCAATTCATGTTGGTATCTGTTGACTTTGGAAGGTTTGCCCATCGTATTATTTAGGATCTGGATCAAATAATCTCTAAATGGTCCAAACATTTCAATTGACAATTTGTGGTTTTGATTGCTTTCTTTGAAGTACATAGATCTGGGTTATATTTTGTTTGTCCTTGGTATCAAAAAGAAGGAATTTCATTTTTAGGGAAGTCCTCTGCACAATTGCTTCTCCATGATAGCTGACATTTTCTCATCACAAACTTGAGTGACAGTCATTGCAATCTCCAAAATGGTAGGAATGGTGTTGCCTAAAAGAGAGTGGAGGGTCTTTGTTGTATTGGAAGTTTGTAGAAATCAGTGAGCATCTCTCCCAAGCATACTGTGGTAATGGAATGTTACAAAACTGCTGAGCATGTGTTTGATGCAGTTTTCTATACCTTGTATAAGATGGTGCCCCGAGTCATATTTCATATAGTTACTAAAACCAATTCAGTCAAGAAATAATAACGCATCCCTGTTTATCAAACTGGTGAACCTATTCTGAGTCTGATCTTTCAGAACCTGGAGGTCAACATTGTGTTTCTTCGGTAAATGTTCAGAATATTCACATTTAGAACATAAAACCCCTTTTAAGGTTGCGGTATATTATGATGGGAGGACCACTTCCTGATTTGACCTGGTGCCCAATCTCACCATGAGAACAATGTGATGATGTCCTTTGCAATGACAAATACCCCAGGATCTAAGATCGAAGGTCACTTAGAGGCTCCTCCTTTAAATTATTCTAATGCTTGATCATTCCTTTTCCTTTTCCATGTCTGAACTGCATGATACTGAGATCGCTATTTCTCAAATATGTCCCCTGTAGAAATATCCCCCGCTCGCCCATCTTAAGAACATTCTGTATTGTTTGCTTCTCTCTTGGATTGTAAACACAGCGGCCATGAAAGATCTCCTAAAAACATTCCATGAACCTCTTCCCTTGCTTACCCTATTGATTTTTCCTATTCATTGGAAGAGAAATCCTCCATTATCACTATTTTGTTACTTTAAAGTATTTATGCACAATATAAATGATCTAATACCTTAGCTCACTGCTCAGTCTGCTTCAGTCTCTCGGTGCCAAGATGGCTAAGCGAAAAATAAATTTATTGAATATCTCAAAACTATTACTTTATCTGACGTATGCAGAAAATTGAACGTAATTGCTCAAAGTTTAAAAACTGCAACAATAGAGTTTCTATTTTCACTCATTAAAAACAGTCTGTAAATTTTATGAGATGTACAATACATAAAGGAATAACATATTTCACAGCGGCTGATTCCTTTTATTTCACACATCTGTGGTGCCTTTCTTGTTTGATCTAATATTGAATCCCAAGTGTAAGGAGGACCTCTGGCAGACACTGAGGTTATTTCACCATCAACTTTAATTGTGCTAAATGTCAATTCAAATCCTGTTTGAATTATGTTTAATAAATTGTTTTTATCATGTAGAGCTGGGTCATTTTGCTTTAAATGATCTGCTTGAGATGTGATTTCAGTTTTGTTTAATTTATTTTGTTCCACGGCAAGTCAATTCTATCTCCAGGAATAAGGAAATGTGTTCTTCCAGAAATAAAATAAACCAAGAAAAATCAAGCACTGGTCCTATTTATTCTTTGACACTTTTCCATAAGTTTCCAAAGAGCATCTTTAATTTGTACCAGTATTTTAGAATTGATGGCACATAAGGAACCTTTTTTATTTTCTGAAGAATCTATTTCCATGAGCAAGGATACATAACCACACCGAAATAATGTGGAGAATTTAAAAGCCTGATAAATCTAGGAATATGGGGAAAAGTATCAGAGTTTGGAATTCTTCAGAGGTTGGTCTTCTGGATCAGCAGCAGTAGTAGAGTGGATATTGTGGACGAATTGCAGCCCAGACCATCACACAAACCAACCTGCCATTTATACCTCACGTTGCCTCGGCAAGGCCAGAAGCATAATCAAGGACGTTGCAACCAGGCCACTCCCTCTTCTCCCCTCTCCCATCAGGCAAAAGGTATGGAAATGTGAAAACGCACTTGTAGAGCAGAGGGAACTAGGATTGTAGGTACAAAGTTCCTTGAATGTGGTGTCACAGGTAAATATGGTGGTCAAGAAAGGGATTGGTACATTGGCTGTCATCAATCAGGATACTGAGTATAGAAGTTGGGATGTTACGTTACAGCTGTGCAAGGCTCTATTGAGGCCACAGTTCGAGTATTGTGTTCAGTTTTGGTCACCCAGCTGAAGGAAAGATGTTAGACACAAAATGCTGGAGTAACTCAGCGGGACAGGTAGCATCTCAGGTGAGAAGGAATGAGTGACGTTTCGGGTTGAGACCCTTCTTCAGACCCGACCCGAAACGCCACCCATTCCTTCTCTCCTGAGATGCTGCCTGTCCCACTGAGTTACTCCAGCATTTTGTGTCTACCTCCGATTTAAACCAGCATCTGCAGTTCTTTCCTACATACATAGGAAAGATGTTGTTAAGCTGGAAAGCACACAGAGAAGATTTACAATTTGCTTCTAGGACTTGATGGCCTGAGCAGAAGGGAGAGGTTGGGCAGGCTAAGACTGTATTCTATGGAGCGTACGAGGATGAGAGGTGATCTTAAAGAGGTGTAGAAGATCATGAGGGGAATAGGTATGATGGATGTACAATTTTTTTTATCCAGAGAAGGGCAATCTGGAACCAGAGGACATAGGTTTCAGGTGAGAGGGGAAAGATTTAATAGGAATCTGAAGGGCAATTTTTCACACAAAGTGTGGTGGGTATATGGAATGAGCTGTCAGAGGAGGTAGTTGAAGCAGAAACTATAACAGCATTTAAAATACATTTGGTCAGGTGCTTGGAAAGAAAGGTTTTGAGGGATATGGGCCAAACACAGGCAGGTGGGACTAGTGTAGATGGAGCACCTTGGTTGGCATGGGCAGCTAGGCGGAAGGGCCTATTTCCGTGCTATATGTCTCAATGACTATGGTGCAGCTGGTAGAGCTACTGTCTCAGTGCCAGAGACCTGGGTTTCATCCTGATTTTCAGTGCTGCTCTCGCTGTGACGGTGCGAGTTTCCTCCAGATTCTCCAGGAGTTGGACTGAATCCGCATGGAGGATTCAAAAATGGTCCAGAAGGGTAGGATTGTTGACATTTTGACAAGGATCAATTGGGTTTTTTTTATCCCCTCCTCCCTTCCCCTCATCCTGCCGGGGGGGTCTAGTAAGCAGTATTTGCATCAGATCAAAGATAGGCACAAAGTGCTGGAGTAACTCAGCGGGTCAGGCAGTATCTCTGGAGAATATGGATGGGTGACGTTTCGGGTTGGGACCCTTCTTCAGGTGCGTCGGTCTGAAGTAGGGTTCCGACTCAGAATGTCAACTGTTCCTTTTTCTCCAGAGATGCTGCCTGATACGCCGAGTTGCTCCTACACTTTATGTCTAACTCCGGTGTCATCCAGCATCTGCCATTCCCTTATACAAATCAGATTATTCCGAGTGGCAAGGAATCCGCCTCTCAGAAACTCTTTAATTGCTCTCAAACTAAGGTCAGTGACATTTGTACATACTGTATATAGAGATCACGGTGACATTGGTTCCTCGACACTCGGCCCATCTTCCCAGTCGTGGAATGACTCGTTGCAAATGGATTTATTTGTTTCGAGACACAAGGAACCACAGATGACGGAATCTTGAGTAAAATACAAGGTGCTGGAGGAACTCAGCGGGTCAGGCAGGATTTGTAAAGGGAATGGACAGGTGACATTTCGCATCGGGACTCTGGTCTGCAGAATCTATTTTTCTCGGTTTAGTTTTAAGCCCGGTACACAGTTTATTTTGCATTCTGCCCAATATTCACAGATTTCCCTCATTGAACGGTTTGCTAGCATTTCTGCCCCACTAATTTGTCCCGAGGCTTCTGAACTTTGCTCTAACTCAGTGCAGCGTCATCACCTCTCACTCAATATTGTTCTTACATTGTGCTGAAGTAATTGTTTCCCGATGGTTTGCGAACACTTATTTTGCCTACTGCTTCCCAGGCCTAAATCAAGCTACCATCGTCTCTTCCTTGCCCTGAGCGTAAACTATTCGAGAAAATAGCCCCAGGTGGACTTGTGACCCAATTTAATTATATCCATTGCCTTTACTCCACTGCATTCTCTTTTACTGCACTTCTGTGTCACCTACGGACGCCCGTGGATCTCCCAGTCCATCACTAAGTGATTGTGAAACCAGAGAAAGCCCACTGGGCCTCCTGTTGCAAATTAAATCTGTACAACACCGAATTACAGGGAAATAACGTTAACAACTGCAGGTGTCCAACCGGAAACCTGGGACAGCGAGGCACTTGTACGTTGAGCAAAACACAAAGTGCCGGGGGAACTCAGCTGGGTCAGGCAGTATCTAGGGCATTTCAGGTTGGGACCCTACTTCAGACTGACTGGGGTGGGGTGGAGGGAGGAGAACGCTGGAAAAGAGAGGTGGAGGCAGGACAAAGTCTGGCAAGTGATAGGTGGTGACAGGGTTGGTTGGCAAATAGGTGGAGTCAGCGGCAAAGGCTGGAGGTAAAAAGGTGTCAGATAAGGAAAGGAGGAGTGAAATATAAAACCAGAGGAGGGGTGGATAGATGAAAAGAGGGGGTGAGGGAGGAGAAAGAGGTGGGAAATGGGTGATGGGAGATTGGTGTACGTAGGAGTGGATAGGGGCAAGGTGACTGGAATGGGAGGGAGGGAGAAATGAAAGCAACGAGTTTGGGTAGAGCACGGTTATAAAGCGGAGGTAGGGGATAGGGAATAGACAATAGGCAGGAGTAGGCCATTCGGCCCTTCGAGCCAGCACCGCCATTCAATGTGATCATGGCTGTTCATCCCCAATCATTACCCCGTTCCTGCCTTCTCCCCATATCCCCTGACTCTGCTATTTTTAAGAGCCCTATCTAGCTCTCTATTTTTCTATCTCTATATTCAATGTTCATGCCATTGGGTTGTAAGCTACCCAAATGGAATGTTGTCCCCTTCGGTAGGACTGCAGAGGAACAAAACAAAATCCTCAAAATGTATAGAGGTGTTCCACTGAGAATATATGCCACCCAGGAATCTACAGCACTCTGTGTGCCTGACTGTGATTGAACATAAAACCAATGTGTGGTTGAACACTGTGATTGAACATAAAACCAATGTGTATTTAAATGAAAATCAACAATATTAATGGAAGCTTCAATGAAGGTTAGAATTTCACCTGTTGATCACGTTGATAAACTATATTCCTCATATAACCATATAACAATTACAGCACGGAAACAGGCCATCTCGGCCCTACGTAGTCCCTGCAAAGTCCATATAATTGAAAAGCAAAGAAAAACCTGCAGATGCTGCAAATCTGAAATCAAGGCAGAGAATACTGGCAATACTTATCAGGTATGGCAGCATCTGAGGTGAGCGAAAGAGTTAACATTTCTTGTCACTGACAGTCATGGAGTCACACTGCATAGAAACAGGCCCTTTGGCCCACCAAATCTGCACTAATCATCAATCTGCATTTACACAAATCCTATACTAAACCCATTTTATTTTTCCCGTTTTTAATGGTCAGCTACACACTATGGGCAACTTACAGCAGCCAGAGCCCAGAGAAAATCTACCTGGTCACAGGGAGTTCATGCAAATTCCACACATTCACTACCAGTGGTCAGGAATGAACGCAAGACATGCGAGCTGTGAGGCAACAACTCCACTGGCCACTTTCATCAGACTGGGCAAATTTAGTTATCAGTTGCACAGAAGAGAAGAAGAGGGGAAAGAAAATAAACAGAATGGCTACGAATGGGTGGAGACCAAGAGATTAGCTCAGGTGCTGTCTGTGTGGAGTCAGCATATTCTCCCTGTGATAGCATGGGTTTCCTCCAGGTGCCCCGGTTTCCTCCCACATGCCAAAAACAGGCAGGTTTGTAGGTTAATTGGCTGCGGTAAAATACCCCTGGAGTATAAGGAATATCTTAGAACTAGTGAGAATGGTCAGCGCGGACTCAGTGGGCCGATGGGCCTGTTTACATGCTGTATCTTAAAATTAACTAAACTTAATTGTGCAAATTGTGTTGGTACCTGCTGAGAAAGGGTGGTAAATACTTTTTTTTTAGTTTTAGAGATACAGCGTGGAAAAAGACCCTTCGGCCCATCGATTCTGCGATAGCAAAACAATCACCTTTACACTGATCTATGTTATCCCAGTTTCTCATCGTACACAACAAGGGACAATTTACAGAAGCCAATTAAGATTTGGGTGGGCTTGGGATTTCGGTGTTATGTAATTAGGATGCACTAAAGATTTGGTTTGGAGGATACTGGTAGTTTATAGTTGTGCTGATGTTCGTGGATTTTGTTGGAATTGGGTTGCTAGGGTGAGAGTGGTTGATGGTTGGGGACCGTCTGTTGGAATTGGGACATGTAGATAAGGTGAAGAGTCTGGTTGAGATTGGATCATGTAGACTGGATGTAGGAAACCGTCGGGAACAGGACGTGTAATTGGGTGAAGGATCCTGTGTGATTGGGATGTTTACATTCAGTGAAGGGTCCTGTTGGTATTGGGATGTGAACGGGACATGTAGATTGGACGAAAAGTCCCGTTGGTATAGGGTGTGTAGAATGGTATATTGGGTGAAGAATGCTGTTGGTATTGGGTGTGTAGATTGGGTGAAGGATCCTGTTGGTATTGGGTGTGTAGATTGGGTGAAGGGTGCATTTGGTTTTGGTGTGTAGGTTAGGTGACGCATACTGTTGGTATCCGTTGTGTTGATTGGGTGCAGTTGGTATTTGGTGTGTAGATTGGGTGAAGGGTGCAGTTGGTATTGGGTGTTCAGATTGGGTGAAGGGTGCAGTTGATTTTGGGTGTGTAGATTGGGTGCATTTGGTATTGGATGTGTAGATTGGGTGAAGGGTGTGGTTGGATGTATAGATTGGGTGAAGGGTGCAGTTGATGTTGGGTGTGTAGATTGAGTGACTGTTCCTGTTGGTATTGGGTGTGTAGATTGGGTGCAGTTGGTATTGGGTGTTCAGATTGGGTGCAGTTGGTATCGGTTGTGTAGAGTGGGTGAAGGGTGCAGTTGAGTTTGGGTGTGTAGATTGGGTGCAGTTGCTCTGACATTGTGTAGATTGGGTGAAGGGTGCAGTTGAGTTTGGTGTGTAGATTGGGTGAAGTTGAGTTTGGGTGTGTACATTGGGTGAAGGGTACAGTTGAGTTTGGGTGTGTGGATTGGGTGCAGTTGCTCTGACATTGTGTAGATTGGGTGAAGGGTACAGTTGAGTTTGGGTGTGTACATTGGGTGAAGGGTACAGTTGAGTTTGGGTGTGTACATTGGGTACAGTTGAGTTTGGGTGTGTACATTGGGTGCTGTTGCTCTGACATTGTGTAGATTGGTGAAGGGTACAGTTGAGTTTGGGTGTGTACATTGGGTACAGTTGAGTTGGGGTGTGTACATTGGGTGAAGGGTACAGTTGAGTTGGGGTGTGGAGATTGGGTGAAGGGTACAGTTGAGTTTGGGTGTGGAGATTGGGTGAAGGGTACAGTTGAGTTTGGGTGTGGAGATTGGGTGAAGGGTACAGTTGAGTTGGGGTGTGTACATCGGGTGCTGTCGCGTTGACGCCTGTCCCTGGTATTGGGCGCGGCTGGCTGTCGCGCAGGCGCGGGCGGCTGGAGGTGGCGCCTCTGGTCGGGTGGGGCTGGTGATGTCGGACTGGGAGGCGGAGAGCGACGATGAGCCGAGCCCGGTCCCGGTCCCGCGGGCGGAGTGGAGGCCGTCGCCGGCAGCAGCAGCAGAGCGCAGCCCGAGCCCTGAGCGGCCCAGGAGGCGGAGCCATGAGCTGGGGGCCGGGGACCGCTGCGAGATCCGCGGGCAAGAGGGCCGAGGATGGCGGCCGCCGGGGGCCCGAGGCGGAGGCGGGGGCCGGGGCCGCGACCAGGGCTCCTCCCTCAACTTCCACATAGACAGCGCCTTGGTGGGCACCGTTATAGGTGAGGGCCGGGTAAATACCCGTGTCAGGGGGCAAGGACTGGGTAAATATTTATGGGTGTGAGGGAGGGTCTGGGTAAATACCCATGGACAGGTTGTAAGATCTGGATAAATACTCATGGGAGGGAGAGAGGGACTGGGTAATTAGTCATGGGTCTGAGTAAATACCCTTTGGTTGGGTAGCGGGTCTGTGTAAATAGCCAGGCACCAGAGGGGAGTCTGGGTGTGTCAGGGGTCGAGTCTGGATAATTGCCCGTGGGTACAGTGACCAGGGGGAGGGACTGGGTAAATACACAGTGACCAGGGGGAGGGTCTGGGTAAATACACAGTGACCAGGGGGAGGGACTGGGTAAATACACAGTGACCAGGGGGAGGGACTGGGTAAATACACAGTGACCAGGGGGAGGGACTGGGTAAATACACAGTGACCAGGTGGAGGGTCGATAAATACCTAGTTTCGTGGGATAGTCCAGGTGAACATATGGGGGTGTCATGGTCATGGTCATGGGCAGGGTCTGGGTATACACAGTGTTGGAAGAGGGTCAGCAGTAATCACGTGGATATCAGGAGGCGTGTCCAACTAATCCTCCAGGTATTTGGAAAGGGTTTGGGTAAACGCCTTGGGCTTTGGAAGAGGGTTAGTAGTAAATACCCGGGTGTCAGCGGGGAGGGGTCACAGCAGTGAATGCCCTGGCATTGGTGATGGTCCAGGTAAACACCCTGGCATCAGGCACAGGGTAAGTATAAAGACACAGCTGAGTGTGTCTGCTGCAAAAAAGGTGTGCACGTATAAGGTAAATAAAAACTGGTGCGAACTTGTGCGTTTTATGAAGTTGCCTGGTATGAGTATCTGAGATTTAGAAAATAGGCAGGTGGGAATATCTGTCTGTGACTAGCAAGCAAAATTTGGGTGAGAGGATCATGGATAGATGCCCAGATGAATTTAAGTGGTGAATTGCTGGGCGGAATATCAGCAGTACCGTGAGTACCTACGTAACTGGATTAATACTGGGTATGACTATGGATTTAGTAAATATCCAAGACCAAAAATCTGTTTTATATTCTGATATCAAGTATCCAAGGGCAAGGGCAAAGGTAGAGAATCCCAAAGGTGTAAATTTCTAGGAGTTACGGTAAATTACAAAGCTGTTTACCAATTGAATGCCTGGGATGAATCAATGCAGTAATTCCCTGGAAGTTCATAGATGAATTGTATACTGAGCCAGTACTTAGTAAATAGCTTTGGTAACTATCCTGATGTCAATACCATGAATATGAATTGTTTGTAAATACAAAGTGAAATTAACTGAAGGTGGAATTTTTGGGTATGCTTTCTAGGGTGGGGCATTGAGTATTAGAAAGGCGCTATATAAATCCCATCCATTATTGCATCATGGCAGAAAATCCTGGAAAGGTAAATAACGATAATTGAATATTGCAAATAAGTACTGTAATACTGGCTCGCTATCATTATGTGACTGTTGGGTTAAATACCATGACATGAATCCTGGTGTGTATAGTAAGTTGATATATCCTGGTTTAAAAACCTAGGGATAAATAGTATGGCAGACCTCTTTGTGATGCCATGTCTTGACTTTCTTGGTCTCCAATTATCAGTTTCTCTCAGACTTGAATATGCTTCCTTCCTTACTGCTTCAATACTTCCCTCTGCCCGATTCCTCTCTTCCCCCCAACCCCACTACTTGGGCTCTGTTCCCCCTCTCTGGCGCTATCTGCACCCCACTTTGTTTTCATCTTTTCACCCCCCCCCCCCCCCCACCCACCCACCATGATGTCAAGTACTTCAGCCTGTTTCTGTAAGAGTCCATGTCCATCTGAGAGTTTGATATGGTCTTTTGCATGTCTTTAGGTCGAGGAGGGTCTAAAATACGTGAACTTGAAGAAACATCAGGATCTAAAATACAGGCAAGGACTTGCTCAGAATGATCTCAAAGCTAGAATTGGTTCTGATCAAAATCGGTGAAAGCAATATGATTTGAAGTATGATTTAACTCTCCGTGCCCCTACCAAAGCACTATCACAAATTAGTTCTCCTGGTAGTGTGAGTGCACCTTGGAGATTGCTAATTTTGTGTGGATCACCTGCTGCTTAAAGTACAATTTGTCATGGTGGCATCAACGATTTGACTTGTAAAAGTGTTGGTGGCCACCTATCTGAACCATACTTGCTGCTCCCTCTGGCTATTCAGATTATTTGTCTCCAATCCCAGTGTCCATGGAGAGAAAAAAAGTGTCATGCATAGGAGCTCTTTCAGGATCCTTGGACTGATGAAAGGTATTAAAGGATGGCATTGCTCACATTCGCATTTTATGATGTGGGAGACCATGTAGCCCATCGAATCAACATGGGCTATCCAGAGCTATCTCACCATTTTCAATTCTGCCACTAGCTTCCCTGTAACCTTTTCTCTCTTGTGCCAATCAATTGCTTCCTGATTTTCATAAGACCCATCTACGTTGCTGCTATTTAACCTACCAACCAGCACGTCTTTGGTGCTGTAGCTAAGGCTGATGTCCGATGAATTTGCTTTGACGAGAACACTGTTTAAAACGATATACTGTTAAGTACACTAAAGACTGAGAAATTTGACCCTTGGATAATGCAGGCTATGAATGATACAAGCATCATTTAATCAACCCAAAATAGAAACTTAATCTACATTACTCTTAAAAGTGTCACTCTTCAGGTATTCGGTTTGAACAGCATGATATTAGAGTTGGAGAGTCCTGCAGCATGGAAACAGCCCCTTCGGCTCAACTTGCCCACACTGAACAACATGTTCCATCTACACTAGTCCCATCTGCCTCCATTTCGTCCATAAGCCTCCTAACCTGTCCGATCCATGTACTTCTTTAATTGTGTCTTGCACAATTCTGATAATCGGAATTCTTTTACTTCTCTGGGTACAGTGTCATCTCGGACATGGAAGGAATTGCTGCATCTCTCAGTATGTGTGTGCTCATGATACTATAAACCTGGCTGTACGTCCATGGCATGTTTTCAGATTGAAGCCTATTCACTCTTTCATAAGTTCAATATGGGAGTGATGCAAAATGAGCTCCTTGTACCCAGTCTGGGTTACCAAAAATGGCAATGTGCATATTCTGAGATATAGGGTCTGTTCAATATGTACTGTTTGTACTTGCACATTTGGTCAGTTCAATATGTACTGTCTATACTTGCGCATTTTATGATAGATACTAAAAGGTGACATTGAAGTTGAGGTGAGGCTTTTCGGCAGCCACGAGGCCCAGCTGAAAGCGAAGGAACTGATTCTTAACCTTATTGCAAGGAGAAATACAGATCAGTTGAATGGACCTGAGAGAAGTGACCAAGGTATGCCTGAATGATCCTTGTTTTTTTTAAATTTGCATTGTTCTTGGAATTGAACTGTGAGTATCCTATTTCATCAGGTCATTAAAAATAATACATATAAGATTTGACACAAGTGCTGGAGGGACTCACCGGATCAGGTAGTATCTATGGAGGACCATATAACCATATAACGATTACAGCATGGAAACAGGCCAGCTCGGCCCTTCTAGTCCGTGCCGAACACTTACTCTCACCTAGTCCCATCTACCTGCACTCAGACCATAACCCTCCATTCCTTTCCCGTCCATATACCTATCCAATTTATTTTTAAATGATAAAATCGAACCTGTCTCCACCACTTCCACTTGAAGCTCATTCCACACAGCTACCACTCTCTCAGTAAAGAAGTTTCCCCTCATGTTACCCCTAAACCTTTGTCCCTTAATTCTCAAATCATGTCCTCTTGTTTGAATCTTCCCTACTCTCAATGGAAAAAGCTTATCCATGTCAACTCTGTCTATCCCTCTCATAATTTTAAAGACCTCTATCAAGTCCCCCCCCTTAACCTTCTGCGCTCCAAAGAATAAAGACCTAACTTGTTCAACCTTTCTCTGTAACTTAGAACATAGGTGACATTTCAAGTTGGGGCCCGAAACATTGCCCATCCATGTCCTCCAGTGATGCCACCTGACCTGCGGACTTACTCAAGCACTTTGCATTTTTTTTTGTAAACCAGGATCTGTAGTTCCTCGTGTCTACATACAAGCTTTGTATACATTATATTTGTTAATTGAATGACGTGGGGAGGGGGGTCTTCATTAAAAGGTGTTGGGATAACCCTGATTTCACGATTTGGTTCATGATGCCACTAGTGTAACCCTGGATTTTGGAGTTTACATTTTTGTCCTAGTGTCTCAAATTATCTCAATTTGTTTCTATGTGTCCTTTATTTGATATTCTAAGCATATTCATTTAGTGGGCACTTTGTCATGATGATGGTAGTGTGTTATGTGCTGGGCCGTTTGTATTGTTTTGTCTCTGCAGACCCATGGTGGCGGAAGCCTTCCTGGGTCCCAGGGTCCATTTTACTCATTCTATAACTCCAATTTCGCCACCCACCGAAATCAGCATTAAACGACTGCCTTTTTCTTTCCTTTTGTGTCCATCCACCAAAGGCATTGCATCGAAGCTCAGTGGTAGGTCAGCCACCACCTCCAACACCCCTTTGGCCAAGTGCAGCAGCATAAACCCGTCCCGTCCTGCGATCAACTGGACCTCGCTGCGTGAGAACAAGGAGAAATATGAAGCTATGAAGTGGGCTGGTTGGTATCTCCTCCGCTTCAATTAAATACTGAAGCTTTGGTCACTGGTGAGGACCAAGGCTGATTTTCCTTTTGATCTGAAGTAACAACTTTCTCCTTTTGCATTAAGGTCTTACAATAATTAAAAAAGACTTTTACATTGAAGCTGAGTCAGTTATCAATATGACACCTGCAGAAGTTTCCAACTGGAGGTAATTACTAGTATCTGATACAAATTCTTAATTTTAGTTAATCCAAAACATCGTTCAAGACAAGATTAGTTAGTTTTCAGATTTCATTAAAATAGCTGTATTGTAGACAGTGAAGGGGGTTATTAACATTACAGTGGTGGGCTGGGCTGAGGGATGGCAAACAGTTTAATTCAGAGAAGTGTGAGGTGCTGCATTTTGAGAAGTTGCACCAGGCCATGACCGACACGTTGAATGGTAGGAGGGGAGTGTTGCAGAACAGAGCGATTGAGGACTACAGATACATAGTTCCCTGAAAGAGGTCACAGGTAGATAGGGTAGTGAAGAAGACTTTTGGTGCCTTCACTTTTGGGTATCAAAGTTGGGACATTATGTTGCAGTTGTACAAAGTGTTGGTGAGGCTGCTCATGGAGTATTGTGATCAGTTTTGGCTGTTGGATGAAAGAAGCCGTTAAGTTGGAAAGAGTGCAGAGAAGATTTACGAGGATGTTGCCAGGACTCTAGGACCGGAGAGATTTGGTGGGCTAGGACTCCTTGTGCACAAGAGTCCCAAGGGGTGATCTTATAGAGGTGTATAAAATCATGAGGGAAATGAATAGCGTAAAAGCAGGTTTGTTTTCCAATGGTAGCGGAACTAGAGGGCATAGGTTTAGGGTGAAAAAGGAAAGATTTAATAGGTGCCAGAGGGACAACTTTTGACAGAGATTGGTTGGTATATGGAACGAGCTGCCGGAGGAAGTTGAGGCAGGTACTGTAACCACATTTAAAAGACACTAGACTAAGTGGGACCCGTTGGGTCCCAGCTTCACACGAGAGGGCTGGTCCCCCAATGCAATATTCCACCTCTCCACCAATTCCAACACACACTCGCACACACACCCTCCACCTTACACACTCACACACATACACTCACACACATACACTCACACACATATACACACTCGCTCACTCTCACTCATTTACACCCCGGCTCACACTCATTTACACACCGGCTCACACACAGACACTCACATACACACACTCACATATACTCTCACATATGCTGTCACGCGCGCTCTCTCACGCGCACTCTCACACACACTCTCACACACACACACACACTCTCTCACACACATACAATCACACTAGCACACACTAACACACACACACTCATATACTCGCACATATTCATGCACACTCACATTCACGCACACTCACAGACACACATTCACGCATAAACTTTTTTGAATCTACTCACACGGCTGAGCACGGCCTCTCCACTGTGGGGCTTCCCCAGTCAGCGGCACTTCCGCAATCAGCGTGACCTCTGCACTTCCTGGAAATTACGCAATCAGTGTGACCTCTGCACTCACCGGAAATTACGCAATCAGCGCGACCTGTCCACTAAGCGGAAGTCACGAAATGACCGAGACTTTTGAACAGTCGGACCTAATAAAGCATTTATTCCTTCCAAACACAGTCGGACCTAATACAGCATTGCAGTTTCAGGCACAGGCAGGGCAGCAGGCCAAACAACTCATGGCATTGTCACTTCATTTAATTTCATTTCCAATTAAGCATTGCACTTTCAAGCACAGGTAGGGCAGCTGGCCAAACAACTCATGGCATTGTCATTTCATTACATTTCCAATTAAGCATGACACTTTCAAGCACAGGCAGGGCAGCAGGCCCAACAACTCATGGCATTGTCATTAAGGGCTAACAAATCATTTATTGCAAGTACATTGCAGACTCACAGTTCAGTTGATTCACAGCTTAGAATGACAGTCAAGGCCTCTCCCTCACGATCTTGCAGAGTGACTGATTCGTGTCCAGGCATCCGGGGTTTTATAGTCCTGCCCCCCCGCCCCCCCCCCCCCCCTCCCTGAAGGGGCGTTACCTTCATTACGGTGATTGACAGACGAGAGGACCAATCAGCTGATCTCAAGGTTTTTTAAACACTCATAACTTTTTTATTTTTCATCAAAGGGAAAATTCCTCGGGGCTGGCTCAGCGGAGGAGGACTGTGAGTAAGATGGCCAAAAATCACAGTGATACAGGGTTGCGTTTTTTCTAAAATCAATATACAGCGCAGACAAGAAGTGGTCAAGATGAGACTTTTAATTATATAGATTTACACAGGGACATGGATAGGAAATGTTTAGAGGAATATGGGCTAGCACAGGCAAATGGGACTAGCTTGGATGGGGCATCTTGATCGGCATGGACAAATTGATCCAAAAGGCCTGTTCCTGTGGTGTATGACTCCATAACTGGATTTAATAACCACTAGTTTGTTGCAGTGGCCAAGATACTGTGTTTTCACATTCATTGTCATCTGCTATTGACCTATGGTCAGTTTTATAGAATGACTATGGTTCCTCTCTGACAACAAAGATTATTGCTTTTGCTAGCATGTTTTTGTGGGTATTTTATCCTGTTTGCTGCAATAATATCAATAATCATTCTGGCAGATGTAGATATCTTCTTGGTCAGTCAGTCACTTTTATTTCTGTGTTTCATGGAAAAATGCAGCAAGTCTATAAGAATCTGAGAAGCAAAGGCAGGGCACATTGTCAAAATCTTTCTCCCAAGAGGGCATAATTTTAAGATTTAAAAGGTAGGAGGTTTGATGGAGATCTGAGAGAAGTATTTTTTATGCGCAGTGATTGATATCTGAGCCGGTTTCTGTGCTGCACAACTCTTATTACTCTAAGGATGTGGATGTGGAATGATATTTGAGAGGAAGGAAGTAGGTGTGAGTAGCGTATTTTGGCTCTAGGTGTGGGTGGAATCTTTACAGAAGAGTGCTGACTAGACCAAGGTCAAGAGTTACGTATTCTAAAGTTTTTCCAGAGTTGCATCAACATTCCAGTCTCGGAAGAGCAATTTAAAACAAGGAGTTGTTAAATTATCAGACAGGAAAAGCTGATAGCTGTATCGTCTTTGTCACTCTCTTGGGAGGAGCATGATATTGGATGTTAGCGATTCTTGCGGTCTCCTTCTGCGATTCACGTACTCCTTTTAAACCTTCCTCTTATTAGTGCTTACTTTGTTTTAATCATTTGAGTCTAATTCATGTCAATTGGAGCTGAAAGTTTTTTTTAAATCCTCTGCTGTACCTCATTTCAAATCATGGCCAGTCCAATTCTCTTTTCTGAGAGTAAAGCATAATTACTTGGAGAATACACCATATTGTTCACATAGATTGTTGCCCAGGCTAGCGATATCACTAACATGCACTAGAACTTGAAGGTTGGAATTCGGGTGTATTACAATACGGGGATTTTTTTGTGTGCAATTTTACTGAAGAGAGCCAAAAACAATGCAAAAGTTTTGTTAAAAATTATTGCCTTTTTAAAGCTGGTCCATTCAGCAAGCAGGCACCTCCTCCACAGTGAAATAATCACCATTGCAAGTCCTCACTAATTGGATCAGTTGTGTGTGCCTTCAAACTGGTGCTTTGTTGTCAGAAGGACATTCCAGGAACAACTTTTAAAAGTTCATAGATTTAAAAAGTGAATAAGTTGATGACTGCATCCTTGGAATTTTTTTTTATAGTTTTTATTTTTTTGCAGTTTAAAACTAGAATGGATTGACTGGTTTTAAAATGCATTTGGTGAAAACCTACTTTCAGTTGTATGGGTGAAAAAAGTGACTAGTTACATTTTAAGGCTTGGCCTTAAAGACACAGAGTAGGGTTTTGCAAGAGGCTGGGTGGGAAGCAGTGTAGTCCATATAGTTGTGGGAGTCGGTGGGTATGTGGGTAGTAGACATCAGTCAATAGTCTGTCCCTGTGCTGGAGATGGAGAGATCAAGAAAATGGAGAGAGGTGTCGGAGACAGTCCAAGTGAATTTGAGGGCATGGTGGAAGTTAGTGGTAATGTTAATAAAATCAATTAGTTGTGCAGGAGGCAGCCCTGATGCAGTCACCAATGTAGCGGAGAAATATTAGGGGGATGATGCCGGACGCGCCTAGAACAAGAACTGTTCAATGTAACTAACTCGGCGGTCAGTCAGCATCACTGGAGAACATGGATAGGTGATATTTCAGATCGGGACTACTTCAGGCTGTGGGGGGGAATAATGGAGTTGGGAGGAGGAGGGGAGAAATTGGTGCAAGTCCAGGTGGGGCACAGGGAAAAGGTGTTTGGGGGGAGTAGGTGGTTTTGGTTTGTTACCTAAATTTGAAGAATACAATGTTCATACCATTGGGTTGTAAGCTACCCAACCTTTGTTCCTCCAGTTCGTGTGTGGCCTCACTCTGGCAAGTGCAGGTTGAGAAAATAACAATTTTCCTTCACTGCTTATACCAGATACTGTTATTTAATTCTGTTTAATTTTATGCCAACTAAAATTGATTTTATTGAATTCAGTGAAAACTGTTTTTAATAGTTTGCTAGCCCGTTTTTTGGCCCCCTGGTGTTCTTCAATCAATCATTTATTTTTTCTGTTTTGATCTCTCCTCCTTTTCACTTTGCCTTGTTATTTCCTTTCTCAAGTGCATTTTAACTTCTACATTCCCAGTTGCATCTCGATGGTGCATATTGACTAGCAGTTGCCAAAAATCATCATAACTCTCCAGTGCATTTGAATAAGATATATAAAACAGCAATGTAGACATTTCTACATGGAGCTTTTTCTGTGTTTTTCTGCTGTAAGTTGGATCCAGAGAAAGACACAAGGAGCTGGAGTAACTCAGCGGTGAAGCACCATCTCTAGAGATCATAGATAAGAGGCGTTTTGGGTCGGGACCCTTCAGACTGATTGGAGGGTGGGGGTGAGGACAACTGGAAGAGGGGAGGGGCAAGAAAAGCCCGGCAGTTAATGGGTTGTTACAGGTGAGGTTTTATTAAGGCAGATGGTTGGACAAAGGCCTGTGATGCAAAGGCAGATGTGAGACAAAAGAATTGAAGAGATGCAAATTGTGACGGTAGAGGAAGGAACATGAGGGGGAGGGGAGAAATAGGTGAGGGTGTGGGGGTGGGGGGGGGGGGATGTGCGTAGGGAAAGAAGTGAGTGGGGGAAGGATTGTAGTTGCCTAAGATTTGGATGATTCATTATTTGTACTGTTGTAAACTACCCAAGCAGATGGTGTTCCTCCAGTTTGCTTGTGGCCTCACTCTGACAGTGGAGGTCCAGGACAGAAAGTTGAGAATGGGAAGAGGAGTTCAAGTGGTTAGCAACCAGGAGATCCAGTAGGCTTTGGTGGACCGAGCACAAGTGTTTGGTGAAACGGTGACTGAGACTACGCTCAGTCTTGCCGATGTACAGGAGGGCACATCAGGAACACCGGATACAGTAGATGAGGTTAGAGGAGGTGCACATGAATCTCTGTCCCGCCTGGAAGGACCGTCAAGGTCCCTAGCAGAGGTAAGGGAGGAGGTATAGGGCCAGATGTTGCATCTCCTGCGGTTGCAGGGGAAAGTACCTGGGTACGAGGTGGTTTGGGTGAGAAGAGATGAATGGGAATGATCTCTGCAGAAGGTGGAAAAGGGTTGGGATGGGAAGATGTGACTGGTGGTGGGATCATGTTGGACATGATGGAATGTCCGAGGTTGAAGTGTTGGATGAGGAGGCTGGTGTGGTGAAAGATAAGGACCAGGGAAACACTATCCTCCATTTGGGGGTAGGTAAATGACACCAGAACTACAGGGCAAGGAGAAGATGCGGGTGAGTGAACCATGTATGACAGCAGGGGGGGGGGGGGGGGGACCAAATTTATTTAAGAGTCCTGGAATAAAAATCCTCATCTTGTGAGCAAATAGACAATAGGTGTAGGCCATTCGACCCTTCGAGCCAGCTCTGCCATTCAATGTGATCATGGCTGATCATCCCCAATCAGTACCCTGTTCCTGCCTTTTCCCCATATCCTCTGACTCCGCTATCTTTAAGAGCCCTATCCAGCTCTCTCTTGAAAGCATCCAGAGAACCGACCTCCACCGCCCTCTGAGGCAAAGAATTCCACAGACTCTCACAACTCTGTGTGAGAAAAAGTGTTTCCCCAGAAGATATGGAGAAATTGAGAGTAGGGTTTTGCAAGAGGCTGGGTGGGAAGCAGTGTAGTCCATATAGTTGTGGGAGTCGGTGGGTATGTGGGTAGTAGACATCAGTCAATAGTCTGTCCCTGTGCTGGAGATGGAGAGATCAAGAAAATGGAGAGAGGTGTCGGAGACAGTCCAAGTGAATTTGAGGGCATGGTGGAAGTTAGTGGTAATGTTAATAAAATCAATTAGTTCTGCACGGGTGCAGGAGGCAGCCCTGATGCAGTCACCAATGTAGCGGAGAAATAGTAGGGGGATGATGCTGGGCGCGCCTAGAACAAGAACTGTTCAATGTAACAAACATAAAGGCAGGCATAGTTGAGGCCCATGCGAGTGCCCATGGTTTCACCTTTAACTTGGAGAAAGTGAGAGGAGTCGAAGGAGTTGCTGTTGAGGGTGAAGACAAGTTCTGCCTGGTGGAGGAGAATGCTAGTAGAGAGACATTTATTAGGTTTCTGTTTACGGAAGGACCGGAGGGCCTTGAGACCGTCTTGGTGAGGGATGGAGGTGTAAAGATACTGCATGTCCATGGTAAAGATGAGGTCATGGGGGCCTGGACTCTAAAGGTTATTGAAGAGCGTGTGAGGGAAGGTGATAGAAGAGAGTAGGGCAGGGCTGGGGAATGATAGGTTGGAGGCTGTGGAGAGGATATGGCCAGAGGTGATGAGCTCGGAAATGGCC
The DNA here is from genome assembly GCF_010909765.2 of Amblyraja radiata. Taxonomy (NCBI): domain Eukaryota; kingdom Metazoa; phylum Chordata; class Chondrichthyes; order Rajiformes; family Rajidae; genus Amblyraja; species Amblyraja radiata. Next base: position 90,415,849 of record NC_045960.1, read on the forward strand.
TGGGAGATGATGGCCTGGTGGTGTTTGTCCTGGTCATGGGGTAGGTGTGGCTGCAGAATTGTATCCTACCTAAGGATTTAGTTAGAAGGCAGCCTTCTAATTAAAAGTCAAAGGACAAAGGACATTTATTTGTCACGTACACCAATTGGTGTAGTGAAATTTGTCTTGCCATGCAGTACACAGATAAAGATAAGACACAACATTAAAGAATTTAACAATAAACATAAAAAACATCCCCCCACAATGGTTCCCATTTATGAGGGAAGGCACTGTGGGAAGTGATAAACAGAAGACAATAGCAGCGACCAAAGATCTAATTGAAAGTTATATTGATGTGAGGAAAGGACAGCATTGAATAACATTGAGCAAAGACCTGCAACCAGCACCTTTGGTTATATATCTGTAAAGATATTTATAAATCTGTGAAACTTGCTGATGAGAAGCTTTGTGGTAGGATATCTATAGAATCGTACCTGGTCTGTGGGAAGAGACTTAATAGCAGATGAATTTAAATTAGTGGTGTATCAAATGTTTAGATGGGGACAGAAAATGTGAAATCTATCCTCAACCAAAGTAAAGATGGTATTGATGTGCTCATGATCTGGATGCATTGTAGTGGGCTGCATTCCAAATGCACTTAGACAATAGACAATAGGTGCAGGAGTAGGCCATTTGGCCCTTCGAGCCAGCACCGCCATTCAATGTGATCATGGCTGATCATCCCCAATCAGTACCCCGTTCCTGCCTTCTCCCCATATCCCCTGCCTCCGATATCTTTAAGAGACCTATCTAGCTCTCTCTTAAAGCATCCAGAGAACCTTCCTCTGAGGCAAGAATTCCACAGACTCACCATTCTCTGTGAGAAAAAGTGTTTCCTCGTCTCTGTTCTAAATGGCTTACTCCTTATTCTTAAACTGGCCCCTGGTTCTGGACTCCCCCAACTTTGGGAACATCTTTCCTGCCTCTAGCGTGTCCAAGCCCGTAACAATCTTATATGTTTCAATGAGATACCCTCTCATCCTTCTAAACTCTTCTAAACATCCTTCTAAACTAAACACTTGAATAAACATTTTTGGAAAATCAGTGTAATTTTAGACATTCCATGTAGTTTTGTTTTTCTTACCTTTTATTAGTTGGCTGTAGGATATGGTCATTCCTTTCCCACCCTGTTGACTATGAATTGAATAGTTTGTGAGGCCATATCAGAGAGTAGTGAAGAGTCAAACACAGTGATGTGTCTGAAGTCACGTTGATATGATCGAGAAAGGAAAGCAGACTTCCTTCACCGAGTAACTTTGTAATGTTTCAAGTTTTTTATGATAATCCAATAATTTTATGGTAACTTTCTATGTTTCTAACTATTTCTGGGCCAAGTTTTTTGAAATCGCATTTAGAGTCAGAAATTGCAGAGGCGCTGTGAGATAAGGGAATCATCATAAGACACCGGTGAAGTGTGGGGAGACTGGAGGGCGGCTAATAGAATCATAGATTAATACAGTGTGGAAACAATACCAACTCGCCCACACTGACCTACAATGTCCCAGCTACCCTTGTCCCACTTTCCTGTGCCTGGTCCATAACCCTCCAAACCTGTCCTTTCCGTGCACCTGTCCAACTGTTTTGTAAACAATGGGATAGTCCCAGCCTCTTCTGGCAGCTTGTTCCATAAACCCACCGCCCTCTGTGTGCAAAAATGACCTCTCGGATTCCTATTAAATATTTTCCCCTTCACCTTGAACTCTGCGAGTTGGATGATCAGCCATGATCATATTGAATGGCGGTGCAGGCTCGAAGGGCCGAATGGCCTACTCCTGCACCTATTTTCTATGTTTCTATGTCCTCTGGTCCTCGATTCCCCTACTCTGGTTAAAAGATTCTGTGCATCTACCCGATCTATTCTTCTCATGATTTTGTATACCTCTATGAGGTCTCCCCTCATCATCCATGGAATAGAGACCCAGCCTACTCAACATCTCCCTATAGCTCACACACTCTAGTCCTGGCAACATACTCGTAAATCTTTTTTGAACCCTTTCAAGCTTGACAATATCTTTCCTATATCATGGTGCCCAGAACTGAACACAATATTCTAAATGCGGTCTCACCAACATCTTATACAACTGCAACATGACCTCCCAACTTCTATACTCAATACTCTGACTGATGAAGGCCAAAGTGCCAAAAGCCTTTTTGACCACCTTATCTACCTGCAAATCATCCTTCATGAAACCATGCACTTGTACTCCTAGATCCCTCTGCTCTACAACACTACTCAGAGGCCTACAGTAGGTACTGCCCTTGTTTGACGTACCAAAATGCAACACCTCACACTTCTCTCGATCCAAATCCTGCTGCAATCGTTCAGAACCATCTTCACTATCTGCAAAGCCACTAACTTTTGTATCATCAGCAATAATCTTGCCCTGTATGTTCTCATTCAAACCATTGATGTAGATGACAAACAGTAACGGGCCCCGCACTGAACCCTGAGGCACACCACTAGTCACAGGCCTCCATTCTGAGAAGCAACCTTCCACCATCACCCCCTGCTTCCTTCCATGGAGCCAATTTGCTTTCCATTCAGCTATCTCTCCTTGGATCCCATGAGATCTAACCTTCCAGGGCAGCCTACCATGCAACACCTTGTCAATTGCCTTACTGAAGTCCACGTACACAACATCTACAGCTCTGCCCTCCACAACCTTTTTGCTCGCGTCTTCAAAAAAAATCAATCAGATTTGTGAGACACGACCTCCCACATACAAAACCATGCTGACTGTCCCTAATCAGCCCTTGCCCATCCAAATACCTGTATATTCTATCCCTCAGAATCCTCTCCAGTAACTTTCCAGCAGACATTAGGTTTACTGGTCTATAGTTCCCAAGTTTTTCCTTTGCATTCCTCTTTAAAAAGCACAACATTTTTGCTTTTTAAAGAGTTCCCAGCATTTTCCCTGCAGCCCTTCTTGAAAAGAGGCATAACATTTGCCATCCTCTGGCACCTCTCCTGTATTTAAGGACGACTCATAAATTTCAACCAGGGCTTAAATAAACATTTAAACAAACATTTGGGAATATCGGGATTGTTACCCTGGTTTAAAGTGTGGGAGATAATGTTAAACGAATTTGAGGTTTTTTTTTTAACAATCCGAGTCGTACAGCACTGAAATTGGCCCTTCAGTCCACCTCATCCATGCTGATCCAAACAAATAGATGTAGTGTTTTGTTGTCACTTTTGACCATGCTTTTGACTAGTGACTCATAACCCAAACAGCCCTTCTCCTTCTTCTTCTTCTTAAGCCCTTTGCTCCTCTAGGGAGCATAGGCCATTGACAAATGTCCTCCACCTCACTCGGTTGTTGGCAGTTCTTTCGAGATCTCCCCAGTTGAGCCCATTCTCAGACATTTCTGTCTGGAAAACTCTTCTCCAGCTGTTCCTGGGGCAACCTCTTTTCCTTTTTCCTTGGGGATTCCATTTCAGGGCTTGCCGGGTGATGTTTGTGGCAGGTTTCCTGAGGGTGTGTTCAATCCAACTCCATTTTCTCCTTCGAATTTGTAAGTCAATGGGCTCCTGGCTTGTTTGTTTCCACAGGTCCACATTGCTTACTTTGTCTCTCCGCCAGATGTTAAGTATTCTCCTAAGGCAGGTGTTAATGAATGTTTGCAGCCTGTTTGTAGTGTGTTTTGTTGTTTTCCATGTCTCTGATCCATACTGCATCGCCTGTTTCACATTTGAGTTAAATATGCGTATTTTGGTGTTGATTGAGATGTGTTATGCGCTCCAGATCTTCCTGAGCATGTTAAGCACCACCCTAGCCTTATTGATTCTACTTTTTATGTCTGCCTCTGCCCCTCTGGTGATGTCCACAACACTGCCTAGGTATGTGAATGTTTCTACCTCCTCTAGAGCAGTGCTGTGCTTAAGGATATCCCAGGACCAAAACTCCTGCAGCATCAGGAAATCTCTACTCATCTACCAGCTAAATGTGTAAGGAATGTCCAGGGCAAAGAATGAATACATCTCAAGATCCACTAAGGACCTTAATGCTGATGTCCTCCTCCTACAAGAGACGCACATCGCCGATACCTCTTGTGCTTCCAAGCTCGGTATCTATGGCTTCAAGCTTGTTGCTGCTGTATGCCACAAAAAATACGGCATTGCTACTTACTTGAGTTATGACCTACATGATTTCCGTGTTCTTGAGGAACCTTGCTCCAATGACATCTTCATTGTTACTGTGAGGATTGGGGATATCACTGTCACAAATGTATATAAACCCCCTAGAGTCCAGTGGCCTGCCTCCATGCTACCAATTTTCCACCACCCAGAAGTACATGCAGGGGACTATAATAGTCATTACTCATCCTGGGGCTACTCAACCAAAGATGAGAATGGGGAATTACTGGATATGTGGACATCCAACAATGATCGCTGCCTCGTCCATGATGCCAAACAACCAGGCACATTCCACTCAAGCAGATGGAGGAGAGACTACAACCCTGACCTCTGCTTCACATGGAAAACCAATGTTGGCCTCCCCCTCCTTTCGCACTTCCCTCACAGTCAACATAGACCTGCTCTGATCCACATCGGTGCACAGATCCATGTGATCTCATCCAAGCCTCTCCCATGCTGGAACTTCAGGAAAGCAGATTGGACAGGTTTCACACAAGAAGTTGAGGAAAAGATCATGTCTTGAACCTGTCCCCAAGGACTATAAGTCCTTCTGCGCGATCCTGAAGACTGCAGCAACGAAGTACGTCCCTAGAGGCTTCCGCAAAAACCTCACTCCTTGCTGGCTCCCTGAATCAGAAGACCTCTTGAAGCAGGATGAGGCCACAGGCAAACAAGATACTGCCACAGATCTGTTAGATTCCCTGGATGCAGCAAGACGTCAGCGCTGCCAAGAGACTGTAGATGACTTGAACTTTACGCATTCAAGCTGGAAGGCTTGGACTCTCCTTCGTCATCTTGGTTCAGCTGTTCCTGCCCGGTGCATCCCCCCCAAGGTGTCAGCAAATGCCTGCTGGCAAACTCGAATGTCGCCACTTCCAAAGAAGCCCGACAAGAAGAGAGACAGAGCCTGACAAGGTCCATCTCCTCTTCACCACCCTCAAGCCCCCATTTTAATCCATACACTCCAGTTGATGTAGACAAAGGCCTGTCCTCTACTAAAGCTGGGAGGGGTTAATGGGATCTACCCCTATATTTCTGAAGAACCTTGGCCCCCATGGACGCAACTGGCTGGCTGCTTTTTTCACCCTTGTTCATTGTAGTGGAATTATCCCTAAGGTCTGGAGAGAGTCTAAAGTCATCACCATCCTCAAGCCTGGGAAACCTGCTGGTTACCGACCCATCTCCCTCTTGTGCACAACCTACTTGCTGTTTGAGCGCCTCCTGCTTGCCAGGATTTCTCCATTGGTAGAACCTGTTCTGTCCAGAGCGCAAGCTGGCTTTAGACCTGGTAGAAGCTGCGCAGATCAAGTCCTTGCCCTCACTGCCAATATAGAGGCTGGCTTCTAACATGCCTTGAAAACTGGTGTTGCTCTCATCGATCTGTCCTCACATCAGCTTATGACACCGTGTGGAGACATGGTCTGTTGCTGAAAGCTTCCAGAATCTTGAAGTGCCAAACCACCATGCGTGCCCTCTCATCCATCCTCAGCAACTGTAGATTTAGGGTCTCGCTTGGGAACCAGACCAGCTCTGTTAGTACCCTAAATGATGGTCTCCCCTACTCTTCAACATTTATGTGAGTGACATGCCAACTACTTTGTCCAGGAAGCTTGCATATGCAGATGACCTTGCCCTTGCCCACCAGGGAGCTGCCCTTGAGGATATCAGCAGAGTGCTAACCCAAGACTTGAAGGCGATGGAGGAGTACTTCACCTTCTGGCGACTTCGCCCTAACCCATCTAAGACAATCTGTCACTGCCTTTCACCTCAGCAATCTGCTCTCCAATGCAAAGCTCCGAGTGTCCTTTTGTGGTAAGCCGGTGAAGAATGAAGAATTCCCCAAGCACCTCGGAGTCACCCTGGATCACACCCTCACCTATCGTGATCACCTGAAGAGAGTGGCTGATAAACTGAAAGCAAGGGTCAACATCTTCGAGAAACTTGCAGGCAACAGCTGGGGATCCAATGCACACACCCTCCGTAACACAAGCTTAGCCCTAGTCTACTCACAGCCGAGTTTTGCTCAACAGCTCGGGCTAATAGCTGCCCCACCAAACGAGCTGACACTGTCCTTAACTCTGCAATGCGGGCCATCACAGGGACGCTTCAGTCAACACCTTTGCAGTGGCTCCCTGTCCTCTCTCTCATATCACCCCTCCCAGCATACGCAGAAGGGTTGAAAGATTGGTGCACCATCGTGGCTAACCCTGACCGTCCCATCCATGCTGACTTGAACAATCTGCCCAACATCTGCCTGAAGTCCCACAAACCCTTCTGCTCTTTCGTTAAATCCCTGGAAGACTTTGACTCCAAGACTAAATGGCGCGGAGCCTGGAAAGATGCCGACACCAACACCATCACAGACCGCACCGTGAAACCACCGGGTTTTGACCTCCATCGCAAGCAATGGCTAACCCTGAACAGAATCCCCCACCTGCATAAGTGGGGGATGTCAGACAGCTCTGCTTGCGACTGTGGACATCCAGACCAGATCATCCCACGCATCGTGAATGACTGCTCACTGAGGCTTTTCTCTGATGGCATCAAAGCCATCCACCCAGTAACTGATGCTGTCCTGGCCTGGATGTCGACCCTTGATCTATGACTTTAGGCTGTGCATGCCATACACAAGAAGAAGATGATCAAGATACCTTATCAAAGCAAGTTCCATTTGCCCACATAGGCCTGTATTCCTCTAAACCTTTCCTGTCCATGTGCCTTTATTTCACCTACTCTGGGGAAAAATGATTTTTTGCACTCACCTTATTTATTCCCAGCTTATTTTGCAGCACCTCTGTAAGATCATCCCTTGGCCTCCTGCACTACAAGGAATAAAGTACTGGGCCACCCAACCTCTCCCTATATCTCAGGCCTTCAAGTCCTGACAACATTCTAATAAATCATCTCTGCACTCTTTCCAGCCTAATGGCATCTTTCCAATAGCAGGCTGACAAAAACTGGACACAATTTTCCAAGTGCAGCTTTGCCAACATCTTGTACATAACATCCCAACTTTTATATTCATTTCCCTGACTGGTGAAGGCCAGCATGTCAAAAGTATTCTTCACCACCCTATTTACCTGCAATCCCATTTTCAGGAAACTACCTCTGCTCCTAGCTCTCTCTGCTCTATGCTCTGCTGGTTTGACTTGCCAAAATGTAACGCCTCGCACTTCTCCAAATTAAACTCTGAAGAAATTAGCCATTTCTCAGCCCACGTGCCCAGTTGATCAAGATCCTGCTGTAATTCTTGATAATCATCTTCACTTCCTACTATTCCACTTATTTTAGTGTGATCTGCAAATTTCCTCGTTATTCCTTGTACATTCAAATTCAGATTATTGATATAAATGACAAACAGCAATAGGAGGATTACCAAAATAGCACTGATCCCTGAGGTTCATCACTTGTCACAGGCCTCCAGTCTGAAAAACAACCTTCCATCTCTACTTCCTGCCATGAAGCCAATTCTGTATCCACTTAGTAGAAACAAGGAACTGCAGATGCTGGTTTACAAAAAAAGATACCATGTGCTGGAATAACTCAGCGGGTCAGGCAGCATCCCTGGAGAACATGGATAGGTGACGTTTCAGATTGGGACCCTTCTTCAGACTGGATCTCAGGGATGCTGCCTCACCCGCTGAGTTACTCCACCACTTCACGTATGTTACTCTTGCTCTTTCCCTGACTAATCTAATGGCATGCTTTCTCAGATCTCCAGATTATTAGTTCAGTAAATTATCTATTGTGCTACTATGCAAGTGGTTGCTTTGCCAGCAATAAGGACAAAAAAACGTGGTGAGATTCAGTATCCCTCAGATCTTACCGAATTAAACACTTATCCCTTGTGGCTGAAGTCTTGGACAATAGAATCCCAGTTACTGGAGGCTTGTCATTCACTGGCTTTAGATACTTGATAACTTGAAATATCTCAATTTTCCACTACCCTTTAGTAACCTGATTCCATATTGGAGCAAGCAACACTTTTCCCCATAGCAAATATACAGATGGTGGTTTTATATGCTACTGATTGTAGCAATGTTACAACATTTTGAGATTTAAAAAATCAAGTCTGTAATTTATCCCATCAGATAAAGCATAAAAAGAAGTTTAATTTGACACCTAATTCACTTTCATATCTCAAGTATTTAAAAAGTTATGGCCATTTTCATACTCGGAAATTAGCATCTTGTTCCCTATTGATTTTCTATGGACATAACAAAAAAGCTGTGATCGTGTGCAATCAAAAGCCCATAACCTTCTTAAAAATTAAGAGAACTGAATGAAATTTTCAGTTATCGTAGATTGAACCATTCTGAAACAAATATAAAATAATCTTACTTGGATGACCTGAAATTAAAGCATATAATTAGTTAGTTACCTAATTGTAGCTAATTTCAAACTTCAATTACTAGATCTAAACATCTATCCATTTCTTAATAAATGATTAACATTTTTAAATAGCCTAAGTGTCCAAATAATATTCATAAATAATTCACAATAAAACATGATTTTTAAATCTCATTTACATTAATTTATAGGCCAAATGGAAGGAATTTAGTGTTCAATTGCTGTAAATTAAAGTCCATTTTAAATCAGCTTTCTAGTGGGATCCTGTGAACGCGCTGGTTTAGAACGTTCACATTGCGCTAGATTTGTGCCCTCAAATGCCCAGAAAAATACTGCGGGATATAATGGGCCCAAAATGAGCTACTTGCAATATTAAACTTTGTATAAAGGGATCTTAAGAAGCCCTTTTTAATGTAAAAATAAGCAGCCTACCTTCTGTTATTTGCTCTATGCGACCCTGACAGCTGCCGGTGGTCGCGGGTTTAGAGATTGATTTTTAAACTACTATAACTATTATACGAGGCCTTTAAAACTAATAATAGCTTTTGCGACGGGGTCTTCAAGCGATTTTTCGTTAATAATTAACTAGGCTGAACAACTTCGATTTGAACAGCCTAGAGAAAATCGCGTTTTAAACCCGCCCCCCTCTAAACGGCGCCAAAATCGCGCACACCCGCAGCGACAGATTTTCAGCGACGCTTCAGGTAGGCTTTGCAACATACCTACTGATTGTGCTTCCAGTCTTTCCTGTTGGCGTCCTCATTTAGTGTTGTCTTTTCTGTGATTGCACAGTGCATACAACAAAATGTCAGTGCATCCTTCCCTTAAATAAACTGTCTTCAAGATAGACACAAAATGCTGGAGTAACTCAGCGGCTCAGGGAGCATCTCTGGAGAAAATGAATAGGTGAGGTTTCGTGTCGAGACCCTTCTTCAGACTGAGAATCAGGGGAGAGGGAAACTGGACGTATGAAAAGGTACAAAGAACAAATAAATGAAAGGTATGAAAAAGAATCAAAGCCAGTAACGATGATCAAGGAATCGTAGAGCCCACTAAGGTCTATTGTTGGCTGTGGAAAAGGTGATAACGAGTAAATCCAAACATGTTTTCATGATAAAATGGTTATCGTAAAACTACTTTTTTGTCCTGAACCCTCCAAGTTCACTCATGCCAGTCAGGGAAAAAAATCTGTCAGATTCACCCAATCTGGCCAGTGTGATTTTAAAATCCATTAACAGTGTATTTTGACTCAACTGCTCATTAGAATAGATTAGTTGTTGCTTTCTGTTGTTGCGTCCTGCTTTTGCATTGTAATTACTGTGATTGGGTTCTGTGTTTATCAAGAAACTAGGGAGAAACTAAGGATCCACTTATGTCACTTAGGGTTGGTCAACAACGCCCATATCCTTTGGAAAAAATGAATGATCAAGGGTGATGTTGAGAATGAATATATTTAATACCTGCACGAGACCTGAGAAAACCCGAGATGATCGAAAAATTTGAAGAACTAATCCAAGTACTTCTACCTTCTGTGACATCAAAGCACTGCAAAAAATAAGTTAATTCATGGTTATCCACATTCAGAATAAAGTTGTAGATGTGATTTACCCTATACAAACAGAACTAGGTATGGCAGATGTTTAAGAAATAACTGCAGATGCCGGGAAAATCGAAGGTAGGCAAAAATGCTGGAGAAACTCAGCGGGTGAGGCAGCATCTTTGGAGTGAAGGTATAGGTAACGTTTTGGATCGAGACCCTTCTTCTGCCTCACCCGCTGAGTTTCTCCAGCATTTTGGTCTACCTTGGGTATGGCGGATAGTATTTTATACGAATGATGTTCCAGTCTCCAGGCCAATGTTTATCGATAAAGCCAAGGTTTTTATGTCATGGTCTGAACTGAACCATGTGCATTTTCTGATGTCTTGGTTCCTCCACTTCAAATCCTGTATCAGGCATGCAGAAATTGGCAGATCATGAAGCAGCAGAGATAGAGATTGTGACTTTGATAAATTTATTCCATGAAATAAAATACCAGAGCACAAAGGAGGTGACAGACATTTGGCTGTTGAGTAGAGCTACTGCTTGTAGAAAAAAGCTGTTTTTATGTCTGGTTGTGGCGGCTTTGACAGTCCGGAGTTGCCTTCCAGAGGGAAGTGCATCAAAGAGTTTGTGGCCAGGAAGAGAGGGGTCAGAGATGATCTTACCCACTCGCTTCCTGGCCCTTGCAGTGTACAGTTCGTCGATGGGGGGAAGGTTGCAGCCAACAACCTTCTCGGCTGATCGAATGATGTGCTGCAGCCTCCGGATGTCATGTTTGGTAGCTGAGCCAAATCAGACCATGATGGAGAAGGTGAGGACAGACTCTATGAAGGCAGTATAAAACTGGACCATCATTGCCTGTGGCAGATTGTGATTTCTCAGCTGCTGCAGGAAGTACATCCTCTGTTGGACCTTTTTGATTGTGGAGTTGATGGTGGCCTCCCATTTAAGGTCCCTGGAGACTTAAATGAGAGGGAGAAGAATAAATCGGAGGTATCAGTATTACAGTTGAACAAAGGGGACTATGGAGCCATGAGGGAGGAGCTGGACAAAGTTGACTGGAAAGATATTCTAGCAGGGATGACAGTGGAACAACAATGGCAGGTATTTCTGGGAATAATACAGAAGGTGCAGGATCAGCTCATTCCAAAGAGGAAGAAAGATTCCAAGGGGAGTAAGGGGTGACCGTGGCTGACAAGTGAAGTCAAGGACAGGAATTCTCTGCCCCAGAGGTCGGTGGAGGCCAGTTCTCTGGATGCTTTCAAGAGAGAGTTAGATACTCTTAAAGATAGCGGAGTCGGGGGATATGGGGAGAAGGCAGGAACGGGGTACAGATTGTGGATGATCAGCCATGATTGCATTGAATGGCGGTGCTGGCTCGAATGGACAAATGGCCTACTCCTGCACCTATTGTCTACTGACTCCATAGATGTGACTGGTATTGTTCATGGTGAGTGGGGAGAGGGGAAGCTCTCCTAAAGTCTACAATCAATTCCATTGAGCTCCAGCTTGTTGTGATGTGACCAGGACACCATCTATCTCACTTCCTGTCTGTAGGCAGATTCCTCCCCATCCTGGATCAGTCCAATCAGGGTTGTGTCTGCTGCAAACTTGAGTAGCTTGACAGAGGAGTCTGTCGAGGTGCTGTTGTTGGTGTTGAGAGAGTAATGGAGAGGAGAGAGTCTATGCGTCTATTCTGAGGGTCAGTGGGTCTGAGATGTGCTTCCTGTCCGTCAGGAAGTTGGTGATCCACTGACAGAGGGGTTCAAGCACAGTCAACTAGGAAAGTTTGGAGTGTAGTAACTTTGGCACAATGTTGTTGAATGCAGAGCTAAATTCCACAAACAAAATCCTTGCATCGGTCCCCTGACGGTCTATGTGCTGGAGGATGAAGTGCAGGCCGAGGTTGACTGCCATCCATTGATCTCTTTCACCTGTATGCAAACTGCAGGGGGTCCAGCAGGGGGTTTGTGATATTTTTCAGGTGGGCCAGCACAAGTCTTTCAAGGGTCTTCATGATTACAGAGGTCAGTGCGACAGGCCTGTAGTCATTAAGACCAGTAATCCTTGGCTTTTTGGGTACGGGAACAATAGTGGAGTCTTTGAAGCAGGCAGGGACAGTGCAGGTTTGCAGGGACCGATTGAAAATGTCTGTGTAGACTGGTGCCAGTTGTTCGACAGAGAGCTTGAGGGTAGAGGGGGAAAACATTGTCCGGTCCTGGAGATTTCGGGCTTTTCTGCTTCCTGAATAGCTTTTCCACCTCCTCTATTGCTATTGTTAGTGATGGAGAAGTGGCCAGACTGATGTTGGGCAGCAAGGAGGGGGTGGATCTTCAGTCTGATTGTTGCAAATCTGATCGATTCAAGAACGTTCTAAGGCACAGTAATATTGCAGGAGCTCAGAATGAATCTTTTCCTGGCCAGTAAACATAAAGTGCGCCCCCATCCTCACCAAACTAAATATTCCAGGATTTCGTTGCTTCAGGTGTGATAGAATTGGAGGGGCAAGAGGTGGAGGTGTTGCATTGCTTATCAGGGAAGATATTACAGCAGTGCTTTGGCAGGATAGATTAGAGGGCTCGTCTAGGGAGGCTATTTGGGTGGAACTGAGAAATGGGAAAGGGGTAGCAACACTTATAGGGGTGTATTATAGACCGCCAAATGGGGAGCGAGAATTGGAAGAGCAAATATGTAAGGAGATTGCAGATATTAGTAGTAAGCACAAGGTAGTGATTGTGGGAGATTTCAATTTTCCACACATAGACTGGGAAACACATTCTGTAAATGGGCTGGATGGGTTGGAGTTTGTAAAATGTGTGCAGGATAGTTTTTTGCAACAATACATAGAAGTACCTACTAGAGAAGGGGCGGTACTGGACCTCCTGTTAGGAAATGAGATGGGTCAGGTGGCAGAGGTATGCGTTGGGGAACAGTTCGGGTCCAGTGATCACAATACCATTAGTTTCAATATAATTATGGAGAGGGACAAAACTGGACCTAGGGTTGAGATTTTTGATTGGAGAAAGGCTAACTTTGAGGAGATGCGAAAGGATTTAAAAGGAGTATATTGGGACAGTTTGTTTTATGGGAAAGATGTGGAAGAGAAATGGAGTACATTTAAAGGTGAAATTTTAAGAGTACAGAATCTTTATGTCCCTGTTCGGTTGAAAGGAAATCGTAAAAATTGTAAAGAGCCATGGTTTTCAAGGGAAATTGGACACTTGGTTCAGAAAAAGAGGGAGATCTACAATAGTTATAGGCAGCATGGAGTAAATGAGGTGCTTGAGGAGTATAAAGAATGTAAAAAGAATCTTAAGAAAGAAATTAGGAAAGCTAAAAGAAGATATGAGGTTGCTTTGGCAAGTAAGGTAAAAGTAAATCCGAAGGGTTTCTACCGCTATATTAATAGCAAAAGGATAACGAGGGATAAAATTGGTCCATTAGAGAGTCAGAGTGGCCAACTATCTGCAGAGCCAAAAGAGATGGGGGAGATATTGAACAGTTTCTTTTCTTCGGTATTCACCAAGGAGAAGGATATTGAATTATGTGAGGTAAGGGAAACAAGTAGAGTAGCTATGGAAACTATGAGGATCAAAGAAGAGGAAGTACTGACACTTTTGAGAAATATAAAAGTGGATAAGTCTCCAGGTCCGGACAGGATATTCCCTAGGACATTGAGGGAAGTTAGTGTAGAAATAGCAGGGGCTATGGCAGAAATATTTCAAATGTCATTAGAAACGGGAATAGTGCCGGAGGATTGGCGTACTGCGCATGTTGTTCCATTGTTTAAAAAGGGGTCTAAGAGTAAACCTAGCAATTATAGACCTGTTAGTTTGACGTCAGTGGTGGGCAAATTAATGGAAAGGATACTTAGAGATAATATATATAAGCATCTGGATAAACAGGGTCTGATTAGGAACAGTCAACATGGATTTGTGCCTGGAAGGTCATGTTTAACTAATCTTCTTGAATTTTTTGAAGATGTTACTCGGGAAATTGAAGAGGGTAAAGCAGTGGATGTTGTGTATATGGACTTCAGTAAGGCCTTTGACAAGGTTCCTCATGGAAGGTTGGTTAAGAAGGTTCAATGGTTGGGTATTAATGGTGGAGTAGCAAGATGGATTCAACAGTGGCTGAATGGGAGATGCCAGAGAGTAATGGTGGATGGTTGTTTGTCAGGTTGGAGGCCAGTGACGAGTGGGGTGCCACAGGGATCTGTGTTGGGTCCACTGTTGTTTGTCATGTACATCAATGATCTGGACGATGGTGTGGTAAATTGGATTAGTAAGTATGCAGATGATACTAAGATAGGTGGGGTTGCGGGTAATGAAGTAGAGTTTCAAAGTCTACAGAGAGATTTATGCCAGTTGGAAGAGTGGGCTGAAAGATGGCAGATGGAGTTTAATGCTGATAAGTGTGAGGTGCTACATCTTGGCAGGACAAATCAAAATAGGACGTACATGGTAAATGGTAGGGAATTGAAGAATGTAGGTGAACAGAGGGATCTGGGAATAACTGTGCACAGTTCCCTGAAAGTGGAATCTCATGTAGATAGGGTGGTAAAGAAAGCTTTTGGTGTGCTGGCCTTTATAAATCAGAGCATTGAGTATAGAAGTTGGGATGTAATGTTAAAATTGTACAAGGCATTGGTGAGGCCAATTCTGGAGTATGGTGTACAATTTTGGTCGCCTAATTATAGGAAGGATGTCAACAAAATAGAGAGAGTACAGAGGAGATTTACTAGAATGTTGCCTGGGTTTCAGCAACTAAGTTACAGAGAAAGGTTGAACAAATTAGGGCTTTATTCTTTGGAGCGCAGAAGGTTAAGGGGGGACTTGATAGAGGTTTTTAAAATGATGAGAGGGATAGACAGAGTTGACGTGGAAAAGCTTTTCCCACTGAGAGTAGGGAAGATTCAAACAAGGGGACATGACTTGAGAATTAAGGGACTGAAGTTTAGGGGTAACATGAGGGGGAACTTCTTTACTCAGAGAGTGGTAGCTGTGTGGAATGAGCTTCCAGTGAAGGTGGTGGAGGCAGGTTCGTTTTTATCATTTAAAAATAAATTGGATAGTTATATGGATGGGAAAGGAATGGAGGGTTATGGTCTGAGCGCAGGTATATGGGACTAGGGGAGATTATGTGTTCGGCACTGGACTAGAAGGGTCGAGATGGCCTGTTTCCGTGCTGTAATTGTTATATGGTTATATGGTTATTATATAGCTTTTAAAGGAGTGAAGCATTTTCCAGTGATAGATGAAAGTTCAAAGCATGTCTAGATGGATAAAAACTTTTTTCATTGTTGATTCCACCACCTATTTATGCCTGAACTTTTGAAGATCATTTTCAGAAAAGCAGAATACTGCAAATATGTGCTCTAGCCAGAGAATTCTTGCACACATCGTTGCTGATTGCAGTTAATTCCTGCAAATATGCTTGCTATTTTTCTTCCCTCATTATGTAATGTCATTAATACAACTTATGGACCAAGATATTAAAGATTAATTTTTACAGGATAAAAATTTAAGGAAGCTGTTGGGTCATAATGCCAATCTTCAAGGTTTGTCTTCAGTTCAAGACATCAAAGGCACAATTTATGACATTGCTAGAGCAAGGGATTTGGTTGGAAGGGAAAGCTTGAAGAAAATTGTGTCCCACTGTGAAGTTCAGTGAGACATCTTGAGATGAAGAATAATATGAAGCCTTTAATGTTTGAAACTGAAAATCAACCTAGGCAGCAATTGACAACTTGGTAAAGATCCCTTCCCAAACCCAGTGTACCATTTAAGTGGCAACAATAGAAAAGATTGGTTTGAAATGAACAAAGTTGTTATACATGTTTCAAGTGCTGTAGATGTTATAGACAATATAATAAATCCCAGGAAGCAGAAAGAAAGTGATCTAGATTCTAGAGAAAAAGATCATGGTCCAATACTGCTTCAGCATTTGACATAATCGTCAGATTTGCAGAAACACCACAAAGCTGTGTAGCTGTGCATTTTGCAGTCTAGTCTTACACCAAATTCCAAGAGCCAATTAAGATGCCAGATTTGTGATTTATTTGAGGACCCACCCCACCACCCCTTTGGCTCACCATGGGCTTTGAGGTGATGACAATAGGTGCAGGAGTAGGCCATTTGGCCCTTCGAGCCAGCACCGCCATTCAATGTGAACATGGCTGATCATCCCCAATCAGTACCCCTTAGAAACATAGAAAATAGGTGCAGAAGTAGGCCATTTGGCCCAGCACCCCCATTCAATATGATCATGGCTGATCATCCAACTCAGTATCCTGTACCTGCCTTCTCTCCATACCTCCTGATCCCTTTAGCCACAAGGGCCACATCTAACTCCCTTTTAAATATAGCCAATGAACTGGCCTCAACTACATACTGTGGCAGCGAATTCCAGAGATTCACCACTCTCTGCGTGAAAAATGTTTTTCTCATCTCGGTCCTAAAAGATTTCCCCCTTATCTTTAAACTGTGACCCCTTGTTCTGGACTTCCCCAACATCGGGAACAATAATCCTGCATCTAGCCTGTCCAACCCCTTAAGAATTTTGTAAGTTTCTATAAGATCCCCCCCCCCCCCCTCAATCTTCTAAATTCTAGCGAGTACAAGCCCAGTCTATCCAGTCTTTCTTCATACGAAAGTCCTGACATCCCAGGAATCAGTCTGGTGAACCTTCTCAGTACTCCCTCTACGGCAAGAATGTATTTCCTCAGATTAGGAAACCAAAACTGTACGCAATACTCCAGATGTGGTCTCACCAAGACCCTGTACAACTGCAGTAAAACCTCCCTGCTCCTATACTCAAATCCTTTTGCTATGAATGCTAACATACCATTCGCTTTCTTCACTGCCTGCTGCACCTGCATGCCTACTTTCAATGACTGGTGTACCATGACACCCAGGTCTTTCCTGCCTTCTCCCCATATCCCCTGACTCTGCTATTTTTAAGAGCCCTATTTAGCTCTCTCTTGAAAGCATCCAGAGAACCTGCCTCCACCGCCCTCTGTGACAGAGAATTCCACACTCACCACTCTCTTTGAGAAAAAATGTTTCCTCGTCTCCGTTCTAAATGGCTTACTCCTTATTCTTAAACTGTGGCCCCTGGTTCTGGACTCCCCCAACATCGGGAACATGTTTCCTGCCTCTAGCGTGACCAAACCCTTAATAATCTTATATGTTTCAATGAGATATCCTCTCATCCTTCTAAACTCCAGAGTGTACAAGCCCAGCTGATCCATTCTCTCAGCATATGACAGTCCAACAATCCCGGAAATTAGCTTTGTAAACCTACGCTGCACTCCCTCAATAGCAAGAATGTCCTTCCTCAAATTAGGGGACCAAAACTGCACACAATACTCCAGGTGTGGTCTCACTAGGACTCCTTGCAACTGCAGAGGGACCTCTTTGCTCCTATATTCGATTCCTTTTGTTATAAAGGCCAACATGCCATTCGCTTTCTTCACTGCCTGCTGTACCTGCATCGGCGAAACAATCGCCAAGCCTACGCTTGGTCTCACCGATGTAGATCAGCTGACATCTAGAGCAGTGGATGCAATAGAAATTAGAAATGCGTGCAACAAAGGTAAAACAGTTATAATGGGTGACTTCAATCTACGAATAGATTGGGTGAATCAAATTGGCAAGGGTGCTGAGGAAGAGGATTTCTTGGAATGTATGCGGGATAGTTTTCTAAACCAACATGTAGAGGAACCAACGAGAGAGCAGGCTATTCTTGACTGGGTATTGAGTAATGAGGAAGGGTTAGTTAGCAGTCTTGTTGTGCGTGGCCCCTTGGGCAAGAGTGACCATAATATGGTTGAGTTCTTCATTAGGATGGAGAATGACATTATTAATTCAGAAACCATGGTCCTGAACTTGAAGAAAGGAAACTTTGAGGGTATGAGACGTGAATTGGCCAAGATAGACTGGCAATTGATTCTTAAAGGGTTGACGGTGGATATGCAATGGAAGGCATTTAAAGACTGCATGGATGAACTACAACAATTGTTCATCCCAGTTTGGCAAAAGAATAAATCAGGGAAGGTAGTGCATCCGTGGATAACAAGGGAAATCGGGGATAGTATCAAAACAAAAGATGATGCGTACAAATTAGCCAGAAACAGCAGCCTACCAGAGGACTGGGAGAAATTCAGAGTCCAGCAGAGGAGGACAAAGGGCTTAATTAGGAAAGGGAAAATAGATTATGAAAGTAAACTGGCAGGGAACTTAAAAACTGACTGCAGAAGTTTTTATAGATATGTGAAGAGAAAAAGATTAGTTAAAACAAATGTAGGTCCCTTGCAGTCAGAAACAGGTGAATTGATCATGGGGAGCAAGGACATGGCAGACCAATTGAATAACTACTTTGGTTCTGTCTTCACTAAGGAAGACATAAATAATCTGCCGGAAATAGCAGGGGATCGGGGGTCAAATGAGATGGAGGAACTGAGTGAAATCCAGGTTAGCCGGGAAGTGGTGTTAGGTAAATTGAATGGATTAAAGGCCGATAAATCCCCAGGGCCAGATAGGCTGCATCCCAGGATACTTAAGGAAGTAGCCCCAGAAATAGTGGATGCATTAGTGATAATTTTTCAAAACTCTTTAGATTCTGGAGTTGTTCCTGAGGATTGGAGGGTAGCTAATGTAACCCCACTTTTTAAAAAGCGAGGGAGAGAGAAAACGGAATTACAGACCAGTTAGTCTAACATCGGTAGTGGGGAAACTGCTAGAATCAGTTATTAAAGATGGGATAGCAACACATATGGAAAGTGGTGAAATCATTGGACAAAGTCAGCATGGATTTATGAAAGGTAAATTATGTCTGACGAATCTTATAGAATTTTTCGAGGATGTAACTAGTAGAGTGGATAAGGGAGAACCAGTGGATGTGTTATATCTGGACTTTCAGAAGGCTTTCGACAATGTCCCACATAAGAGATTAGTATACAAACTTAAAGCACACGGTATTGGGGGTTCAGTATTGATGTGGATAGAGAACTGGCTGGCAGACAGGAAGCAAAGAGTAGGAGTAAACGGGTCCTTTTCAGAATGGCAGGCAGTGACTAGTGGGGTACCGCAAGGCTCAGTGCTGGGACCCCAGCTATTTACAATATATATTAATGATTTGGACGAGGGAATTGAATGCAACATCTCCAAGTTTGCGGATGACACGAAGCTGGGGGGCAGTGTAAGCTCTGTGGAGGATGCTAGGAGGCTGCAAGGTGACTTGGATAGGCTGGGTGAGTGGGCAAATGCATGGCAGATGCAGTATAATGTGGATAAATGTGTGGTTATCCACTTTGGTGGCAAAATCAGGAAAGTAGACTATTATCTGAATGGTGGCCGATTAGGAAAAGTGGAGATGCAACGAGACCTGGGTGTCATGGTACACCAGTCATTAAAAGTAGGCATGCAGGTGCAGCAGGCAGTGAAGAAAGCGAATGGTATGTTAGCATTCATAGCAAAAGGATTTGAGTATAGGAGCAGGGAGGTTCTACTGCAGTTGTACACGGTCTTGGTGAGACCACACCTGGAGTATTGCGTACAGTTTTGGTCTCCTAATCTGAGGAAATACATTCTTGCCATAGAGGGAGTACAGAGAAGGTTCACCAGACTGATTCCTGGGATGTCAGGACTTTCATATGAAGAAATACTGGATAGATTGGGCTTGTACTCGCTAGAATTTAGAAGATTGAGGGGGGTTCTTATAGAAACTTACAAAATTCTTAAGGGGTTGGACAGGCTAGATGCAGGAAGATTGTTCCTGATGTTGGGGAAGTCCAGAACAAGTGTCACAGTTTAAGGATAAGGGGGAAATCTTTTAGGACCGAGATGAGGAAAACATTTTTCACACAGAGAGTGGTGAATCTCTGGAATTCTCTGCCACAGAAGGTAGTTGAGGCCAGTTCATTGGCTATATTTAAGAGGGAGTTAGATGTGGCCCTTGTGGCTAAAGGGATCAGGTGGTATGGAGAGAAGGCAGGTACAGGATACTGAGTTGGATGATCAGCCATGATCATATTAAATGGCGGTGCAGGCTCGAAGAGCCGAATAGCCTACTCCTGCACCGATTTATGTTTCTATAGATGAGGTTGGAGGAGATGCAGGTAAACCTCTGTCGCACCTGGAACGACTGCTTGGGTCCTTGAATGGAGTCAAGGGGGGGAGGTAAAGTGACACGTGTAGCATCTCTTGCGGTTGCAAGGGAAAGTGCCCGGGGATGGGGTGTGAAGGGAAGAATTAACCAGGGAGTTACGGAGGGAGCGGTCATTGCGGAAAGCAGACAGGGAGGGAGATGGGAAGATGTGGCGAGTGGTGGGGTCACGTTGGAGGTGGCAAAAATGACGGAGGTCTATCTGTTTAGATAGTAATCTAAGCCCAGACCATCATCGGCTCTGCCCAGTCCATCATCGGCTCTGACCTCCCTACCATCGAGGGGATCTATCGCAGTCGCCTCAAAAAGGCTGGCAGCATCACCAAGGACCCACGTCATCCTGGCCACACACTCATCTCCCCGTTACCTTCAGGTAGAAGGTACAGGAGCCTGAAGACGGCAACGTCCAGGTTCAGAAACAGCCGCTTCCCCACAGCCATCAGGCTATTGAACTCAACTCAAACAAAACTCTGATAGCCCATTATCAGTTTATTTGCAATTTACCTGTTTTATTTATCCATGTGTGTATATATTTATACAATGGTATATGGACACACTGATCGGTTCTGTATTCATGCCTTCTATATTCTGTTGTGCTGAAGCAAAGCAAGAATTTCATTGTCCTATCTGGGACACATGACAATAAACACTCTTGAGCTTTCCTTCCTGTTTTTGCTACCAAAGTGGATAACCTCACATTTATCTGAATTAAACTTAATCTGCCATGCATCTGCCCACTCCCCCAACCTGTCCAAGTCACCCTGCATTCTCATAGCATCCTCCTCACAGTTCACACTGCCACCCAGCTTTGTGTACCATCTGCAAATTTGCTAATGTTACTTTGAATCCCTTCATCCAAATCATTGATGTATATTGCAAATAGCTGCGGTCCCAGCACCAAGCCTTGCGGTACCACACTAGTCACTGCCTGCCATTCTGAAAGGGACCCGTTAATCCCTACTCTTTGTTTCCTGTTTGCCAACCACTTCTCTATCCATGTCAGCACTCTACCCCCAATACCATGTCCCTAATTTTGCCTACTAATCTCCTATGTGGAACCTTATCAAATGTTTTCTGAAAGTTCAGGTACATTCCATCCACTGACTCTCCCTTGTCCATTTTCCTAGTTACATCTTCAAAAAATTCCAGAAGATTAGTCAAGCATTATTTCCCCTTCGTAAACCCATGCTGACTCGGACTGATCCTGTTACTGCTATCCAAATGTGCGGCTATTTCATCTTTTATAATTGACTCCAGCATCTTCCCCATCACTGATGTCAGGCTAACTGGTCTATAATTCCCTGTTTTCTCTCTCCCGCCTTTCTTAAAAAGTGGGATAGCATTAGCTCCCCTCCAATCCACAGGAACTGATCCTGAGTCTATAGAACATTGAACATGACCCTGAAGAAGTGCAGGGTATTTTAAGGAAACTAGACAAGATGTGAGGAACTTTCCACCATCCACTTCCATTGTGCATTTGATTAACCAGCACTTATCAAGTCTGGCACCTACTGGATAATTGGTTATTTACTCTCAAATTGCCTGTGTTCTGAAGCAATGGCATCGGTGCCCTCTAGAGGAGTAAAATATTTACTGCAGTGAGTTGTTTGTCTCACCAGCACTCGCAATCTTCAGTGGAAGTCCTCTGTACATTAATTGTAGCTTTTCATTCAGTATAATCCTAGATTCTCCAAATCCTGAAAAAATAATGTATGATTTTATGAGGTTTGAACAATTTTTTTTCCCCTCCCAATCCAGTCATTTGATGCCACATCTCTACTGACACGACTCTTATTATGTGGTTTAGAGACATAGTATCATAACAGGCCTATTGGCCCACCGAGCATTCATACTATTTCTGTTATCCCACTTTCTCATCCACTCCCTACTTGGTGAGACAATTATAGGGGCAAATTTATGGATGACAATTACCATACAAACCCACAAGTCTGAGATGTGGGAGGAAACCGGAGCACCCAGAGGAAACCCATGCGGTCATGGGGAAATCGTGGAAATTCCACACAGCCAGCACCCAAGGTCTGGAACGAACCTGGGTCTCTGTGCTGTGAGAGTAGCAGAGTGGCTCTGTGGGTCTCTGTGCTGTGAGACAGTAGCTGTGAGAGAGCTAGATAGGGCTCATAAAGATAGCGGAGTCAGGGGAGAAGGCAGGAACGGGGTACTGATTGGGGATGATCAGCCATGATCACATTGAATGGCAGTGCTGGTTCGAAGGGCCAAATGGCCAACTCCTGCTCCTATTGTCTATTGTCCCTGTGTCTGAATCTTCTGCCTTTAACAGGAGATTTTACTTTGGAGTCACGTGAGTGACTACGTGAAGAAGCCCGCCACGACGCATGCGTGTCATATCACTTTCACGCTTGCGAAACGACAGGCGGGGTGGAGCGTTCCCCCGCAGCGGTAAGTTTGAAACCGCGACCTGCAGGTAAGTGATTTACTCTGCGGTAGTTTTTGTCCCCGCGCTGTTTTTACACGGGGGGGGGGAAGCTGGACAAAATAGTGTCCACAAGTGCTGCGAGTGAAGCTGGCTGGGGAGGACCGCGAAGTTGCGGGAGCCAGCAGCAGCTGAAGGCACAAGCCCCGTAAGGGATCAGCTGTGCCGACTTTTGGTCCCGCGCCGGCCAGAACACCACGACCGGGCGGGAGACTATTCAAATGGGGCCGTCGACTTTTGACAAGTCGAAAACGGCAGGAGGCGGGGTGGAACGAATTTCCCCCGTAGCGACAATTTAAACCTGGACCTGCAGGTAAGAGCTGCGGTCTTTTTGTGTTTTCCCATGCTGATTACAGGTGGAGAAACCAACGGGCTGCGACAAAGCTGGTGGGCTAGCAGCGGCCAGCGGCACTTGAATCACCTATAATGGGATCAGCTGTGCCCGATGTCGCCTCCGCACCGGCCAGATCCACTTCGCGGCAGGGCAGTAAGGACAAAGCTGGTGAGGGAGGACCGCGGAGCAGCAGGCAGCCAGCAGCAGCCAGCGGCACTCGGATCACCGATAGTGGGATCAGCTGTGCCCGATGTCGCCTCTGCACCGGCCAGATCCACGCGGCCGGGCGGAAAGGCTAGACACAAAAACAAACAAGGTCGTGGACTCGGAGGAGTCCGACTTTGAACAACCGCGGGTGGCCAGCGACCGAGAGCGCTGGAGCCGGATGGAGCGGTGTGTGGAACATTTGCTCCAACGTGACAGACTCCGGGAGATGGAGTCGGGTCACTGTGGGCCCTATGATAAACCCACAGCAGTACCTCTTGAAGGGCTGCACAGTGCTTCTACCTCATCAGAGGGGAGCACTGCGGGTCAGTTCTGGGCTGACCTGGAAGAGGGGTCCGCAGAAGGAAAGACAAGTGTGCAAGGGGTGCAGGAACGAGAGAACCTACTGGACTAATAAAAGGGACTCCAACAAAAACCCACTACAGCTAAAGACAGCACCCCTACGCACCCACCAGCAGAACTGGTGAAAGCTCGAAGGCCCGGTACTCAAAATATGAGTCTTTTTTAGGCCATGGCCCAGGCCGGCCTTCTTGGAAGATGCGGGGACCTCCAGCGCCAACCATATTTAGATGACATACTCATTGTGGGCAAAACTTTGGAATTGGTCAAACAAACTGTAACAGCCACAAAACAGTTATTTGAAAAACTGGGATTTATTATCCATCCAGTTAAATATAAACTAATGCCTTCCACTACTATTGGACTATTTGGGGTTCACCATTGACTCAGTTCACATGTCGGTGACTCTGCCTAAGGGAAAGGCTAGAGATTTAATAGAGGCTTGCAATAACCTCATTGACATCATCAAACCATCCATCAGATTGGTAGCAAAAGTAATTGGCAAAATGGTGGCTGCCTTTCCAGCCACACAATTTGGACCTCTACATTACCAAAACTTACAGAGAGCAAAAATACAAGCACTCTAACTTATGCAGGTCACTTTGACAGACCGATGAAACTACCAATCAAGCTAAAATGGAACTAAAATGGTGGATAGATAACATCTGGCTTGTTCCAATCCAATCATTGTCAGTAACACTTCCATGGTACTACAAACTGATGCCAGTGCACTTGGGTGGGGAGCCACCAATACCATCACCAGCTGTGGAGGTAGATGGACTGCTCAGGAGGCATCATTATTACTCACACTGGGCATAAACTACCTGAAAATGTTGGGTGCATTCCATGGCCTAAAGTCATATTGTACTGGGTCATGTCACCAGCATGTTAGACTACAGATAGACAATACCACCGTGGTAGCATACATTAACCACATGGGTGGAAACAAATCGACATCATGTGACAATCTGGCTAATACAATTTGGCAATGGTGTATCCAGAGAGATATTTGGATATCAGCCACTTACCTACCAGGAAGACTAAATTTAGTGGCAGACACCAGGTCACGCAAATTTAATGAAAACACCGAATGGATGTTGAATAAAAAAGTATTTGCTGATATTACAGCAAAATATGGAACACCAGATATCGATCTATTCGCATCCAGACTTAACCACCAGTTATCAAATTATGTTTCATGGGAACCAGACCCTGGGGCAGCGGCGACAGATGCATTTTCGCTGCATTGGGGGGAAATTGTTTATTTACGCATTCCCTCCTTTCTGCCTCATCAGTCGGGTATTAAGGAAAATACAACAAGACTCTGCGTCTGGTATTTTGGTAGTACCCGATTGGCCTACTCAACCATGGTTCCCAGTGGTATTAAACATGGTATTAGAACCATGTATCACCATCCCACATAGACCAGATTTATTGCTACATCCCGTAACAAGGGATAGCCACCCATGCCATAAACATTTGAACTTATTAATTTGTAGAATTTTAAAAACACCTCTACTACAACTGGGACTGACGGACCGAACAGTGAACATGATCTCGGCGGCCCAAAGACAGTCAACCAAAAAACAGTATCTGGTCTATATCAGGAAGTGGGAGATGTACTGCCATAAAAACAACATCACCTACAGAGACATGAACATCCCGTCTGTTCTGGAATATCTGGCAGGCCTCCACTATGATGAGGGGCTCAGTTACAGTGCCATCAACTGCGCCAGAAGTGCCCTATCGACTTACCTATGGCAGGGGACAGAGCGTTACTCTGTTGGGACTCACCCACTGGTAACAAAACTTATGAGGGGAATTTTTAATACTAATCCCCCAAGAACCAGGTACTCTCAAATATGGGATGTAAGTATTGTCCTGAAGATGCTCAGGAATTGGTCTCCAGCAACAGCTCTGTCCATACACAGACTGACATTAAAAACAGTCATGCTAATGGCATTGGTCACGGCACAGAGGGTACAGTCACTGCATAAACTAAGACTGGACAACATGACTTCCTCAACAGAAAATATTACGTTTCATATCTATGAGTTAGTAAAGCAGAGCAGACAGGGATCAGCAGGCCTCAATATACAATTTAGGTCATACCCAACAGATGACCGTCTGTGTATAGTAAGACATCTGTCGTTATACATGGAGAAAACGAAAATCCTAAGAGGCAATGAGAAGGCACTTTTTGGTCAGCCACAAGCAACCACACAAAAGAGTGACGGTCCAGACCATCTCAAGATGGCTGAAACAAGTGCTAACACAGGCTGGGGTGGATACTAATATTTTTTAATCTCATTCCACCAGGGCTGCAGCTACATCGGCAGCGATACAGTTGGATGGACCAATTCCTCAAGGCAGCAGGATGGTCTGGGGAAAAAACATTCCAATTATTTTACAATAAACCAGTAATGAAACCTGGAACGTTTGCAGAAACAATTTTAAGTTCTGTGAATTAATTTAAACCCATAAAAAGGGGTTATAATTTTGTGTTAATAAATTTTATGATTTCAATGTCGAATTCATGTCCAAATTATGTTAACACAATTCCTCCTACAGTCATCAAGGCAGACGTGATGCATGGACTCGTTTCCACGGCATGAAATCACAGAGCTTTAAAATCTTCACGTAGTCAATCACGTGACTCCGAAGTAAAATAGTAAGATTAAACGAGAACTTACCAGTTTGAAGTTTGATCTGTATTTTATGAGGAGTTACGATGAGGGATTACATGCCCTCCGCTCCCACCCTTGATCATATACTTAACTGGTATCTCTTCTATAATCTTACTATGTTTAGTCATTACAGGTATCTGTGATTTCACACCGCTGCTTTGAAGAATGACACGCATGCGTCGTGGCGGGCTTCTTCACGTAATCCCTCATCGTAACTCCTCGTAAAATACAGATCAAACTTCAAACTGGTAAGTTCTCGTTTAATCTTACTATTAAACCTTGTCCCCACTAGTCCCCATTTACCAACAAATTACTGTCTACTTTTCAATCATTGCATCTTCTCTGACAATTTGACACAGCTCTTCTACAGTTATCTTCAAATTGAGGAGTTGATATAGATTTTTAAAGGCTCATTTTGAAGGAACTTTTGTGTATTATAGATATACAACTTTAAAAATGCTGGCATTTGTGGGATGAGGAAAGAATAATCTAGATATAAGACATGCTTTTGATATTTCTTGGGCATCTTTGGTATAGTCTAAGTGCAAACTATTGACCTTAAGAGATTGTGTATATAGCTCCAGATCTGTTCTAACAGATTTCTTACTGATGAGCAAAGTATTTAAAGCAGAGAAAAATCCTTTTAGTTCAACGGGTCTATTTTTGGTGTTAATGCTCTATAGGAGCTTTTTCCGCTTCTCATCCTGTAACCACTTAAGTTTTTCTTTCTATTCAATTCTCCTCGGTAAACAACCTGCAGTTTTGTTCATGGAGTTGACTTGTTGCAAAAATTGTCTTCTGTTGCATGTCCGTCACAGAAACCACATTTGCTTTCTAAGATTAGGCCCCCCTGCAGATGAGTGATTGTTGAACAGGATTCTAGCAAGGAGTAAAGCGATTGCTGATTATTGCAGACTTAATGGCTCCCGCAATGCTTGTATAGGAGAGTAAATTAAAGCGCCCTTGAAGTCCTGGGTTCTTGCCTTATTCCAAAATATCTCAAGTAGCTGTGACAGTTCCTTAATCAACAGTGGACTCCCATTGAAGATTTCTGCTGGTCTAGCATTTACTCCTGGGAGCTTTTCGAAACGTTAATTGCAACATTGGCTTTTGAACTTCCGCCAGGGCTGGGAGTTTGTCAAGAGTGGGATTTGGTGGAAGTTGTGGCGTGCGACCTATTGCTTCACCACTAATTGTAGACGGTCTATTTAGGACAGTTAAAATGCTCAGCCCATCTCTAAGGTCCGCTTCTTTACAATGACGTGTCAGTCCCTCTGCATTCTGTAGCGGTGAGCCAGCAGAGGGTGATAATCATATGATTTTAGAGTAGCACAGAAACGTTTCGAACCTTTTTGTTCTTGTTCAGTAATATTACTGAGACGTTGATCCTGCGCCTGGCGGAGCATTTTTCGGACATGACTGCGAATGTTAGAGATGGTATTCTATTTAGAATGTAGGATCACTCTGGTGTGCTCTAAAATGTGTGTTTCTTGTTGAGCAAAGGTACTGATTATTATCTGCCACCCTCTGAACAGAACTGTGTCCAAGCAGGGTGGCACGTCCGTGTATAAACATCTATATCCCCAGCTAAAAAATGTTGTCAAAAAATAGATTCATCTCAACCTGAGATAACGTTGATTATCTTTCCCATCTGCTGCCTTCCAGTATTACTCTTCTTTGAGGAGAATGCGTTGCCTCCTATCTGGACTATGATGCACGTACATGGATGTACACAGATTGATACCTTATTTTGTTGTCCAAGCTGCTAGATGGATAAAATTCCATCATGCCAAGTTGATGCACTAGAGATGTATTTCAAAATATGTTAAAATTGGAGCATTATATCCAGATACAGCTCGGCTACAAACCCACTCATTGTTAGCTGTTAAAGGGGAGGAGTCAAAATGGAACCAGTATTTCCTAGTTAAAGGCAGGAAGTAGACCCAACACATTGATGCAATCATAAAGAAACCCCATCAACGCCTCTACTTCCTTAGAAGTTTGAGGAGTACTCAAGTATGCTGACGAATACTCTCGAGTTTCTTCAGGTGTACTGTAGAGAGCATATTGGCTGGTTGTATCACGGCCTGGTTTGGCAACTCAAATGTCCAGGAACGAAGGAGATTACAAAAAGTGGTGGACACTGCCTGGTCCATCATGGGTACTGACCTCCTCACCATTGAAGGGATCTATAGGAGGTGCTGCATCAAAAAGGCAGCCGGTATCATCAAGGACCTACATCACCCTGGCCATGCTCTCATTTCACTCCTGCCATCGAGAAGAAGGTGTAGGAGTCTGAAAACCGGGACCTCCAGCTTTTTCCCAGCAACCATCAGGCTATTGAACACTACAAATACCAACTAAACTTCAAACTATGAATTGTCTTGGTCGCACTAGAGACTTTGAGCATTTATTTTGTACTCATTGTTTTTTTTAACTTGTTTGATTTATTATGTTATCCATTGAATACTGTGTTTACAGACCTACTATACTGCTGCAAGCAATAATTTCATTGTTCTGTTTTTGGTGTATGTGACAATGAAGCACTCTTGAAGATTATCATCCTTAATTTCGTCCATCTCCTCCTTCACCCCCTTCCACTGCCCCCACAAGCAGGTGACAAAGAAATCAAAGCTTGTCAGCAATGATTGCCTTTTTTTTAACCAAATTGCAGAACTGAAACAGAGTTGGAAATAGGAACCCGGAGAATAGTGCAATCTTTCCAAATGTGTTGCTGAGTCTCAAACGCTTACTGCAAAATAGAAACATAGAAAATAGGTGCAGGAGGAGACCATTTGACCCTTCGAGCCAGCAACCCCATTCATTGTGATCATGGCTGATTGTCTCCAGTCAATAACCCTTGCCTGCCTTCTCCCCAGTGTTCTCTGTACTGACCTGCATATTTTAATAAAGGTTTCAAAGGTCTTTCATTGTCACGTGTACCAATTAAGGTACAATGAAATGCAAATTACCATACAGCCAAAGTAAAAAAGTAACAAGACACACAACTACATAAGTTAACGTAAACATCCACCACAGTGGATTCCCCATATTCCTCACTGATGGAAGGCAATAAAGTCTAATTTTCTTCCCTCATCTGTAATAGAAAGTCAAACAACAATATAATGTGTGAAGATATGATGGAAGGCAATAAACGAGACTTTCCGAATCCAGTGTGCACATTTATGGAAGCTTTTCAGCATTACCCACAGATTATGGCAAACATTGAGAGAGTTGGGTTCCAGTGCCCAACACCGATCCAGGTAGGAACACTTTCACTTTGTATTCAACCAGTTGCTGTAAATTGATCATTCTAGTAATGTCAGTGAAATTTAGTTTTGTGATCTGTGGAATGTGTTTTTGCTCTTCAGTCTCAAGCATGGCCAGTAATTCTGCTGGGGTTTGATCTGATTGGGATAGCACAGACAGGAACTGGAAAAACGTTGGTGTATCTTTTGCCTGGATTCATCCACCTGGATCAGCAGCCGGTGTAAGTTATTTAGCCTTTGTCACGTTGACCAATGGTTATGAAAATCCCATCTCCATCTGCCCATCTCGGGTAACAAACCCAAAAATGCACCCCACTTCCAGATAGGGTTGAAAGAACCATGGAGCAGCCAAAACCATTTAGATGGGCTCGGGAGCGGCATACAGTGTGGCAAGGCAAACTCTGATGCTTCTCCCCACGATCCTCTCAAAACTAGCAAAGTCGAGCCCATGAGGCACATACCAGTCGCTGCTAGTTATGAGCAAATATGATCAGAAGTTGAGATTCAGAATAATATGACCTGGCACTGAAGTGAGGTATTGAAAAGTAGCAGGTTAAGAGGAATTATTCATTGATAGTATGGATGGGAAGAAAGGGTGGGGAGATGTTGCCACACTATCAGCTGGCTGGAATAATTTCAAAGGTTTCGAAGGTCTTTTATTGTCACGTTTACCAATTAAGGTACAGTGATATGCAAATTACCATACAGCCATACCAAGACACACAACTACATAAAAGTCAACAAACTTCCACCACAGCGGATTCCCCACATTCCTCACTGTGATGGAAGGCAATAAAGTCTAATCTTCTTCCCTCATTTTTCTCCTGCGGTCGGGGCAGTCGAACCGTCCATCGGGGCGATCGCAGCTCCCTTGTCGGGGCAGTCGAAGCTCCTGCGGCTTGGAGTTCCCGAAGTCAGTCTTTGACCAGAGACCGCGACCTCCGTGATGTCAAGTCCGCGGGCTCCCGCGGTAGAGCTCAGAGGTCGATCCCTGGCAAAGGGATCGCAAGCTCCGCGATGTTAAAGTCCTGCCGTGGAGCTCTTGAAATCGGTCTCCAGCAAAGGCCGCCAAATGCTCGATGTTAGGCCGCAGTGCGGACGGAGATACGATACGGAAAAAATCGTATCTCCGTCGAGGTAAGCGATTAGAAAAAATTTCGCCTCAACCCTTTCCCCCCCACCCCCCACATAAAACAAGCTAAAGAACGCTAAAAACATACATTTGAGACTTCATTTTGTTCTAAGTGCCATATGAGTTTAGTATGGAAGATGATTGATATGAAGCTTAATAAATCAGGCGAGCATTCCGGGAAGCAGTTTGCATTTGCGGTCTGCGGCCCGACCACGGAGCTCGGAAGCTCCAGCTGCAGCCGCAGGTCCGGTGGACTGGGACATCGGGAGCTCGCGGGTCCGAGTGGAGACTGCTTTCCGGAGCTCCCGCAACGCGACTTCTCGGGCCCGTGTCGCGGGGTTGGAACGACCCGGAGCAGGGCCGTACATCGCCTGGTGCGGCTTAATGGCCGCGGGACATTCCAGCGCCTGCCGGGGGCTCCAACTTCGTGACTTTTAGACTGGGAGCGGGGCCGTACATCGCCCGGCGCGGCCTAAAATGGCCGTGGAACTCACCATCGCCCGCCTGGGGCTTCAACATCGGGAGAAAAATGGAGAACAGGGGAGAGAAAATACTTTGCCTTCCATCACAGTGAGGAGGAGGTTCACTGTGATGGATGTTTCTGTAAATTGAATTGTGTGTATGTCTAGGAAATTGGCTTTGTTTGTATGGCTGTGGAAACAGAGTTTCGTTTGAGCCTCACTGAGGTTCAAATGACATGTAATAAATATTGATTGATTGATTGATTTCCATGGGTGATCATGATTTCAGGTCATTATCTCCGGTCAAAGAACATGGGGAGTATGGAGATTTTAAATGGCAGGTAATGATTGGCTTGAATACCCAGTAAAACTGCCCAGTAAACTTGAGGGAGGAGAATTGACATTTGACACAAGAAATTTGAAATAGGACTGAGGGTATAGATGTTTCACAAAGAGAGAGAGAGAGTTTAATGCTGCAGAACTTTCAGGGAGGGGAAATGGGAAGTGGGTGAATGTGAAACAGAACTAAAGTGTGTGCTTGATCACAGTGCAGTGAGAAATGGGTATAAACAGTATATCTTTGAGATCCGGCAAGTATATGTTAAACTGAATGTCACCTGTGATACAAAATTCAATAGTTTAGTAATCGTTTCTACATCAACCGTTTAAAGAGGAAAACAGTGATTATAGATACTATCAGGTTTGTCAGTTTCTGTCAGGTGGCCAGACTATGGGTTTCGCATAAACTATAGCTTCCCTAAAGATATTTCTCAACATTAGTTGCCTGGATTTACCTCTCGACAAAAAGCATTTGACACAAATGGGTGGCCCCATTAGAAAAAAGTGAATTTTTTTCCTCAGATCACCAGAAACAGTAGTGATATTATCCTTCTCATAGTCCAAGCTCCTGATGGCAATACTGTTGGGAGTGCCATTCAATTATGTATCTATACTTTTACTCTAATTATAGCTTTTCTGTTCCCTTTATGGCAAATTATTGAAAATCTCAGCAAGTTCAGATCATTAGGCTCAGTTATGTATCGGAAACTGGAAACTAGTACTCAGCATTTGATGCAAAACCAGTGCAATTGAGGCAGCAAAAATGAAACCAGTTCAACCACAGTTTGTACATTTTAAAGATTACAGGAAATGATGTGGTATAAAGTTCCAATAATTTGACAAAATTCAAAAAACTTAATAACCAATGCACAGTTGCATATAGGATTCAAGAATATAGGATTTGTGCACTTCATTAATCAGTCACCAGTGACTTTAGTGCACTGCAATTTTTTTATCAGTTACAGTAGATGTAATTACAATTATGTAATCTCATTGACAAAATACATAGGCAGAATTCTAACAAATGCATAATGGTTTAATGTAAAATCTTTATGGTGTAAAGGAATAGGACAAATAAAGACAAACCAGAGACGGAGAGTTTTGGGATCTATCCAGTAAAGCAAAAAGAAACTGCAGTTGCTTAAAATCTGAAATAAAAACAGGGAATATATCAGAAACATCCAGCTGGTCAGGCAGCATCTGAGGAGAGAGAACAAAATGGCCACTGATGAAGGTCATTGACCTGAAACGTCAACTGTGGTGTTTTTAGTTTTTCTTTGAAATCCATCCCAATGAATTATTAAAATATTATGAGCAGGGATAAAAGTTAACAATAAGTCCAGACTTTGTACTACAATCTTAATGCTTAACACTCCAATTCTCTGGACAAAGTCCTGGTAGACCACATGTGAAGTAGCCCTGGGCACTTCTGCGTACTTTACCGTGTCTCTGCTGTAGGTTTCAGAATGATAGCAGACTCCAACAATTGAATTAAGAGGAGGGATTACACAATGGATTGTGATGGGTTTCATGGATTTTTCGGGTGATTTGAGGTTTTCAAGATATTAAGAGAAATAGAATTGAGAATACTCATTCTATTGATCTAAAAAATAAAGCCAGCTTTCCAAGAGTCAATCAAGTACAGAATCAAGGGAAATGGGGGGAAAAGCAGGAACAGGGTACTGATTTTGGATGATCATATTGAATGGCTGTGCTGGCTCGAAGGGCCGAATGGCCTTCTCCTGCACCTATTTTCTATGTTTCTAAGAGTGTTAAAATTCTCCAAGTGCAGAAGAGTGTAAAAAATTGCAATATTTTTCCAAAGCAGCAATTGATGCTACTGTCTAGAATTGTTAATTTCATGTTTTAAACTTGATAGATTTTTATTTACCTAAGCCTATTAAGGGAAATGGTATATGGAATCAAGTAATACATAATTAATTTTTGGCTTTAAAAAAAAATTGTTCTATGACGAAGCAATACGTTTAGTGTCGACCCAGTCGTTGACATTTTGATGATTTTGAATGATTGATGATATAAATAAATGTGATCCAGCTTGCTGTTGGGAATTGAATGACTATATTTATTTTAAATGATCTAACTGATCAGGAGGTGTCATCGCTTCCCTCCATGATTATGCTCTTATAACTATTTGTTTTTAGGCCACGTGACAAAACTGATGGCCCTGGAATGTTGATCCTCACGCCAACTAGAGAGCTTGCCCTTCAGATACAGGAAGAGTGCAACAAGTACAGTTACAAAGGAATTAAGAGGTATTGATAGGTATACAAGAGGTTAAAATGCATTATGAGAAAATGCTCTGATGTGTGTTCCTTTTAACTTCGTATCCACTAATTTTTGTCAGGCATGCATAGAATTATTAATAGAATTAATAGAGTCAAAAGAATTTGCACACTCTGTAAGTAAATTATGCTAGGAACAAGATGAAAATAGGAAATACTGAGTATATTGTTGTGTGTTTTATATACATTGGAGAACAGAATGTCTTGATCAGGGAAAGGGAAGGAGCTGGCTAACTAAATGGTTCAGATAGTTGGCAGGGAAATGCCTCTGGATTTTATTTCTAGATATTTCCAGAAAAGACTGTTAGCTAAAGTTCATGTAAATGTAAACAAGTTATTGCCCTGGCTGAGAAATTGGTTGAGTTGCAGAACACATAAAAGTGACATTTAAGGGACTTTTGGACAGGCATATAGCTATGCAGGGAATGGAGTGTAGGATCACCAGCTCAATAGGGTAAATAGGATACTTCTGTTCCTTTGTCACGGAGCACATGGGATGTTTAGTCGGTGGGAAGAGGGGGGAAATTGTGATTAACATTTATTGCTGACCAGTGGCACTTTGGCGCTAAATCTCTGTACAATTAAAATCTCCAATAATCTACTTTCCGACACCGGGGCACTGGATCACATGCTCCCTTCCAACTCAATGGAGCCATGGTTCTGCCCACCCTTTAAACTTGCCCACTTCACTGGGAAATTTATTATAATGCAGTGTGACGTTTTCTAAAAATAAATTAAATTATGTTGGTATTAATATTTATCCAACAGTTCAGAAAATGTATTGGGTTTATTGTCACATGTACCGAGGTACAGTGGAAAGCTTTTGTCTGCATGCAATCCAATCAAAGCAGATAATACTGTACATGAATACATTCAAACCAAACACAGCTACAAAAGGGAGAGCAAAGAGATAGGTACCAAAGTGTAGAATATAGTTTATCAGCATGTAACGGTTCCAGAGAAAAAGTCCAGTGTTCATAATGAATGAATGAATGAATGATATCTTTTATTTCGAACGATTAAAAAAAAAAAAGGAAAGAAAAGATGAAAATGAATAAATAAAAGGAAAATTATATATATACATATATATATATATATATACATAAAATATACTATACACGCTATTACATACATATACATGTACATTATATACATACATATACACTACACTACACATATACATAACATATATGTACATACATAAATTAAAAAATTAAAAGCCAATTTCAACATAATACACATACTCGTTCGAAAAGGGATAGGAAGAAGCCTATGCTTGTCAAGTCCTACCCCCATTCTTCACCATTAGCAAATGCAAAATTCAATAAAATAAACTAAACAGACAATTCAAATAAAACTACTCCAATCAAGCTATTAAGAAAAAAAGAACAAAAAGAACTGTCTTTGAACAGTTTTTGTATGTTTACAGGTAGCAGTTTATTTTTTGCTTTATAAATTATTTGTGCAGTCTTAAATTCTACCTGTCCCACTTTCACGACCTCTGCCGAGTTTGCCCTTGACTCATACTCGAAGCATGGTCGTCACGAGGTCGTAGGTAGGTCGTTGCAGGCCGTGATGCTAATCGTAGGTACTCACTAGGCATCAAGTAGGTCGGGGCGTTTTTTCTAGCCTGATGAAAAATGTCCACTAATAAAATATGTCGTGAATTAGGTCGTGAAAGTGGGACAGGCCCTTTAGAAAAAAGGGACTGTACCCCAGCTTATTGATAGACTGTTCAGAAGTCTGATAACAGAGGGGAAACAAGTTGTTCCTGAGTCTGGTGTTCAAGAAGAAACTGCAGATGCTGGAAAATCAAAGGTACACAAAAATGCTGGAGAAACTCAGCGGGTGCAGCAGCATCTATGGAGCGAAGGAAATAGGCAACGTTTCGGGCCGAAACCCTTCTTCAGACTGTTAGGGGGTGGAGGGGAGAAGGAAGGAAAAAGGAGGAGGAGGAGCCCGAGGGCTGACGGATGGGAGGAGACAGCCCGAGGGCTGAGGTAGGGGAGGAGACAGCAAGGGCTAACAAAATTGGGAGAATTCAATGTTCATGCCCGCAGGATGGAGACTCCCCAAGCGGAATATGAGGTGCTGTTCCTCCAATTTCCGGTGTTGCTCATTCTGGCCATGGAGGAGACCCAGGACAGAGAGGTCGGATTGAGAATGGGAGGGGGAGTTGAAGTGCTGAGCCACCGGGAGGTCAGGTTGGTTATTGCGGACCGAGCGGAGGTGTTCGGCGAAACAATCGCCCAACCTCCGCTTAGTCTCACCGATGTAGATCAGCTGACATCTAGAGCAGCGGATGCAGTAGTTGAGGTTGGAGGAGATATAGGTGAACCGTTGTCGCACCTGGAACGACTGCTTGGGTCCTTGAATGGAGTCGAGGGGGTAGATAAAGGGACAGGTGTTGCACTTCTTGCGGTTGCAACGGAAAGTGCCCGGGGAGGGGGTGGTACGGGAGGGAAGGGAAGAATTGATAAGGGAGTTACGGAGGGAGCGGTTTTTGCGGAAGGCAGACATGGGGGGAGATGGGAAGATGTGGCGAGTGGTGGGGTCACGTTGGAGGTGGCGAAAATGACGGAAGATTATTTGTTGTATGTGACGGCTGGTGGGGTGAAAGGTGAGGACTAGGGGGACTCTGCCCTTGTTGCGAGTGCGGGGATGGGGAGAGAGAGCAGTGTTGCGGGGTATGGAAGAGACCCTGGTGCGAGCTTCATCTATGGTGGAGGAGAGGAACCCCCGTTCCCTGAAGAATGAGGACATTTCAGATGCCCTGGTGTGGAACGCCTCGTCCTGGGAGCAGATTCTGCGTAAGCGGAGGAATTGGGAGTAGGGGATGGAGTCCTTACAGGAAGCAGGGTGGGAAGAAGTGTAGTCCAGATAGCCATGGGAGTCAGTGGGTTTATAGTGGATGTCGGTCAGAAGTCTATCACCTGTGATGGAGATAGTGAGGTCAAGGAATAGTGTCGGAAATAGTCCAGGTGTATTGGAGTGCCGGATGGAAGTTGGTGGTGAAGTGGATGAAGTCAGTCAGT
This sequence comes from Amblyraja radiata, assembly GCF_010909765.2. Lineage (NCBI taxonomy): Eukaryota > Metazoa > Chordata > Chondrichthyes > Rajiformes > Rajidae > Amblyraja > Amblyraja radiata. Next base: position 90,452,659 of record NC_045960.1, read on the forward strand.
TGTGTGTGGATGCAGGAGGTGGCCCCAAAGCAGTCGTCGATGCCTGAGTCTGGTGATGGCCACTTTCAAGCTTCTGTATCTTCTGCCCGACTAAAGTGGGGAGAAGGAATGACCAGGGTTAGTAAGATCCTTGTTGGCTACTTTCTTGAATCAGCGTGAAGTATAGATGATATCAATGGTGGGGAGTTTAGTCTGTGTGATGCACTGGGCTACATCCACAACTCTGTCATTTATTGCGATTTTGGGCGGAACTGTTCTCAAACCAAGCTGTGATTTTTTTTGATTTTTTTAAAATCTCAAAATATACTTTATTCGAGAAATAAATATATACAATACATGATCAATACAAAACTCCATCCGACATTCTCGGAGGCTATACATAAATTAAATACAGTTTCCCCAAATCACAATTTTACCCCACACCCTTGCCACTCATGTGGCCCACTGGCGTGGAATCCCTTCCCTTATTTTGAGGGGCTTCTCCACCACACCCTTCCCCCCATGTCTCGGCTGCACCGAACCTCAGTGTGTCCATCAGCACGTACTCCTGCAGACTGCAGCGGCCAGTCGGCAACATTCCCTGACGGACATCTCGCTCCGCCCAACAGTATGCTTTCTACAATGCATCATAGAGATTTGTATGAGTCTTTGGAGACATGCTGAATTTCTTCAGTCTCCTGAGAAAGGAGAGGAGTTGGTGTTTTCTTTTAATATAGCTTTAATGTGGTTGGTCCATAACTGATTGTTGATAATATTTATGCCAAGGAACTTGAAGCTCGAAACCATTTCCACTTCTGCATGATTGATACTGATTGGCGTATGCACTCCACCGTGCTTCCTGTTGAACACTAGTGAGGTCAGGCTACTGCTGAAAGCACGGGACACCGCTTTCAGGTCAGGCGATGGGCTAACCTGAAGAGGGGCATCAAGAAGGCCAAGCACTGCCATAAGCTCAGGATTGAGGAGCACTTCAACAACAACTCCGACCCCCGACGCATGTGGCAAGGCATCCAGGCCATCACGGACTATAGACCCACCAACACCACCCCCACATCCAGCAACGCCTCCTTCCTTGAGGAGCTTAACCACTTCTATGGCCGCTTCGACAGGGACAATCTAGAGACAGCCATCAAGGCTGTGCTCCCTGCTGATCACCAACCCCTCACACTCACCCCCTACGACGTGTATGTGGCACTGAGTAGGACTAATGCACGTAAGGCTGCTGGCCCTGACGGCATCCCCGGGCACGTCCTCAGGGCCTGTGCTGCGCAGCTGACAGACATCTGGACTGACATCTTCAACCTGTCACTTGCCCAAGCAGTTGTCCCCACGTGCCTTAAAACCACCTCCATCGTGCCGGTGCCAAAACACTCCTCTGCGGCAAGCCTCAACGACTTCCGCCCAGTTGCACTTACTCCCATCATCACCAAGTGCTTCAAGAGGCTGGTCCTGGAACACCTCAAAGGCTGCCTAACCTCCACATTGGATCCCTATCAGTTTGCCTACCGCAAGAACAGGAGTACAGAGGATGCCATCTCAATGGCACTTCACTCCGCCCTCGACAACAGAGACACTTACGTAAGAATGCTATTCATCGATTACAGCTCAGCATTCAACACCATTATACCCTCTAAACTGATCACCAAACTCGGTGACCTGGGCATCGACCCCTCCCTCTACAACTGGATACTGGACTTTCTAACCAACAGACCCCAGTCTGTTAGGTTAGACAAGCACACATCTTCAACCCTCACCCTGAACACCGGCGTTCCACAGGGCTGTGTGCTGAGCCCCCTCCTCTACTCCCTCTTCACCTACGACTGCACACCTGTACATGGTAATAACACCATCATCAAGTATGCAGATGTACGGGTGGGCGGCGCGACTCGCGTCGCAGCGGCCTCTGCAGTCCGTCTGTTTTTTTTGTCTCGTTTGAATGTAGTTTTTATTTTATTTTAACTGGGCATGTGTGTGGAGGGCGGGGGGTGGGGAGGTGGTGGGGGAAACTTTTAAATCTTTCCCCTGCACGGAGAACCCGACCTTTTCTCTGTCGTGTCTCCGTTGTCGTTGGGGCCTAGCACCGTGGAGCGGCCTCCAACCGGAACGACCTGGGGCTCCAGTCGCGGAGCTGCGGATCTACTTACCATCGCGGAGCTGGTCGAGTTCGGAGCGGGAGGAGCGGTGGTGGCGCGCTGCTGCAGTCCGACCCAAGAGATTTGGAGGCTCCAACCGCCGGCCCGATGGACAGTAACACCGGGAGCCCGCGGGTCCCTGCTGGGAGACCGCTTTTCGGGGCTTCCGTAACGGCGACTTCTCCTGCCCGAGTTGCGGGGTTGAGGATGACCTTGAACGGGGCCTTACATCGCCCGGCGCGGCTTTAAATGGCCGCGGGACTTGCTAGCGCACGCCGGGGGCTCCAACACCAAGACCCGGAGCAGGGCCTTGCATCACCCGGCTTTATAATTGCAGCGGGATGTATTTACCATCGCCCGCCGGGGGCTTTGACTCTGACATCGGGAGGAGAATGAGGAGTGCAGGGGAGGGATAAGACTTTGCCTTCCATCACAGTGAGGAGGAGATTCACTGTGATGGATGTTTGTGTAAATTGTGTTGTGTCTTGGTTCTTCTTGTGTGTATGACTGCAGAAACCAAATTTCGTTTGAACCTCTGGGTTCAAATGACAACAAATAAATTGTATTGTATTGATTGGCCTCATCAGCAACAACGATGAGTCGGCCTATAGGGAGGAGGTCCAGCTCCTAGCAGCATGGTGCGCTGACAACAACCTGGCCCTTAACTCCAAGAAGACCAAGGAGCTCATTGTAGACTTCAAGAAGTCTAGGGGCGGCACGCACACCCCCATCCACATCAACGGGACGGAGGTGGAACGTGTTTCCAGCTTCAGGTTCCTGGGGGTCAACATCTCCGATGGCCTCTCTTGGACCCACAATACCTCAACTCTGGTCAAGAAGGCTCACCAGCATCTCTTCCTGAGGAGACTGAAGACGGTCCATCTGTCTCCTCAGATTCTGGTGAACTTCTACTGCTGCACCATCGAGAGCATCCTTACCAACTGTATCACAGTATGGTATGGCAACTGCTCTGTCTCCGACCGGAAAGCACTGCAGGTGCTGAAAATTGCCCAACGCATCACCGGTTCCTTGCTCCCCTCCATCCAGCTCTCCAAAGGGAACTGCTGTAATCATGGGGGACTTCAATTTTCATATTAATTGGGCAAACCAAACTGGGCAGGGTAGACTAGAGGAAGAGTTTATAGAATGTATTAGAGACGGGTTCCTAGAACAGTATGTCACAGGACCGACAAGGGGGGAGGCAATCTTGGATCTGGTCCTGTGTAATGAAGCAGGATTAATTAAAAATGTCATAGTTAGGGACTCGTTGGGAACAAGTGACCACAATATGGTCGAATTCCATATTCAAATAGAAGGGGAGCAGGTTGAAACTCAGGCTAGGGTGCTTAGTCTAAATAAGGGGGATTATGAAGGTATGAGGACTGAGCTGATCAAAGTTGACTGGGATAGCAGACTCAAGAATAAGACGGTACATGAGCAGTGGTGTACGTTTAAGGATTTACTGTATAACCTTCAAGAAAAATTTATTCCTATGAAGAAAAAAAGGGGTAAGGGTAAGAACAGTCAGCCATGGCTCAGTAAAACTATAAAGGATAGTATTCGGCTGAAGGCAAGGGCATATAAGGTAGCCAGAGATAGTGGGAGGGTAGAGGATTGGGAAGCATTTAAAGGTCAGCAAAAAATAACTAAGAGATTAATTAAGACGGGGAAAATAGACTATGAAAGGAATTTAGCGAACAACATAAAAACTAATAGTAAGAGTTTTTATAGCTATATAAAAAGAAAAAGGGTGGCTAAGGTGAACGTTGGTCCATTGGAGGGTGAGACTGGAGAGTTGTTGGTGGGGAACATGGAAATGGCAAAGGCATTAAACGAGTATTTTGTATCAGTCTTCACCATAGAAGACACAAAAAATATTCCAACGCTGGATAAACAGGGGGCGGTAGGAATGGAGGAGCTAAATACTATTAAGATCACCAAGGAGGTGGTATTAGGGAAATTAATGAGACTGAAGGAGGATAAATCCCCTGGGCCTGATGGATTACATCCAAGGGTCTTGAGGGAGATAGCGGTGGGGATTGTGGATGCATTGGTGATAATTTTCCAAAACTCCCTGGAGGCAGGAACGGTCCCAGTGGATTGGAAAATGGCCAATGTAACACCTATATTTAAAAAAGGAAGTAAACAGAAGGCGGGTAACTATAGACCGGTTAGTCTAACATCGGTGGTGGGTAAAATGTTAGAGACAATTATTAAAGAAACACTAACGGGGCACTTGGATAAACATGACTTCATCGGACAGAACCAGCATGGTTTTGTGAAGGGGAAATCCTGTTTAACGAATCTGCTCGAATTCTTTGAGGAAGTAACAACCCGGGTGGATAAAGGGGAACCGGTGGATGTGGTATACTTGGACTTCCAAAAGGCTTTTGACAAGGTGCCACATAAGAGACTATTGCTAAAAATAAAAAATTATGGGATTGGGGGTAATATATTAGCATGGGTAGAGGATTGGCTAACAAATAGGAAGCAGAGAGTGGGGATAAATGGTTCATACTCGGGATGGCAACCGGTAACTAGCGGGGTTCCGCAAGGGTCGGTGCTGGGACCCCAGTTGTTCACAATTTATATAAATGATTTGGAGGAGGGAACCAAGTGTAATATATCAAAATTTGCGGACGATACAAAAATGGGAGGAAAAGTAGGGGATGAGGAGGATAGGAAGAGTCTGCAAAAGGATATAGATAAGCTAGGTGAGTGGGCAACAACTTGGCAGATGAAATTTAATACTAATAAATGTGAAGTCATTCACTTTGGGGAAAAAAATGGATAGGGCAAGTTATTTTCTAAATGAGGAGGAGCTGCGTTGTAATGCAACGCAAAGGGATCTAGGGGTATTAGTACATGAATCACTAAAAGTCAGTATGCAGGTGCAGCAAGCAATCAGGAAGGCCAATGGAGTTTTGGCCTTTATTGCTAGGGGGATTGAGTATAAAAACACGGAGGTCTTGCTGCAGCTGTACACAGTATTAGTGAGACCACATTTGGAATACTGTGTACAGTTCTGGGGTCCATACTTAAGAAAGGATGTACTAGCCCTGGAGGCAGTGCAGCGAAGGTTTACAAGATTAATTCCTGCAATGAGGGGATTGACATATGAGGAAAGGTTAAGTAAGCTGGAACTCTACTCTTTGGAGTTTAGAAGAATGAGAGGCGATCTCATTGAAACATATAAGATCGTGAGGGGCCTTGATCGGGTGGATGCACCGAGGATGTTCCCAATGATCGGGGAAACTAGAACTAGGGGACATAGTTGCAGAATAAGGGGGGGCTCTTTTAAAACTGAGATGAGGAAGAACTTCTTCACCCAGAGGGTGGTTAATTTATGGAATTCACTGCCCCAGGGAGCAGTGGAAGCAGAAACGTTAAATATATTTAAGTCTAAAATAGATGGTTTTTTAGCTGACAAGGGGATACGGGGAGAGGGCAGGGATATGGACCTAGGTATGGTTAGTATAGTAAGACCCGAGTGATCTCCTGGACAAGTGTCGATCGCCTGGATTGGGGTCGGAGAGGAATTTCCCGGATTTTTTTCCCGAATTGGACCTGGGTTTTTATCCGTTTTTATGCCTTCCCCAGGAGATCACGCGGTTCTTGGGGTGGAGAGGGGTGATAGCGGTATAAAGGGGAGGGTAGTGTCTTGTGTTCTGTGTCTTGTGTGTACTGTTTGTGGGTAAGTGTGTCTGTTTAGTGTTCAGCCATGAGCGAATGGCGGTGCGGGCTCGACGGACCTGGTGGTCTACTCTCGCACCTACTTTCTATGTTTCTATGTTTCTATGTCTGTCCAAAGCAAGCGTTGTCTGCGAAAAGCGCTCAGCATCGCCAAGGACTGCTCTCACCCCAACCATGGACTGTTTACCCTCCTACCATCCAGGAGGCGCTACAGGTCTCTCCGTTGCCGGACCAGCAGGTCCAGGAACAGCTTCTTCCCTGCGTCTGTCACACTACTCAACAATGTACCTCGGTGACTGCCAATCGCCCCCCCCCCCCCCCCCCCGGACACTCCTCTCACAGGAAAAACACTATGACTGTATGCATGTAAATAGATTTATTTATTGAAATCATATTCTATGTCGCTCTTCCAGGGAGATGCTAACTGCATTTCGTTGTCTCTGTACTGTACACTGACAATGACAATTAAAGCTGAATCTGAATCCAGTGCCACCAAAGTACTGCAGTCTCCACTCCAATACCTCTTCTTGAGTTTCGCAAAAGTTGTACGAGGAGGTCAGGACATTCTAGCAGAATTTCTGTGTTCTAAACAAGACCATCCCGGCTGGGTTCTTAATCCATTTATTTGAATGGCATTTCTTAGTTTTATTTTAAACCCTTGCACACCATATGTGACGTCAATATTCTTGCATTCCCAATTTCTTGATGTTTAATTACAGAATGTTTTATTTTGCAGTGTTTGTATTTATGGAGGAGGAAGCCGGAGAGAGCAGATTAACTATGTTACTAAAGGAGTGGACATTGTTATTGCAACTCCTGGACGATTGAATGATCTTCAGATGAACAATTACATCAATCTGAAGAGTACAACATATTTGGTCAGTGAACGGAGTGACTTAAGCGATCTTAATCCAGTGTCCATGACTGCATTTTATTCAGAATTGGTGAATGATAAAACAGAATAAATGTGGTGTAGATCTGGGTGCTTCATAGCAATATGTTTGATGTGCAGGTACTATGCGAAGTGGTCACAAAACTAATTCAAAGGTGACTGGTTTGAAATTCTTTCACCGGCATCACACTAGTTTTTTTTCTTTAACATTGGATGACTTCCTTCTGTGAAGTAGCTGATTCATTGGCGTCATTGGTGGTTTAATTTGTGGTTCATAATCTATTGCTTGAAAAACCTATTGGCACAGAACAAGTCAGTTTCTTGACATGGCCTTAAAACTTAAGTGAGGAAATGTGCTTTGGAAACAGTGAATTGCTAGAAATGTTCTGATGCCCTGGACCCTTTCGATTGGTTTCCTGGTCCCATCTTACTCATTTGCACCATGGTCACCCATTCTCTCTTCACCATATCAGCATGTGTGTTGGCCCGAAGGGTCTGTTTCTGTGCTCTATGACTATGACCTTCATCCCATTCCAGCACAGCACAAGGGCTCTTCAATTCTTCCTTGAATAGAGGTCCAACAAGTGCTCCTCCACCATCCTCCTCCTCTGCTTGGTGAATCTCATTTACATAACTTCCCTTTTCGTTTCAAAGTTTCTATGACAAAATGCATGGGTTCAAACATACCCTTCTCTTTGGGACATATGAAGGACGGTCTTTGTTTCATTCTTGCCTGATGCTGTCTCTCTCCTTTTTATCCAATACATTGATATTGGTGCTGCTTCATATTGTCATGCAGAACCTAAAACGGTTATCCCACCACTCACTTTCAATTAGTCAATAGCTTCTGGTATTATTCTAATGAAGCCCAATGTAAACTTGATCAGCAGCCTCATCTTATGACTAGGAACATTTGAGCACTAAACATTGAATTCAACTAGAGGGTCTTGACCCGAAACCTCGCAGATTCCTTTTATCCAGAGATGCCTGACCCTCTGAGTTACTCCAGGTTTTTGTGTCTTCTACTGAATTCAACAATTTCAGGTAACCAACCTTTTTGAATTTGAATGTCTTTAACATTCAAAAACAAGTTTGAATGAAATTTCGTTACCAAGCAGTCATAACAATAAAAAAGCAACAAAACACATAATTACATAATTTAACATAAACATCTATCACAGTGATTCTCCTCCAGGCACCTCCTCAATGTGATGGAAGGTAAAAAAAAGTCTTATCTCTTCCTTGCTTCTTCTCCCGCGGTCAGGCAGTCAAACTGCTGCGTTGAAGCGATCGAGGCTGCTGATATTGAAGCTCCCACCGGGCGATGGAAGATCCCGCGGCCAATTTTAAGCCGCGCCGGACGACGAAAAGTCCTGCGAACGAGCCGATTCAAGCCTTAAGGGCCTGTCCCACTTACGAGTCCTTGGCTTGCAAATTATGCGACCTCGTGGTCGCTTGAGGCGTACGGGCACCGTATGGCCGCGCGGGGCCGGTCCCACTTAGAAGCGTGGAGGGGTACGGAGTTGTGCGGGGCCGGTCCCGACATCGTGCGGGGCTCCGAAATTCTTGCAGTGAACTAAATCTTCACGCGCCAATGGCCTGTCGCGGAACTGACGGCCAAAGTGGGACAGGCCCAAGACCCTGGCGCGACGCAACGTCTCACCTCAAACAGCAGCAGAAGCAGGCAAACACTCGCCGAACTCGACCTGGGGCTCACGGACGTTGCGGATCCGGATCCGCCCCCACTTCTACTCCCAGAGCGGGGCCAAGAAAATTGAAGATAGACACAAAATGCAGGAGTAACTCAGCGGGACGGGCATCATCTCTGGAGAGAAGCAATGGGTGGCGTTTCGGGTCAAGACCCTTTTCAGACTGAAGAAGAGTCGATCCGAAACGTCACCCATTGCTTCTCTCCAGAGATGCTGCCGGTCCCGCTGAGGTACTCCAGCTTTGTGTCCATCTTCAAATGACGTCAGGCGCTCCAGACGGCTGTGCATACGCATGTAATCGCGCCCGACCTTCGGTCAACCGTCTCGGCTCAACGCGACCACGAGGTCATGTAATTTGCGTGCCAAGGACACGTAAATGGGACAGGCCCTTTACGATTCGGGGCGGACGAAGCTGCTGTTGCTGAAGTTCCTGAAAATCAGTCGCCAACCAGGGACCTGCGAGCTCCCGATGTCACTGTCCACAGGGCCCGCGGCCGAAGCCTCCGGGTTTGAGTCGCAGCCGTAATTGCAGCGCCATCACAGCTTCCGAAAGTCAGCCAGCTCTGCGATGGTAAGTCCACAGGCTCTGCGACCGGATCCTTCGAGGTCGATTCCAGTTGGAGGCTGCCAGCTCCTCGATGTTAGGCCGCAGCGTGAACAGAGATACGACACGAAAAAAGGTTGCATCTCTGTTGAAGAAAGAGATAAAAAAAGTTTCCCCCACGCCCACATAATACACAACTAAAAATAGATTATAACATACATCTATGATGATGTATAGAGAGTGAAGAATGCAGTGCAGAGAATCTCAGTACTGTTGAACGTCCCGACTGAGGGAGTGCAACATTGTGGACCTTCTGGGACTTATCCATTGTTGGAGAGTTAAAAGTATAATGTGGAGGGAACATTCTCTGAATAAAATGAGACAGAAACAATACAATTATTATTCTAAGAGCCATCTGAATATTAGTTTAAGAAAGAACTGCAGATGCTGGAAAAATCGAAGGTAGACTAAAATGCTGGAGAAACTCAGCGGGTGAGGCAGCAACTATTGAGCGAAAGAATAGGTGACGTTTCGGGTCGAGACCCTTCTTCAGACTAATGTGGGAGTGGGGCGGCAGGAAGAAGAAAGAAAGAGGCGGAGACAGTAGGCTGTGGGAGAGCTGGGAAGGGGAGGAGAAAGGGATAAAGCAAGGACTACCTGAAATTGGAAAAGTCAATGTTTATACTGCTGGGGTGTAAACTACCCAAGCGAAATATGAGATGCTGTTCCTCCAATTTGCGGTGGGACTCACTCTGGCCATGGAGGAGGCCCAGGACAGAAAGGTCGGATTCGGAATGGGAGGGGGAGCTGAAGTGCTGAGCCACCGGGAGATCAGGTTGGTTATTGCGAACTGAGCGGAGGTGTTGGGCGAAGCGATCGCCAAGCCTACGCTTGATCGCACCGATGTAGAGCAGCTGACACCTAGAGCAGCGGATGCAATAGATGAGGTTGGAGGAGGTGCAGTTGAACCTCTGCCGCACCTGAAAAGACAGCTTAAGTCCTTGGATGGAGTCAAGGGGGGAGGTAAAGCGTCAAATGTAGCATTTCCTGCTGTTGCAAGGGAAAGTACCAGGGGAGGGGGTGGTTTGGGTGCAGGGCCGGATTTAGATGAAGAAAGGCCCTTGGCTATTTCACTTGTGAGCCCCCCCCCCTCCCAATCCCCCACCCCCACGACTAGAGGACCGACTACCTGACAGTGACAGTGTGACACTTTTAGATCCTACTGTATGTTGGCATTAAATAGTTGGTTTTAAAATACATATTGGATTCACCGCGGAGCGGGCGATGCCTTACCTGGATCGCCGTTTGAAGCTCCGGAGTGTTGGGCCTGCTGCTTCAACATCAGAGCTGTGGTTTGCGGAGCTCCCAGCCTCGGGCAGCGCTGATTTCAACATCGCGGAGCCCTGGGATCCCTTTGCCGAGGGCCGCCGGAATGAATTTCCGTCCAGCTCAACCTGTGGACTTCGGGAGCCGCGGTCTCCAGTAGGAAGTGGCCGATTCGGAAGTTCAAGCCGCTGAGGGTTTTCTTCCGTTCCGACGTCGGAGTTCCATCATCCCGGCGAGAGGGCCTGAGCATTGGGCCGCCCGGCGATTGCGGGGGGGCTCAAGAGGAGGTGGTCCGTTGGAGACGGGAAAAGGGATCATCAATGGCGGGCGAGGACTCCTTCCGCTGGAAGAATGCTGTGAGGAGGTGGTGACGGAAGAAGAGCTCCGAATTGCGGCGGGCGCAGAACTCATTGAGGTGGGGACGGAGGGGTATAAAGGTGAGGCCTCTGCTGAGGACAGACCGTTCGGTATCTGAGAGGGGGAGGTCAAGGGGGATGGTGAACACACGGCAAGGATGGGGGTTGGGGCCGGAGGAAGGCAGGTGAGTGTCTGGTGGGGGGGGGGGTTGTGGGTGGTTGGGGAAGGGGGGTATGAGGACTGTAGTGTGGGTGGGGAAGAGCTGGGGTCACATGGTTTGAGGGTAATGGGAAACACCCAGTGGAACAGCCACTGATGTTACCAGGGTTGGGGGGACTGGCACTAGGACCCAGCGCAGTCAAACCCAGGGGAGTTGGAGTCTGCAGTGTGGAAACTTCAGGCCCGGTGCTGAGTTCAGGTAAGGCGACGGCTGCAGTGTGCTGGAGAGCGGTGGAGTGGCGAGGGTCGGTGGAGTCAATGGTGGAAGACCACGGGGAGTGGAGTCCGGGTCAGCGGGCGAAGCGTGAGAGGTCCCGGTGGGCGGATGGTCGGTAGGGCGGCAAGGTTCGGTGGGTCCGGTGCGGCGGCGATGCTCGATAGGTCCGGTGCAGGGCCGATGTTCGGTGGGCCCAGTGAGGCGGCGAGGTGAGTAGGACCCGGTGCGGCGGCGAGGTGGGTAGGCCCCCGTGGGGCGGCGATGTCAAAGATCCAAGGATCTTTGGAGCAAATTCCTCTCCGACAACGAATATAAACCTCACCTGCATTTTAATCCTACAGGAAGCAGGGTGGGAAGAAGTGTTGTCCAGATAGCCATGGGAGTCAGTGGGTTTGTAGTAGATGTCGGTCACAAGTCTGTTACCCGCGATGGAGATAGTGAGGTCTAGAAACGGTAGAGAGTTTTCGGAAATGGTTCAAGTGAAATTGAGTTTGAATATTAGTAGTTCTTTGTAACTCTCAGTGAATGAACAGCCCAAAGGCATTACAGATTACAATTACTTCACTACATTTAAAAACTAGTTTTATTTTCAGGCAAACATAATAATGAAATTGCAAACATAATGTGTAACTTGCCCATGATGCGATCCCACAATTTTTAATGAGTTCAGAAATCAGATGGTCTACTGTAGTAATGTTGGTTGAAAGATAAGTATTGACCAGGAAACTAGAGAAGGATTCATTTGGTGGTGAGATTGTTTATATGCGACTGAGAGGATGGATGGAGCCATGATTTAAACCTATGATTTAAAACTAAATCTGAATTGATATCATCCCAGATACAGTGATGACAGTGTGTTTAGGTTAGAGATACAGCGTGGAAAGAGGCCTTACGGCCACCGTGTCGAGGCCGACTTAATCACCCGCACACTAGTTCCATCTTACACCCTTTTCGCATCTGCTCACTAGGAACAATTTACTGACCCAATTAACCTACAAACCTGCATGTCATTGGAATATGGGAGGAAGCCAGAGCACCTGGAGAAAACCCATTTGGAAATAAGTCAAGCGGAATGTAGATTATATAAGAAAGAAAGAAAATGTAAATTGTAGTGAAATGCAATTCAAATGAAGTTAACTTGCCCTATTGTGAATGAATTGTCAGGAAGTATCTGGAAAATTGAACCAATGTGCAGAAAATGTTGCAGCGAAAGAGCAACATCAATGCAAATCCTAAAATTAATTATCTGTATGTTTCTGAATATGTGGAGAGAAAGCAGATTGGAGATATTTATTGTTTGTAATCATTATTGTCACTTGACTGTCGATAAACTTTACATACTTTGGTGTGAAGATAGGTTCCAAGCTTAAGGATAAGGGGGAAATCCTTTAAAACCGAGATGAGAAGAACTTTTTTCACACAGAGAGTGGTGAATCTCTGGAACTCCCTGCCACAGAGGGTAGTCGAGGCCAGTTCATTGGCTATATTTAAGAGGGAGTTAGATGTGGCCCTTGTGGCTAAGGGGATCAGAGGGTATGGAGAGAAGGCAGGTACGGGATACTGAGTTGGATGATCAGCCATGATCATATTGAATGGCGGTGCAGGCTCAAAGGGCCGAATGGCCTACTCCTGCACCTAATTTCTATGTTTCTATGAAATGTGACCTATCCGTGTTTAGTTTAGTTACGGAAACAGGCCCTTCGGCCGGACCAGAGATCCCCTCACACAAACACGGAGACACACACGCGCGCGCACACACACACACATGCACACGCACCTTGTGTCCTTTTGTGCAAACCAGCATACTAGAAATTCTGAAATTCTGAAGAAGGGTTTCGGCCCGAAACGTCACCTATTTCCTTCGCTCCATAAATGCTGCTGCACCCGCTGAGTTTCTCCAGCATTTTTGTGTACCTTCGATCTTCCAGCATCTGCAGTTCCTTCTTGAATACTATAAATATTGTTGGTTTACTTGGCCATTCAGCCCTTCAAGCTTGGTCTGCCATTTGGTGGGATCCAGCTGACCTGACGTTCCCCAAGCTAACTTTCCTGCCTTCAACCATAAGGGGATTCCCTTAATGTTAGAATTCTATCAATTTTGAACCTTGCATGTACTCTGGTCCTGGACTCTCTCTTAAGAGCAAACAGCATTTACCCTGTCTAGCCCCCAAATAATCTTTCTTACTTCAATAAGACTACCTTTCATTCTTCCATGCTGCACAGATAGACAAATGATGAAGAAGGTGTTCGGCACACTTGCCTTCATCAGTAAGGGTATTGAGTACAGCAGTCTGGAACTGGTGTTAGAGCTGAAAAGATGTTGTGTGAGACCATATTTGAAGTTTTGTGTGCAGTTCTGGTTGCCCTGCTATAGTCATTAAGCAAGAAACGGTGCAGAGAAGATTCACCAAGTTCTTGCTAGGGCTCGAGGACTTAAGTTATAAGGACAGGCAGGATTGGCTGGACTTTTCCCCTGGAGTGTAGGAGGCTGAGAGCTGACCTTATAAAAGTATATTAAATCACGAGGCACGGTTTCTTTTTTTTTGGTAGTGTATGAATGTCTAAAACCAGAGGGCATAATTTTAGGATGAGAGGAAAAAGATGTAAAAGATTCCCGAGGAGCAATTTCCTATCCGCCAATTCCCTATTTGCACCAGTGTGTTACCTGTTAAATCATTGCTCCTGCCTTGGGAGTTAATGTTTTTGAAGCACCATGTCAATTGCCTTCTGTCAGTTCAAATATATCGACCAGGTTCCTTTCTTGTCAAGATTTCCTCAAAAAAAATGAATTCATTTTTCAGGCACTATTTCTCCTTCATGAAGCTATGCTTGATTAGACAATGACTTTTCATAATGTGCTATTATTACTTTTTAAATGATTGATTTTAAGATATGTTTCTAACAATAGATGTTAGGTTTATGAACTGCCTTTTGCTCCCCTCCCTTTCTAAATAGAAGTATCACAGTGCAATTTTCCCATCGTCCACTTCTCCAGAATCTAAAAAAGTTTTAGATGGTTGCATCAATGCATCCACTGGGTGGCACAGTGCAGCTTTCTCACACCTTCAGCGTCCAGTCCAATTCTGGCCTCTAGTGTTATCTATGTCAAGGTTGCATGTTCACCTGGGGTGTAATTACCGGACTCGTACACTATTAAAGGTACAACACATCTTTATTGAACTCCACAGTATTGGATATGCAGTACATTACATGTTCAAGCTGCTGCATCTACCATCTGATGTAGGCGAGTTCCTAATATTATAAAACATGTACTAGACGGGGCTACGACTAACAAACACTCTAATTGGCTAACATGCAATAGCCAATCTACATCTCTTCTTGTAAAAGCAACTACGGTGTCAAACAATATACTGAGGGAATGTGGCAGGATTATACAAAATCACCGTATCTGATGGGTGGCCTGCAAACCCATCCGGCCCTCGTGCGGTAGGAGAACCGCCTCACCCTCCTTTGCAGGAGAAGAAATGGGAACCGGGAGTGGGGACGCGAGGACGTGGGGAGAAATCGCCACAGGCGAGCCAGGGGTAGACCGACGCGGGGAACACGCGGCAGCAGGTACAACAGGTGGTGGAATAGCTGGTAGGGTAGCTGGAGCAGGCGTTGGTGCAAACACGAGAGGCGGGGCATCAGGACCTGTAGGCGCAGGACGCGGTTCCTTCACTGGAAGGATATGTTGATGGTTGCGTCTGTAGATGACACCATCCACATTGACCAGGTAGGAACGTGGTTCTTTGGAAGGGCCAGAAACGTGCCCCAGTCGGGTATGTTCTTTGTCGATTTGCAGGAGAACCACTTGTCCACGTGACAGTGGTTCAAGCGGCTTGCTGGACTTATCGTAAAAACGCTTTTGTGTGTCGCGTTTAAATTGCTGTTGCTTCTGCACCATGGGCGGGGAGCGGACGCACGGCTGCAGCTGTTGCTGGGAGACAGGCAAGGGTGGATGCGTCTGGCGAGACATTAGTCGCTGGGCGGGGGAGCCAAGAACGCTGTCCCGTGCGATGTTTCGTAGATTGAGCAAGTCCAGGTAAACGTCAGATTTTGCTAGGTAGGAACGTTTCGTGAGTTGTTTAGCACTCCGAACAGCACGCTCGGCTAGACAGCGGGAATTCTGGGCTGCTGGTGACGTGTTGGAAGTTCCATCTTTTGGCAAAATTCTTGAATACTTGGCTGGTGAATTGCCTGCCATTGTCAGTCTGAAGACGTACAGGGGAGTCAACCCAGAATTGACTTTAGATCAAGCTATCCATTCATGCCGTATGATCCCACTTCTGACACCATGTTATTACCAGACTCGTACACTATTAAAGGTACAACACGTCTTTATTCCAGGATTTCGTTGCTTCAGGTGTGATAGAATTGGAGGGGCAAGAGGTGGAGGTGTTGCATTGCTTATCAGGGAAGATATTACAGCAGTGCTTTGGCAGGATAGATTAGAGGGCTCGTCTAGGGAGGCTATTTGGGTGGAACTGAGAAATGGGAAAGGGGTAGCAACACTTATAGGGGTGTATTATAGACCGCCAAATGGGGAGCGAGAATTGGAAGAGCAAATATGTAAGGAGATTGCAGTTATTGGTAGCAAGCACAAGGTAGTGATTGTGGGAGATTTCAATTTTCCACACATAGACTGGGAAACACATTCTGCAAATGGGCTGGATGGGTTGGAGTTTGTAAAATGTGTGCAGGATAGTTTTTTGCAGCAATACATAGAAGTACCTACTAGAGAAGGGGCGGTGCTGGACCTCCTGTTAGGAAATGAGATGGGTCAGGTGGCAGAGGTATGCGTTGGGGAACAGTTCGGGACCAGTGATCACAATACCATTAGTTTCAATATAATTATGGAGAGGGTCAGAACTGGACCTAGGGTTGAGATTTTTGATTGGAGAAAGGCTAACTTTGAGGAGATGCGAAAGGATTTAAAAGGAGTAAATTTGGACAGTTTGTTTTATGGGAAAGATGTGGAAGAGAAATGGAGGACATTTAAAGGTGACATTTTAAGAGTACAGAATCTTTATGTCCCTGTTCGGTTGAAAGGAAATAGTAAAAATTGGAAAGAGCCTTGGTTTTCAAGGGAAATTGGACACTTGGTTCGGAAAAAGAGAGAGATCTACAATAATTATAGGCAGCATGGAGTAAATGAGGTGCTTGAGGAGTATAAAGAATGTAAAAAGAATCTTAAGAAAGAAATTAGAAAAGCTAAAAGAAGATATGAGGTTGCTTTGGCAAGTAAGGTGAAAGTAAATCCAAAGGGTTTCTACAGCTATATTAATAGCAAAAGGATAACGAGGGATAAAGTTGGTCCATTAGAGAGTCAGAGTGGACAGCTATCTGCAGAGCCAAAAGAGATGGGGGAGATATTGAACAATTTCTTTTCTTCGGTATTCACCAAGGAGAAGGATATTGAATTATGTGAGGTAAGGGAAACAAGTAGAGTAGCTATGGAAACTATGAGGATCAAAGAAGAGGAAGTACTGACACTTTTGAGAAATATAAAAGTGGATAAGTCTCCAGTCCGGACAGGATATTCCCTAGGACATTGAGGGAAGTTAGTGTAGAAATAGCAGGGGCTATGACAGAAATATTTCAAATGTCATTAGAAACGGGAATAGTGCCGGAGGATTGGCGTACTGCGCATGTTGTTCCATTGTTTAAAAAGGGGTCTAAGAGTAAACCTAGCAATTATAGACCTGTTAGTTTGACGTCAGTGGTGGGCAAATTAATGGAAAGGATACATAGAGATAATATATATAAGCATCTGGATAAACAGGGTCTGATTAGGAACAGTCAACATGGATTTGTGCCTGGAAGGTCATGTTTGACTAATCTTCTTGAATTTTTTGAAGAGGTTACGGGAAATTGATGAGGGTAAAGCAGTGGATGTTGTATATATGGACTTCAGTAAGGCCTTTGACAAGGTTCCTCACGAAAGGTTGGTTAAGAAGGTTCAATGGTTGGGTATTAATGGTGGAGTAGCAAGATGGATTCAACAGTGGCTGAATGGGAGATGCCAGAGAGTAATGGTGGATGGTTGTTTGTCAGGTTGGAGGCCAGTGACTAGTGGGGTGCCACAGGGATCTGTGTTGGGTCCACTGTTGTTTGTCATGTACATCAATGATCTGGATGATGGTGTGGTAAATTGGATTAGTAAGTATGCAGATGATACTAAAATAGGTGGGGTTGTGGATAATGAAGTAGATTTTCAAAGTCTACAGAGAGATTTATGCCAGTTGGAAGAGTGGGCTGAAAGATGGCAGATGGAGTTTAATGCTGATAAGTGTGAGGTGCTACATCTTGGCAGGACAAATCAAAATAGGACGTACATGATAAATGGTAGGGAATTGAAGAATGCAGGTGAACAGAGGGATCTGGGAATAACTGTGCACAGTTCCCTGAAAGTGGAATCTCATGTAGATAGGATGGTAAAGAAAGCTTTTGGTGTGCTGGCCTTTATAAATCAGAGCATTGAGTATAGAAGTTGGGATGTAATGTTAAAATTGTACAAGGCATTGGTGAGGCCAATTTTGGAGTATGGTGTACAATTTTGGTCGCCTAATTATAGGAAGGATGTCAACAAAATAGAGAGAGTACAGAGGAGATTTACTAGAATGTTGCCTGGGTTTCAGCAACTAAGTTACAGAGAAAGGTTGAACAAGTTAGGGCTTTATTCTTTGGAGCGCAGAAGGTTAAGGGGGGACTTGATAGAGGTCTTTAAAATGATGAGAAGGATAGACAGAGTTGATGTGGATAAGCTTTTCCCACTGAGAGTAGGGAAGATTCAAACAAGGGAACATGACTTGAGAATTAAGGGACACAAGTTTAGGGGTAACATGAGGGGGAACTTCTTTACTCAGAGAGTGGTGGCTGTGTGGAATGCGCTTCCAGTGAAGGTGGTGGAGGCAGGTTCATTTTTATCATTTAAAAATAAATTGGATAGTTATATGGACGGGAAAGGAATGGAGGGTTATGGTCTGAACGCAGGTGTATGGGACTAGGGGAGAATATGTGTTCGGCACGGACTAGAAGGGTCGAGATGGCCTGTTTCCGTGCTGTAATTGTTATATGGTTATATGGTTATTGAACTCTACAGTATTGGATATGCAGTACATTACATGTCCAAGCTGCTGTATCTACCGTCTGATGTAGGCGAGTTCCTAATATAATAAAACATGTACCAGGCGGGGCAACTACTAACAAACACTCTAATTGGCTAACATGATTGATTCTAAGATATTTTTCTAACAGTAGATGTTAGGTTTATGATCTGTCTTTTGCTCCCCTCCCTTTCTAAATAGAAGTATCACAGTGCAATGTTCCTATCGTCCACTTCTCCAGAATCTAAAGAATTTTAGATGGTGGCACAGTGGTGCTTTAGGGAGTGCAGCTTTCTCACAGCTTCTGGCCTCTAGAGTTGTCTATGTCAAGGTTGCATGTTCACCTGGGGTAAACCATGTGGGTTTTTCCTGGGGCCTCCAATTTCCTACCACATTCCAAGGATATGGTAGTTATTAAATTAATTGGCTGCTGTAGATTAGCCCTAGTAAGTTTTTTGTGAGGGAATCTGGCGACTGCTGGCGGCATGTGTGAGAGAATTTGTACGGTAATAATGGCGGAATGGGATTGCTCAGAAATGCGCCAAATGACCATCTTTTGCATTGTAAGAAAATATGGTATCATTATCTCCATAGTCATAGAATCCTACAGAAATGGCCCTTCAATCCACCACTTCCATGCTAACCTTTATTTTCCCAACTACACTAACCCAATTGCTCATGTTAGGTCCATATCCTTTGATGCCTTGTATTTAAGTGTCTATCTAAATGTCTCTCTGACAGTGATTGTATCTGATTCCACCAGCTCATTTTGCCTGTTCCAGATATCAGCCGCTTCTGTGGGAGAACAAAGAAATGTTCTCCTCTAATCCCCTTTAAAATCCCATCTTCTCATCTAAAACCTAGGCCTTCTTGTTTTTAGGGAAAACAAACCTAGGCTTTCTTGTCTCCAGGGAAAACAAACCAACTCTAATCAATCTCTCCCCAGATCTAAAGTCCTCCAATCCTGACAACATCCTGGTGAATGTCTTCTCAGTTTTCTTCTGCACATCCACATCCTTTCTATATTCAGTTTGTCAGTACTGCACAATGTACTCCTGCTGTGGCTTAATCAGTTTTTTGCAAAGTTGAAACTTTTCTTGATTCATCCTAACATGCAAGCCATTTGGACCAGGGCACATATCTGTTTGTTGTCCCCATTAGTCAGCCTCATTGTGCATCAGGGAAAAAGGTGGTGAACCTGAGAACCATTGCCTTGACGTTCCAAGAACAGCTTTTTCCCCACAACCATCAGATTTTTGAACCACTCTGCACAACCTTAACGACAACCTTTCTCAGTACCGAACTACTATGGAGGTAGTGGTTTTCAGGTTCTTGTACTACATTCCTGGTGGTTGCATAGAGAAGAGAGCATGGGCAGGGTAGTGTGGGTCTTTGATGATGTTAGCTGCCTTCTTGAACCAGTGCTTCCTGTCGATCCCTGCAATGATTTGGGGAGATTTGTTGTTCTGGCACCACTCAACCTGATTATTGATCTTCCTGTAGTCTGACTCGTCGTTGCCTGTTTTGCGTTCAATGATGGTTGTATCGTTTGTAAATTTAAAGATGGATTTGGAGCAGTGTCTCGCCACAAAGTATAAAGGAATGCACAGCTGCAGCCCAATTTGAGTGTTTCCATCATTATTCTAGATTTCCACCTTTTGCAGTTTTTTTTAGTTCATTGTATAAGTGCATGTTGTTGAATCTTATTGAGCATATGGTTGGCTTTGGGATTTACAATAATGTTTTCTTGCTTTTAAGTCATGCAGAAAGCATCTATCCATCTTTCTAGTTAATTTATGTGAAATCAAAGCCTGTTAGGACTTTAAACTCCCTTTGCTCTGCTCTGATGTTGCAGTAAAATAGCTGAGTGAGGATCATCGTCGAGTATGATGTGGCAGCCACCAGCTACTAGTGGATTTAATTCTACCATAATTTGGCACTTGTTCCTTGTGACCAAGCAAAAACATCTCACCAGGCACTGACCACCAGTAGATATTGAATTTCAGAAGGTGGCTTCCCTCATTTCCAGCTTCCAAGCAAACCTTGATAGAAGCTTGGAAGTTCTCAACCCTAATGCTGCGCATTGAATGAATGATCCCCATTGCCCTTTAAGCTTCTCCCTGTCTGATTCATCATTCGTAAATTTTCAGCCTATATGTTTCTAGGCATGAGAGTCACCTCGCAAAATCAGAGGCGGCAGCCAAACTCCCTCCAGCACCTCACCTTGATTGTTTAATTAACTTTCTGCCGACTAGTTAGCACGCAACAAAAGCATTTCACTACCACTGTACACATGACAATAAACTGATGGTGGCCACAGGTACAAATCACTTCTTTCCCTAAGTAGCGCATGACTGTGAATTGTGTAATCAATTGATAATTTTAATGAAAATAATTTCATCCCAGATCATAATGTGGGGGAGTGGAGTCTCACAGTGGGGATTGTAAGAATCGTTTATGCAGATACTATTCAGTAACCATTGTAAAGTTGGACATTTTGGCATTTTATTTCATTAAACAGATATGTGCCCTGGTCCAAATGGCGTGAATGTGCTTTCATGTTACAATTGGAATTTGGCCCAAGTAGACCAAGGTCACACGACCATCATATAGGAAAGAGCCATAATGGCCTGTGCCGCGAAATCCATAATTTATTTTTTCTGTTAAGTTGATCTCTTCTTCCTTTAAAGGTATTGGATGAAGCTGATCGAATGCTGGATATGGGATTTGAACCTCAGATTATGAAGATCATTTTGGACATACGACCTGATAGACAGACGATTATGACTAGGTAGAAAATGGTACCTGATACACTCCCAGTAACTTTCTGGAAGAACAAAATCAAGCCTACATAATTGATGAAAAGGTTTAAAGCACACTACCCTGTGCTCCATTGTTGAATGTAGACAGATGCATGGGATTGTATGGAGAGTTTGGTGATAAGAGGGAGAGCCCTCCTTATGCCCATGTCGATGGTAGAACCGATCAGGCTCGCTCCATTTTCAGATTTAATAGCGGGATTGCAAAAATAATGGTGCTGCATTTTAGCTCTTTACCATTGCTGTGGGTATCAGCTATTTATGGAACTGTCCATGATCAAACAATCCAAAGGTCTAGCAGAGGTGGCAGCTGCTGGCAAAAAAAGAGATTCAAAGAGATTCAAAGATTATTTATTAGTCGCATACACCTAGGTGTAGTGAAATGCTTCTTGCCAATGCAGCACATGAAGAAGGAATACAGACATAACATTAATAAGATTTTTAAACATAAAGGACATCCCCCCACAGTGGCTCCCACCATGAGGGAAGGCACAATGTCCAGTCCCCAACCCCAGTTCACCCATAGTCGGGCCCATTGAGGCCTCCACAGTTGCCTCTACGGAGGCCCGATGTTCCTGGCCGTTCTCGCCGGGTGATGTTGCTCCGGCGTCGGGAGAATCCTCGCAGCGGCCTGGGAACCCTGGAACGGCCGCTTCCGTACTGGAGGCCGCGGCTACAGATGGCAGTTACCCATATCACACAATGCTGCTGCCTATGTCTTTCAGGGAACTGGTGAAATGGCTCCATAGAGTTTGAGACCAGCCTTTACTCTTTGCCCTTTACCGGAACAGTTTAAGTGCATTAAATGACATGCTGAGGTAGGAACACCATATAGTATTGTTCACCTTTTTTCCCCCTCTCTCCAGCGCAACATGGCCTGATGGAGTTCGTCGGTTATCAAGATCATATCTGAAGAATCCGATGATGGTCTATGTCGGAACCCTAGATTTAGCAGTGAGTACATGGAAACTATTTTTAATTTCTTCAGTTCTTGGTGGGGGAAAAAGTAAAACAATTTCCATTGTGGCAGCTGCATTATGCACGAGCGAATTGCTTACAAATGTAGACTTTGCAAGTTTTGAAGTTTGTAAGCAGGTTAAATCTTTGTTGTACCATCACCAGGATGCAGAGTGTGTACAAAACTGTACACCATCTCTGATTACATTGCAGGGGTTTTAATCTGGAATGCCTAGGGCAGCACGGTGGCGCAGCGGTATAATTGCTGCCTTACAGCGCAGGAGACCTGTGGTCGATCCTGACTACGGATGCTGGCTGTACAGAGTTTGTACGTTCCCCCTATAACCTGCGGGTGTTTTCTCCGAGATCTTTAGAAGTTTAGGGGTAACATGAGGGGGAACTTCTTTACTCAGAGAATGGTGGCTGTGTGGAATGAGCTTCCAGTGAAGGTGGTGGAGGCAGGTTTGTTTTTATCATTTAAAAATAAATTGGATAGTTATATGGACGGGAAAGGAATGGAGGGTTATGGTCTGAGCGCAGGTATATGGGACTAGGGGAGAATACGTGTTCGGCACGGACTAGAAGGGTCGAGATGGCCTGTTTCCGTGCTGTAATTGTTATATGGTTATATCTTCAGTTTCCTCCCACAGTCCAAAGACGTGCAGGTATGTAGGTTAATTGGCTTGGTAAATCTAAAAATTGTCCCTAGTGGGTGTAGGATAGTGTTAATATGAGGGGATCGCTGGTCGATGAGGACCCAGTGGGCTGAAGGGCCTGTTTCTGCGCTGTATCTCTAAACTAAACTAAGCCTAAAAGGAGTTCATATAATACAGAGGCAATGAGTGTGAAGACAGAAGAAATTGCTATCAAAAATAAAGTCAGATATCTGACCAGCGTGTTCCTATTTTCATTGGGAGATTCATTGTTATGTTCCTGCAGAGTGGATGTATCTCCTGTGCAAGTATAGAGGGAAGCTCTTGGTCGGTATTTAGATTGTAGGCCCAAGAGTTCTGTGAGGAACCAGCACTGTGCGATTTAATGCTGGGGAGTTCCAGTGTAGACAAATACTAAAGCAACTGTATGAATGTGTCTGTGTAACACACAAAGCAGGAGAGTACTTGTAGCATGACACTTAATCCTGTCTCTTGCAGGCAGTAGAGACTGTTGAGCAAAATGTATTGGTTATCCCTGAAGAAGAGAAACGAAGCTATACACGTCACTTCATTCAATCCATGAAGGCTGAGGATAAAGTCATCATTTTTGTTGGAAGAAAGATCATGTAAGTATAGTGGCAGGTGTGTGAGAATAGTTTTTCTTTGCCTTTCCTTAATTTTTAATGCCCAGAATTTTACAAAGGCTGATTTTACACTGATCCCGTATCTCATGTATTTTCCAACCTAGTTTTCATACTCTTCAATATACCAAAGTCATTAGAGTCATAGAGTGATACAGTGTGGAACCAGGCCCAACTTGCCCACACTGGCCAACAATGTCCCAGCTACACTAGTTGCACTTGCCTGCGCTTGGTCCATGTCCCTCAAAACCTGTCCTCTCCATGTACCTGTCTAACAGTCTCTTAAACAATGGATCAACTCCCAGGATCAACTACCTGTGGCAGCTTGTTCCATACCCCCACCACTCTTTGTGTGAAAAACTTACCCCTCGGATTCCTATTAAATCTTTTCCTGTTCAACTTGAACCTCTGATCCTCGATTCCCCTACTCTGGGCAAGAGACTCTGTGCATCTACCCGATCTATTTCTCTCATGAATTTGTACACCTCTATAAGATCCATCCCCCTCATCCTTCTAAGCTCCAATGGAATAGAGACCCAGCCTACTCAACCTCTCCCTATAGCTCACACCTTCTAGACCTGGCAACATCCTCGTAAATCTGTTTTGAACCCTTTCAACCCTGACAATATCTTTCCTATAACATGGTGCCCAGAACTGAACACAATATTCTAAATGCGGTCTCACCAACGTCTTATACAACTGCAACATAACCTCCCAACTTCTGTAATCAATACTCTGACTGATGAAGGACAAAATGCCAAAAGCCTTTTTGACCACCTTATCCACCTGCGACTTGACGTTCAAGGAACCATGCACAGATGCACCTGTACTCGTTGATCCCTCTGCTCTAGAACACTACCCAGAGGCCTACCATTTACTGTGTAGGTCCTGCCCTTGATCGGCGTCCCAAAATGCAACACCTCATACTACTCTCTATTAAATTCCATCAACCATTCCTCCGCGCACCTGGCCAATCGATCCAGATCCTGCTGCAATCTTTCACAACCATCTTCACTATCTGCAAAACCACTCACTTTTGTATCATCAGCAAACTTGCTAATCTTGGCCAGTATGTTCTCATCCAAATCATTGATGTAGATGACAAACAGTAATGGGCCCAGCACCGAACCCTGAGGCAAACCACTAGTCACAGGCATCCAGTCCGAGAAGCAACCTTCGACTATCACCCTCTGTTTCCTTCCATGAAGCCAATTTGTTATCCATTCAGCTATCTCTCCTTGGATCCCATGCAATCTAACCTTCCAGAGCATCCTACCATGCGGAACATTGTCGAACGCCTTACTGAAATCCATGTACACAACATCTACAGCTCTGCCCTCATCAACCTTTTTGCACGTCTTCAAAAAAATCAATCAGATTTGTGAGACACAACCTCCCACAAACAAAACCATGCTGACTATCCCTAATCAGCCCTTGCCATCCAAATGCCTGTATATCCTATCCCTCAGAATACTCTCCAATATCTTTCCAACTACAGATGTTAAGCCCACCGGCCTATAGTTCCCAGCATTTTCCCTGCAGCCCTTGAAAAGAGGCACAACATTTGCCACCAGTCTTCCGGCACCTCTCCTGTATTTAAGGACGACTTGTAAATTTCAACCAGGGCTCCTGCAATTTCCTCTCTAGTTTGCAGCAATGTCCTCGAATATATCTGATCAGGCCCTGGAGATTTGTCTACCTTCATACGCGACAGTACCTTCAGTACTTCTTCAACGGTAACACTGACTGCTCTCAAGACACTTCCATTGACTGCCCCAAGTTCCTCCATCCTACTGTCTTTCTCCTCGGTAAATACAGAGGAGAAATACTCATTGAGGACTTGCCCATCTCCTGTGGCTCCATACAGAGGTGACCGCTTTGATTCCTGAGAGGTCCCACTCTCTCTCTCTCTCTA
This sequence comes from Amblyraja radiata, assembly GCF_010909765.2. Lineage (NCBI taxonomy): Eukaryota > Metazoa > Chordata > Chondrichthyes > Rajiformes > Rajidae > Amblyraja > Amblyraja radiata. Next base: position 90,477,842 of record NC_045960.1, read on the forward strand.
GTTACCCTTTTCCGCCTTATGTATTTATAAAATCTTTTGGGATTGTTCTTAATGTTACCCACCAGAGCTACCTTCTGGTCCCTTTTTGCACTTCTGATCTCCTTTTTCAGTTTACTCCTCCAGGGATGCACTTGATCCCAGTTGCCTATGTAGATGTAGAGTCCCGCAGTGTTTTAAATCATCCATTATCATCCCTGTGCCCAAGTCCTCCAAGGTGAGCTGCCTGAACGATTATAGACCTGTGGCATTAACATCAGTCGCCATGAAGGCCTTTGAGAACATAGTCCTCACCCATCTGAAAACCCACACTGCCCCCATCATGGACCCTTTCCAATTTGCATATAGGGCCAACCGGTCTGTTGAGGATGCTATCAACTTAGCTCTTCACTATTCCCTTCATCATCTGGAATCACCGAACACCTATGCACGCATCCTGTTTATAGATTTTAGCTCGGCCTTTAATACTATACACCCGATTAAACTCTACAATAAAATGTTGGACATGAGCATCCACCCAGCCATGTGCCATTGGATTCTACACTTTCTAACAAACAGACAGCAAAGAGTCAAGGTGGGTGGAAAACTCTCCAGCCCTTTGACTCTCAACATAGGAGCCCCCCAAGGGTGCGTTCTGTCACCCCAGCTCTTCTCACTTTACACCAACAACCTCACATCCCAATGCAGCTCAGTTAAAATGTTTAAATATGCAGACGACACAACAATAATTGGCCTTATCTCAGACAACAAAGAATCACAATACCATCTAACAGTCGATAGCGCAGTCAAATGGTGCGCAGACAACAACCTCCAGCTTAATACTTCAAAAACCTTAGAAATCATCATAGATTTCAGACGCAATCAAAACCACAAACCCCCGGTCCATGTCAACTCTCACCCCATAACCTCCACAAACTAATTTAAGTTTCTAGGCACCTATATCTCCAATAATCTAAAATGGCACATCAATGCAGACCACGTCATCAAACGCCTATATTTCCTCAGACAGCTCAAAAAGTTCAGAGTCGATAAACACCTCCTGGTCCGTTTCTATCAATCAATCATTGAAAGCATCATCACCTCCTCAATCACAGTCTGGTACGGTAACACCGATAGTCACTCACTACACAGAATACAACGCATTGTCTCCAAGGCCTCCAGGATCATCAACTCCCCCCTCCCCTCAATCCATTCCAGTTATCTCCAACGTACCTCACAACGGGCAAAAAAGATCATCTCGGACCACTCCCATCCAGCAAATCACCTTTTTCAGTCTCTCCCTTCGGGGAGGCGCCTCAGGTCACTTGCTACTAAAACCACCCGCTTTAAAAACAGTTTCTTCCCCTCAGCAATAAGAACTCTCAATTCCGTCCAATAATCAGACGATAATATGACTTTTGATGTATACAGTGTCTTGTCTATGGTCTTTGTTTGTTCTTTTGCACTATGTATTGTTGGTGAGATTTGTGATTTGTGATGTGGTATGGATGCACTTTATTACGGTGATCTGTGTTATTAGTGGTATGTAACAAAAGCAGTGTACCATCATGTACCGAACCCAAATACCACCAACCCTGGTTGCGTGGCAATTAAAGATTCTATTCTATTCTATTCTATTCTATACCTGTCCCATGCATCCTTGTTTTTGACCAACGCCTCAATTTCCCTCATCTGCCAAGCTTTCTAACGTTTGCTTTCTTTGCCCTTCACTCTAATGGGGACGTACATATCCTGAGCTATCGTCAGCACACTTTTAAAACATCCACTTGGCCAATGTTACTTTCCCCTCAAATAATTGGCACCAGTCAACTTGAGCGAGACCTTCTCTCATATCCTCAAAGTTGGCCTTGCCTCAGTTGAGCATTTTAACACGTGGACCCTCTCTGTCCCTATTCATAACTATATTAAACCTAATCGAACTGTGGTCACTGGTCCCAAAAGACTCCTCCACACACACTTCATTAACTTACCCGTCCGAATTTCCCAATACTAGATCCAGCGTTGCCCTCTCAGGTGTGGGGGCCTCTACATACAGCTTAAGAAAGCTCTCCTGAACATTTGAGGAATTGTACCTCATTTAAACCCTTCACACAATGATTTTTCCAGTCAATATTGGGAAAGTTAAAATCCCCTACTACAACTACCTTATTTGACCTGCAGCTGTCTGCAATATCCTGGCATATTTGTTCTTCTAATTCCCGTTGACTATTCGGGGGTCTGTAGTACACCGCCAATAAGGTGATCATCCCTTTCTTGTTCCTCAGCTTCACCCATATAGCCTCCTTGGACGAACCGTCCGTAATGTCACCTCTGATAACTGCTGTGACATACACCTTAACCAACAATGCAACCCACCCCCCCACCCCCCACCCCTTTTTCCCTCACCCCGTCTCTCCTGAAGCTCCTGTACCCCAGAACGTTGAGCTGCCAGTCCTTAACCAGGTTTCAGTCAAGCTACAATGTCTCAGTCGCTTGTACCTATCCTAAGCTCATCTGCCTTACCCGTCAGGTCCCTTGCATTAAAATACATGCATTTGAAACCAACCCTCCTTCCTTGCTCTCTGCCTTTCACCTGCCTATTCTGTCCACTAACCTTTCCCACACCACCCTCCATACCAACTTCTAGCCCGTCATGTGCCTCTGTCCTGTACAAGATCCCACCACCATGCCAATCCAGTTTAAACCCTCCTGTGTAGCATTAGCATGTAGCAATAAAATACCTAATAATTGAGGTAGAGAATTCTGAAATTTTACAGCCCTATGAGTGGAGAGATTTCTTGCCCCAATACTAAATGAGCGACCGCTTATCCTGAAACCAGGCACCCTAGCATTGCATTCTCCAACCTGTGGAAACAACCTCACTACCAGTCAAATCCACACCCAATACTGGAAACTAGACTGGAGCAGACAAATTATTAATCTGTCAGCAAGAGCAGGGGTGACTCATTCTCTTACACTCTCATGTCTTTGCACATGCCTCGTGCAGCTCCAGCAACTTTCCAGACGGCATCCGCCCATCTGGATCATCTATCCAGCATTCTAAACAGTCCCTTCCTCCACCACCACTGATGTACCATGGCTGTACCATGTGCAATGCATGCAAGATGCACATTAGCAACTGGCCGGGGTCTACTGCAGTTCCTCCCAAACCTGCCATCCTCAACCACCACCATGGAAAAGCTATCACCAGTAGGCTCCTCTCTGGTTGCACACCATCCTGACTTGAAGTGCCTCACCATTACTTGATCATCATTGGGTCAAAATCAATGAAGTCCTTTACTTCCAAATCATGAGAGAACCTTTACCATAAGAACGGCAGTAGGAAAGTTAGTATAAGGAAAAACCTGATGTCTTTGCCTGACATCCCCATTTGCAAGAATTGCCTTTTATTTTAAGTAGTTGTGTTTTCATAACAAATTGTACTGAATGTTTTCTCTCATTACTACTGAATTGAAACCTAATTAAAATATTCAACGTACTTTATGCTAATAAATTTCCTGACAGTCTTGATTCCTGTAGATTAAACAGAATTGCCTTTGGCGGTGACGTTTTTGGCTTCTGAGAAACCGAACAAAAAGAGTTTCTATTGCTTTGTAACCTGAAGGTAGAGTGAGTCACTCCTTTATGCGCTTGAGTTCGCAGCCTGATCTTTCTTTTCCCTTTCTTTCTTTCTTTCTTTCTTTCTTTCTTCTTAGGCGATCCCTCTGGATCTAGGATGACTTGTTTCCTCTCTGGTTTTCTGGATTCTGAGGTGGCTGATGAGGCCAAGGTGGGAAGTGCAGTCTCTTCCAGAGATGGGACAGGTTGTAGCTGATTGGGTGGGGAGGTGGGTACTTTGTGAGGCGGTGTGCTTCTTGGGTAGGGCCACTTCATGTCCCCGATGCAGCCAAAATGCTGCTTCTCCATTCTGAATTGTGATCAACTAGAGTTCTTAGATGTCGATGAGGATGTTGCTTTTTTTTCCCCAAGAAGGTTTCAAGATCATCCTTGAATCTTTTTCTCTATCTATCTGGTAATGTCCTACCACAGCAGATCTTAGGATAGAGTGTTTTAGAGTGAACTAAATTAGGGCCTCATTGTGGGGTTCTTGGGAAGGAGAGAAAACACTGACCTCGATTGCTTAGCTAATAATTTTGTGCATTTGGCATTGGTATTTTTCCAATGCCTTGAGATGATAGCGGTAGGTAGTTCAAGTCTCAGAAGCTTATAGGAAGCAGGGATCACCGCTGCCTGGAGGACCAAGAGTTCTGCGGCATGTCGTGATCTTCAAATAACCTTTTCCTCAATTGATCAAAAGGTTGTGCAGGCATATTGAAAGTGAATTTCATCATCGGAATCTGCTTTCAGAGAGGTGACTGAGATGCGAGAATTGTTCCACAATTTCTAGAGTCCGTCAACCATTATTGTCAGAGGGCAGTGTGGTGCTGTGGAGGAGGGGGTGGCACGTTGGTAGAGAAACTTGGTCTTGTGGCTGTTGTGCAAAAAAGCACTTCCTCTCGCCTGGTTCAGTGAACAAGTCACTGATATCTTAGAATAAAGGGGAGGCCATTTAAGACTGAGGTGAGAATTTTTTTTATCTCCCAGAGAGTTGTGAATTTATGAAATTCTCTGCCACAGAGGGCAGTGGAGGTCAAATCACTGGATGGATTTAAGAGAGAGTTAGATAGAGCTCTAGGGGCTAGTGGAGTCAAGGGATATGGGGAGAAGGCAGGCTCGGGTTATTGATGGGGGATGATCAGCCATGATCACAATGAATGGCGGTGCTGGCTTGAAGGGCCGAATGGCCTCCTCCTGCACCTATTTTCTATGTTTCTATGTCCATGAGCCCTGCCTCTGAGTCAGTGCAAATGCAGGCATTATCTGCATACTTCAACTCAACTGCTGATGTAACCCAGTGGTTTGCAATTTCATTGAGTTTTAGTGAACTTCCAGTATTAATGCCACTGAGGCAAATGTTTAGGCAAGAAGAAGCAACCAAACGCTTGTTAATTTAAAATGTGGTATTTTACTCTAGATGGCGGCAAAGAAACCAATGTTGCCCTGAATTGGCATTTAACCTGTGCAGAGTACGTAATGGTCCAAGTCGTCGTGGGTAGAACATCACTGTACCACCTACCTATTCGCATTTCAACGGATACATGGGTGCATTCAGAAAGATGGCCTTTTTAGTCTGAGTGTGTTGATGGATGTCGATTGATTTTTGTGATTTGTTTTGTTCCAGTGCTGATGACTTATCAAGTGATTTCAGTCTGCAAGGGATCCCAGTGCAGTCTCTTCATGGTGATCGGGAGCAGTGTGACCGAGAACAGGCACTCGAAGATTTCAAAGAAGGTATGTTGAAGGCAGCTTTCTGAAACCATAGATCATTTGGGGTTCTCATGTGCAGATATTGGATACTTGAGAAAAACAAGTGCTGGAGTAACTCTGCAGGTCAGGCAGCATCTGCAGAGGGAATGGACAGGCGATGTTTTGGATCAAAACCCTTCAGACTGATTGTAGTAGGGGGAGAAAGATGCAAAAGAGGCGGGGGCGGGTCAAACTCTGGCAAGTAATAGATGGATACAGGTAAGGGGTGGTTGATTAGCAGATGGGTGGACAAAGGCTAGAGATGAAATGGAGACAAAAAGTTATCAGATGAGGAGAGGAATGAAATGTACAACAAAGTAGATGGATTTATGTAGAAAGTGACGGGGGGTGGTAAAGGGGGCAGAATAATGGGTGAGATGGGTTTGCACTGGGGTTGGGGGAGCACACAAAAAAAGCAGGGGTGGGCGTTTCACTAAAGTTGAGGAATAATTGATTATACCGTTGGGTAATAAGTTACCGAAGCAGAATATGAGATGATTCTCCAGTTTGTATGTAGGAATGTTTTGGATACCGTCTGTGGTGAAGCTATGAGAATCCAGCAATCGGGGACAATCTGAATGTTCTTTCATCCCTAATCAGCCCCAAAGGCAAGGTATATGAAGCATTGGTGACCTGTCAGATCACTGTGTACACGGAACCAAGCTTGCAGAGGCGAGGAAACTGGTTGGGGAAAGGCATGGGGGCGAGAAGAGGTACTGAATCCATAAGGATGTGTAGGGTGTGTGTCTGGAGTGGGATATGGGGGCAGAGTGCCATGGGACGGAGTAGTTATCTGAAATATATGTGGTGTCTATCCCTTCTAAAGAACGCGAGCCTCTCTTCTCCGCAGGGAAGGTTCGGATTCTCATTGCAACGGATCTTGCTTCACGTGGGCTGGATGTGCACGATATCACACACGTGTTCAATTTTGATTTTCCTCGCAACATAGAAGAGTATGTGCACAGGATTGGACGGACTGGCAGGGCGGGGTAGGTGCAGCTCTCACTATCGAGTTACCCAGCGCATCCCCACCCTCCTCTGAGCCTGTCCTTAGGTTGTGCATTCTGCCACTCACATGCTATGCGATTTCCCCCCCCCCCCCCATTTCTCTATTCTTGCATTATTGTTGCTGAAAAACATCGTTGTTACCCGTGCCCCTCCATGCCGCTACTCCCCAGCTCTTCCTTGTTATTCGCTTCTAGATATAGAATTATTCTAAGATGGATAAAAAAAAAATTTGAATCATTAATCTACACACAATACCCCATAATATAAAAGCGAAAACAGATGTTTAGAAATGTTTGCAAATTAATTAAAAATAAATAACTGAAATATCACATTTACATAAGTATTCAGACCCTTTACTCAGTACTTTGTGGCACCTTTGGCAGCGATGACAGCCTCAAGTCTTCTTGGGTATGATGCTACAAGCTTGGCACACCTGTATTTGGGTAATTTCTCCCATTCTTCTCTGCAGATCCTCTCAAGCTCTGTCAGGTTGGATGGGGAGCGTCGATGCACAGCTATTTTCAGGTCCCTCCAGAGATGTTCAATCGGGTTCAAGTCCGGGCTCTGTCTGGGCCACTCAGACATGTCACTAAGCCACTCCTGTGTTGTCTTGGCTGTGTGCTTGGTATCGTCGTCCTGTTGGAAGGTGAACCTCTGCCCCAGTCTGAGGTCCAGAACACTCTGGAGCAAGTTTTCATCAAGGATCTCTCTGTACTTTGCTCCGTTCATCTTTCCCTCGACCCTGACTAGTCTCCCAGTTCCTGCCGCAGAAAAACATCCCCACAGCATGATGTTGCCACCATCATGCTTCACTGTAGGTATGGTATTGGCCAGGTGATGAGCGGTGCCTGGATTCCTCCAGACGTGACGCTTGACATTCAGGCCAAAGAGTTCAATCTTGGTTTCATCAGACCAGAGATTCTTGTATCCCATGGTCTGAGTGCCTTTTGGCAAAATCCAAGCGGGCTGTCATGTGCCTTTTACTGAGGAGTGGCTTCCGTCTGGCCGCTCTACCATGAAGGCCTGATTGGTGCAGTGCTGCAGATATAGTTGTCCTTCTGGAAGGTTCTCCCATCTCCACAGAGCGATCATCTGTCAGAGTGATCATCACCTCCCTGACCAAGGCCATTCTGCCCCGATTGCTCAGTTTTGCCGGGCGGCCAGCTCTATGAAGGGTCCTGGTGGTTCCAATGTTCTTCCATTTAAGAATGACGGAGACCACTCTTGCTCTTCAGGGCCCGCAATGCTGCAAAATTTGTTTTATACCCTTCCCCAGATCTGTGTCTTGAGGCAATCCTATTAGATTACAACTCTAACCCCTTTGGTTGATGGTCTCATCCTTTACTTGCCTTATGTTTAGTAACCGTTAATTCCCGAGGGTTATCCTTGTGCAAATGCCAGCATGCTGTCCCTTCAACTAGGAGAAGGAATATCTGCCTCCTCCAATTTTCCCTGAGGGGCAAGTTGTAACCTTTTTAATGCCATATATTTTTCGCATCTTAATACAAATGCTCAGAGTATGGATTACTGTGTTTTAGACATGTTCTATTCTCTTTTCAGTCGTACGGGAGAAGCTATAACTCTCATTACAAGGAGTGACTGGAGATTTGCTGCAGAGTTGATTGCCATTCTGGAGCGAGCGTGTCAGGTACTTTTCTGTGTTTTGGGAGGCATTGTGTTTCGGTGATTCACTGAACAGTTTGGCACGCTTCCCTGTCCCATTGCAATAAATAGGTGAAGGGGCTCCATTTCGATATAGGCAGAATACCAGCTGCGGTACGAAGTGGTGCATCAACATTGCTGAAAAGCTTGAAAGGGCATCTGCTTCTAACACAACTGGAAGTAGCCCTTTTGTCAGGTATACAGCTGAGGAAGACATCTTCAGCCAGCATTGTACCATTCCTCAGCCACACAATATCATCCAATCCTGAAACTACAAAATCCTGATCCTCACCTACAAAGCCCTCCACCATCTGGTCCCCCCATATCTCACTGACCTCCTCTCCCCCTACCAACCCTCACGGTCCCTCAGATCCACATCAGCCGGTCTCCTCTCCATCCACAAGTCCAACCTCCGCAGTTTTGGGGACAGAGCCTTCTCCAGGGCAGCTCCCAGGCTCTGGAACTCCCTCCCCCAACTGATCCGCAATTCCGTGTCCCTCACCATCTTCCAGTCCCGCCTCAAGACCCATCTCTTCACCTCTGCCTATCCTTAGCCCCACGCCCCCCTCCCTTTTCATATGTGCATTAATTGCCTCATATTGTGTTTTGTATTGAATTCTGTCTTTACTTTGTGTACTAGTCATGTCTCTACTATTTATCTCATTCCCCTTACATGTTTTTCCTCTACCTACTAAATTTTTGTAAGGTGTCCTTGAGACTCTTGAAAGGCGCCCATAAATAAAATGTATTATTATTATTAATCCAATAATTCCGTCAATAGACAACAAATGACATTCAGTCATGATGATCAGTAGTGGATGTATCCATCATTACAGGTGCTGCAGAGCTTGGAGACTCGTATTTAAATATTAAACACTTGGGGCATAGAGAAGGCTAAGCGGTGACCTGGTAGAGGACATTAAGGTTATGAAAGGATTTGATAGGATAGATTGGCAGAATGTGATTTGATTTACGAGGGAGATCAAAGTTGTGGCTGTAAATGTAACATGGCAATTAATAAATCCAATGAACATAAACCATCTGGAGAATGGTGAAAATATAGAGCCTGCTGCCATGAGTTGAGATGGGAGGAAATCACAAACTGGAGATTTTACTGAGAGTGGACTGGGAGAGGTGTGGAGCACAGATGTCAGTTCGAATGGTCTGATTCCCCGTGGTATGCTGTCTAGCTGCTAGGTAAGCAGTTCTGTTGCGCCGTTACCCTAATCCCGTTCCGTTATCTAACTGGACACGTGCTTCTCGCTTGCAGCCAGTTCCTGAAGATTTAGTGATGATGGCAAAAAGGTACGAACAGAACAAGGTGAAGAAGGACCACGAAAGGCAGCTCACAGCCCCTAACAATGAACGGCGCAGAGACTATGGTCATGGCCCGAGGGGCTGGAACAAAGTAAGATCAGTAAATCACAATTGTACCTGTTACGTACGGTATCTTTACAAATTGGGATATTCCTTGATTATAATATTTATTCCCATTACCTTTACCAATGAAAGTCTCTGACTAAATTACTTTAGTACAACAGTACCAGC